>NC_061121.1:74677383-75000349 GCF_002878395.1 Capsicum annuum
CTCAGAATCCCTGGTATGCCAAGCTCTACTCTGCTTTGTCATACGATCCAGCATATCACATGCCTCAATAAAAGTAAGGTCCATGAATGACCCACCCGCAGCATTATCTACCACTGGCTTAGTCACCAAGTTCAAAGCCCTATATAATATTTCCATCAGGTGGACTCTCCTATGTCTTGTGGAGAGCTTCAGTTGGAAGCTGTCTAAAATTGCTTATCTTATCTCTTAATTGTGCTCTCTTGGATGGCGAAAAGAATCTTTCTAGGAAAGCTTCTTTCAATTGCCTCCAATTGGTAATAGAGTCAGGAGTTAGCCCGTTTAACCATAGAGTTACCTCTCCAGATAGAGACAATGGAAATAAGCGCAGCTGGATCGCATTCTGTCCAACCCCTGGATTGTCAAACGATTTACATGTTGAGATAAAATTAATCAGATGTATATTCGGACGCCTGCAAGTTCACCAAATAACCCTTTGAGTTGCAATAGCTGGATCATGGTGATAGTGATATTGAACTTGGCTCCGGCTGCCAAGGGCGGAGGAATAATATCCCCTGTGGCACCAGCCCCATCCAAGTCGTCATCATCATCATCAAAAATAACTTGCACAGCTCAGCGTTCAGGTGTCATCCTAGCTTGATGATCTCTATTGATATTCCTGTTCACTGGTGCAGCCACATCATCTGCACGCCTTGGATTTAATAACTCATCATCACCCAGGTCCTCATCATCAAGATTTGGTACCCGACCTGGGTTATTAGCATTCTGTTGATTTACTTGTGCAGCTGCCAATGCAGCTAATCTAGCCTGCTCCTATTGAGTAGCTATTCTTTCAAGGTCTCATTGCGCATCCATTCTGCCAATAAGATGTAGTTCAGGATTTATAGGTAGTAATGGATGACCAGATCTCCATGTATTTGGCATGCAATCCACTAAACTTGAACAAAACAAAAACAACAAACAAAAAGTAAAATTTGAGAATCTTTGACCAAAGGGTCTATTAACTATCACAAACTTAGTTGACAACCGTATTCCCCGGCAACGACGCCAAAATTTGATAAGCCCAAATTACAAATCTCGTTAGAAAGTGCAAGCGGTTGCTGTCAAATATAGAACCCAACTGGGTTGGGTGTCGAATCCCACAGGGAATACTATGATCACTAAGTATTGCGATTCTTATTAGACTGTTGATCGAAGGTTCCAAGGTAAGGGGGTTTCAGCTTAGGTGCACAATAGTATTATCAGTGTAACGATGAGATGATATGTGTAATAATATTTGATCACAGAGAATGACAAGTTAGGGTTATGTCCACCTTGTAGCTTCTACTTCTCTATTAACTATGAGTAATATGGATTTTATACATGCATGAACTTATAGAGAGACGTATTCTAATTCTCAATCCAAGTATTTTTCAACCATCAAGGATTTATTCACCTTAGTTCTCTCGAATCCAAAGTGTACAACCAATTGTACGAACTCTCCAAGAAGTTAATCCTGCTAGGGCATTAACGTGTAAAATAGAGGTTGGAAACCCTATTTTCTTATCACACTCTCTTTTCCAAACAGTAACTTTTCCATCAAACAAGTTATTGCTATAATGGCGCATTCCCTATGTTTGCAACCATGAGAATTCAATCAAAATGAAGAGACTAATGATATAAGTGGATTAATACATCATAAATTCAAAAACCCATAGCAATAGAGAGTATACTACAAGGTTTCCATAACCCTAACAAATAAACTTAGCTACTCATGAATAAAACAGAAATCAAACAAGAAATATTCATCATACCAAAACTTAGAATGATCTTGGTGTTAAAGATGACTAGCGAAAATAAGAGAGAAACGCGTTTCTCTCTCTCTATCCTCAAGCTAAGCCGCTTCTCGTATTTTCAAATAATATAGAATGTGTATCTTCTCCTAAAAATTCAGCAATAATGCTTTTAATAACATCCTTCTCTAATAAATTGCTACTGCATCCTTAACTATTTAAAAATATTGAGTTTGCCCGGGAAAAAGTTCCCATGCATCACATTCAGTCCAAGAGCTGCTTTCCTTTTTATGTGAAGTTTTCCTTTGCTGTCCACAGGTCCCCAAAGTGCTGTAATCTTCCTCATTAGTACCTGAAAAGCATGCTAATCACATAGGTCAGCTCACTTAACTAAAAATAGACTAAAAGTGCAAGAATTATGTATTTTATCCTCAAAACTTAGCTAAAACATGGGTAAGTTATGGTGCTTAGACATATAAATACGCCCAACATCAAAGCCACCCAACACCTCAATTGGGTATTCCTATTTCTAGGATAATACCCAAGGTATAGTCAACCTAATAATCACCCTTATGTCTAAGATAGTAAAAATTAGCAAACTATGCCCATAAATTATCTACAATTGCCTTGGTTCCCACATCCCCCTTTTAAGGATGATATGGATTCCAAAAGTTCACCCAAACCCCTCTCTCAAGGATAGATTGAACTTTCAAGAGTTTGGGATTTTCACCCACAAACCATTTGGGTATTTAGGGCTTTCACCCACAAATCCCAACCAATTTAATCAAGCAATAGTAGAACCCATCATAAAAAAGCTAGCAAATGCAAAAGTAAATCACAACCCACACACAATTGCACCCTATTTTAACATAATCCCAAGAGGAAGAACTAGCTACACATAAGATTAATAAGCAAGATATACCCAAAAATCTCCATCAATTTAATTTATTGAAATATAAAGAGAATGCAAATTGCAAGCTTTAGGGTTCAACAAATCTTCAATGGAAATTTTCCAATCTTCCACTTGAAAGCTACTCTAATGTATTCTTCACCCAAGAATTTGTACAATAGCTGTCTCCTAAAAATTAGAAACTAGATGGTGGAAAAATTCCATAAAAGTCAGATCTCCTTTCAAAGAGATAGGGTTGAGCTTCTTAAGGAAATTTGGGAATCAGCTATATGCATTTACAAATTTGCCCTTTGGTGTACTCCCACTTTGCTACAATCGCTAACATATATCCGGGATTATCGCTACCACAACCGTGGTTAGAACTCGCTATCGCGATATATTGACCTATCTTGATTGGCCGCGATCGCGACCCTCAGACCGCGATCATGGTAACTAAGGCTTGTTTCTGCTCCAGGTCTTCCAGCTGCACTTCTTTTCTCCTTTTCATTATTTATAGCTCAAATCTACATCTTTTCATCTCACGATATGTATGCCTGCAAAATGTTTAAATTATTTCCTTTAACGCTAATTTTGTCTCATTTATACATTCAAATCATGGTAATGTGCATGAATGGTGAGAGCAAATGAGTGGTAAATTCATCACTCATCACTACTCCCACTTTTTATTTTTCTTAACTTCCAACCAATAGTCCAAAATGAGTTCGGGAGCCTCAGAACCTGAACCAAGGGTCTACCTAACCTAAAATTGGAGTTCCAAAGCTGTTAGAATAGTAAAAATTTACATACGAGGTCGTTTGGATAAAGGTTTTTCCTGGTAGCCAATTTCAACTAGTGAAAACTTTAAAATAGGAAATTGGCTCTAAATATCAAATAAACTGCCCAATAAACAAACTATCAGTTCCAATAAGTCATAGATGACTTGGGGCAGAAATACAAAAACTCTAAGCGACAAAAATGAGCAAAAATACAAAAAATGACCTGGAGGGTCATTACAGATAAAGATTTGGAAAATTCGTAAGAGAATTTACATTTATCTTTTATTTCCTTATGAGGTTTAAAGATGGTTGCTCAAGTTGTAATTGACAGTATTTACTTTTAACTAGTTTTCTATAATTTTTCTTTTTTTCCTTTGTAAATTGTTGCATTTTTGTAATTTTATTTTTCTTATTAGTTTACTAATTACTCTTTCAGCCTTTTGATTTCAAATCTCGATCTTGGTCTTTTTTGGCTAATGAGTTTATTTTTCTCAAGCCAAGTTATATCAAGGTCAAGATATACTCTCTTTTCTTAGTTAGCAACTTATGTTAGAGTATCTTGTAAGTTAGACATAGTAAAATAGTTAAATTATTGCCCATGAGTCATACATTAATTTTTTGAAAATTTCCTAAGATAAATTTTGCCTCTAAGGTAAGAACTACATAATATCCAATTAGTTAGACTTTTTGAAATAGTATAACTATTTCCCTTGAAGTATTTGTTAATTTTTAAAGCACTTGACTTATATTTTGCCTCAAATGCAACTATTACTAGATGTTATTCCCATGGGGCTCAACTTGTTCTTTTGAAAGTCCTAGGGCTAAGTTTTTTCAACAAAATTCATAGAGTATCTCATAAGTTTGAAATTGTGAAATTATGTAAATTATTGTCCATGAGGCATACGTTAATTTTTAAAAATTTCTGAGTTACGTTTCCCTCCTAAGGCAATAGTTATATAATACTTAATTAAGTTAAATTTTGTGAAATAGTATAAACTATAGCCCATTGAGTGTTTGTTAATTTTTGTAAGTCTTGAGCTATGTTTTGCATCTAAGGCAAAAATACTACACATTATGCCGCTAAGGCAAGAATTGTATATTAATCAATTAGTTAAACTTTGTGAAATAGTATAAATTATTGTCTATGAGGTATACAATATTTTTTTAATCCATTCAGATATGTTTTGCCTCTAAGGCAGTAGTTACTGCATACCCCAAAAGTTACACAAAGTGAGACCCATGAGGCATTACTTGTTCTTTTAAAGTCCTTGGGTTGTCTTTCCTCTAGGGAAAAAGTTATTGAGTATTTGCTAAATCAATACAAACTAATAGTGTCAACGCTTGCCTATGTGGCATAACTTATTCCGTTGGGGCTAACTTTGCCTCTGAGGCAAAAGTTATAGAATATTTGCTAAATTAATACAAAATAATAGTGTCAATGCTTGCCCATCGGCATAACTTGAGATATATTTTCTTATTAAAAGTTAATTATTTTCCAGAGGACATAATTTATTTGCAATAACTTTAAATTAAAAATATGTTTATACCATTGCACAAAACTCAAGATAATCAAAGGGTTTCCTTATATCGGAGCTTCACATTTCATATCAAAGATCAAGGTTATAAAGAAGTGTCCGGAGCTTCACATTTATCTCCGTCTCTATTTATGGTGAAATCATAATCTATTTTAGGGATTTTGCTTTTGTTCCTCTTCTCTTTTCACTTTCTTCCTCGACACAAGTAATTCTCTCTCATTTTCTCTTAATCACCTAGAATGCATTTGAACTATTTATAACCTAGAAATTGGTTTTGGACCTCATTTTTTGAGATAGAAATCATTCTCTTTTACTCTTAATCATATTCTACACATTTAGAGCATTTCGGTACTTAGCAATTGATAAACACTATTTTTTTACCTAAATCACCTTGATGAAAGCGAGTTTTTGGCGGTTAGATTTGAATTTTTGGCGGTTTCTCTATTCACTAAGCTCATTTTTGTCTTGTTATTAGGTTGTTTAGTTTTGCTTGTGAGAGTTCATCTTTGTCTTGTTATTTGGTAATTTAGTTTTGCTTGTGAGAGTTAGGCTTTTGGTATTTTCTGTAGCCACTGAGTCCATTTTTTATCCCATAAATTTCATTTTACACCTTAATTTTGTGTGTGTGTATATATATATATATATATATATACAAACACACACACACACACTTCATGTCTTATCCATTGTGGTGTCTTCATAATTTTTCTTTTGTTGTTAATTTTGAATTTGAAAGTTATTTTTATTTTTGTAATTATGTAGATTTTTTAAATCATGTCTAGCAAGACAATCCTTGTAGAGTATTTTATTGATCCTAAATATAGGTTTAAATCAAACCCTTGTTGGATAGGAGATTCGAGTTATCGCACAACTATAATGACCTTTTTGGATGACAATCAATTGTCATTATTAGAAAAAGGTGTTTTTGCACAATTCATACAATTAGGTAATCTAAATTCATCTAGTATGCTTTTACATTGCATGCACTTATTCGAAGAAATATGTGGCAAGAAGAATGTGATGGTATTTTATGTCTAGGGAAGTTATATTGAGTTTAGATTTGACATTTTTGGTTTTGTTGTTGGTTTGTCAATTAAAAGTTCTAGTAATGTACTAGCATCAATTAGACAAAAATGAGGTGGAAGGCATCTATTAAATACTTTTTTGGTGGCACAGACAAATTAAAAATGGAGAAGTTGAAAATTTTTATGGAAACAAGGAAAAGTCAAGTCCAAAATGATTTAGACGTTGTCAAACTAGCTAAAATCTATATTTTAAGATGTGTGTTTCTTAGGTGGAGGCTTGAGAAGGTTATCTATGCTCATCTACCATGATACTGGATGATGAAAATTTATGTTCGAAGTTTAAATAGGTGAACTATCTTTTGACGAAGCTCTAGGTTTATTGAAAAATTCATTGAAGCCAACAAAAACCACTGTTTGAGCAGCATACCAGCTTGTTGGTTTTCCATATGCCTTTATGGTATAGACATGGGATATTTTCCCCAAATATAGAGAAAAAAATGTGCAAATAGTTTTGAGTATCATTTTATGTTGCACTTTCTGGCATGTACTACTCCACAATACACAACAATGGTCAATCTTTTAACTCAAATAAATCAAAATCTTCGATAATTATCTATATCGATTCTTCTTTTTTAATTTAATTTTGTTTGTAATTAGTGTGTGTTTATTGTAATTCTTAGTTCTAGTTTATTTTTTATGGGTTAATAGAAAGGTTTGGTCGAGGCATTCACACTAGAGTATGAACTGTAAACTAATAAAGACAGTGAAGGCAAGTAATTAAATATCCTAAATAAGAAAGTTGATGTGCGAATTGCTTTTTTTCCTCTAGTTTCTCTTATAATCTATTTGTTTAAATGAATTATTTTGAATAGTTCATGTATTTTGTGTGTAGAAACTTCAAAGCACATATTCAAAGAAATTTAAGAATATTTTAGATGAGAAAAAGTTCTTAAAGTCTAAATTGGTCAAAGTTAAAAGATTATTGTTAGGAAATCTCAATCTAGACGGGGATACTCTATCAACTGGACAATAGGATAGTCTACAACCTGAATAAAGTCATGATACAATGGTTTATGATCAATCTAATGATCCTCACAAACCTATAAAGTTGAGGGATCTGTAAGTAAATAGTTTCCAATCTTCTCCTTTGATGTTCTTGTAATCCTGATGGAATTAAGATGTACAATGATAAAAAAAATACTTTATCAAAATAATCCATATGTTCTTCTCTGTTAGGACTGAACATAGAGACTCCAATTACTTTTCAGTTCCCTTTTCATGTCTTATCATTTATATGGTTTTATTTTCAAAAAGCCAAGAGTTATGGTTTTATGTCATAAGTTAGACATGACTCTATTGTAAGGTTTTGTATGTTCATAAGGAATAATTATCTTCTAGGTGTTTTTTTTTCAATCATAAGTTGTATGTAATAAGTTGTTTTTCTATCATCTACTTTCATATTGAACAATAAATTCAAAGTTCATCAATATCTACTACTATATATATCTAACTTCAAATAGGAATCTCAAAGTCTTAAATTTTTAATAATCTGTTAAATCAGTATAGACTACGTTAGTCTCTACTCTTTAACATAGAGCATAACTTGTTCCTTTGAGGGCTAAGTATTGCCTCTAGGGAAATATCTATAGATCATTTGCCAAATCATTATGAACTAAGCTAGTGTTAACTCTTGACCATGGAGCATAACTTATTTTTTTGGGGGCTAAAAGTCTTACCTCTAGGGCAAGAGTTATCAATCATTTGTCAAATTATTACAGACTAAGGCAGTGTCACTCTTGCCTATGGGGCATAAGCTGTAAAGTGAGAGTTGTGTGCAATAATTACAATGATGCATAAGTTGTTATACTTGAGCTAAGTGTCATGAATTATAACGAAGATGTTTTATTGCATAACTGGTGCACTGTACTTTATTTATTTTGTTTAGTAGGATTTTGGTGGTATTGATGTTGATTGAGACACCATGATTTATGATTGTTCTTTGGCTAAAGAGAAGTCTGCTAAAATCATGCATGATAAAGCTAAACATATGGGCAAGCAAGATATCTCTGACATAGGTGTTGATGTTGTTGGATACGATCTAGATGTGTGCGGCACTTTGGGCCAACATAATTCTGCTAGTAGAGACAACATTGATGGATTTAAAAACTATGGCAATGCTGATTCAATAAATAGTAATGTTATTTCTAGTTTTCTGCACCCTCTACTAGTTTGCCAACATCTCTTATTGTCAAAATACTCAAACCGAGGAATCAGTAAGTGTCTTGAATTTTAAATTACATTTTTTGTTGTTTAAACTGATGCACTATAATGTGTTTTTGGTATTAACAAGATCTTATTGGTATTAATGTTGACAGAGATAACAGGATTTCTGATGGTAATAGAACTAAGAACTTTGTCAATGTTGATTTAACAATCAGTAATGTTGAGATATCTGCAAGAACTATCTTTTCATTTTTTTATTACTTTATGGTTGTTTTTTCTATCAATTTTAATCCTTTTCTATTTTTTGGTGTGATGAGTAACCAAGTACTCATGTCTCTCCATTGAAAACTAATGGCTCTCCACTGAAAAACAAACATACATTTGGATAAAAAAGGATAGCAAACTAGTAATTAGTGTTGTTTCTTTTGAGTAGAATTCTAGACAATTTCTATGAAAGTATCAATAAAAGACGTCACTCCTTAGAAATCGGTTAAATAAAAATTTATAGGGAAACTAGCCAAATATCCATAAGTGACAGATTTTGATTTGGGGCATCCCAATCCATTTTTAACAAAAGCATTTTCTTATTTGTGATATTGATGCATTTGATAACCTGTCGACTTTGAACACAAATTTTTGGACAATTATCGAGTGTAGGATGAATAAGTTAAAATGGTATGTTTATTCATTTTAAGATTTTTATTTGTAATTCTTATACTTATGCTAACTCGAATAGTCTAATTGTGTTTATTTTTCATGCATTTTAAGTGACAAGAATATATAGTTAAAGGAAAGATGCGCATCTCAAATATTTTATTTTGGGTTCGTGTGTTGTGGATAAGAAGGAGTGGATTTATTCACTTGCAATTTGTTGTCAACCTTTGCTTGACACGTTATTATCAGTTGATGTCCTAATCTATATTTTTCTATATATTTATATATTTTTCTATAACATTTTTGAATAAAGTTAGGAAGGCAGGGGAACTTTCCAAACATATAGAGCCTGGTAAATACTTGAACTTACTGAAAAAAGAGTAGCTGATATGATTAAGTACTAAACTTATTGTCTTGTAAAAAAGTATTAGAACTTGTGATGCATGCCTCCCTATTTTATTTGACTTTTTTGTGCTTTATATTATATGTGGCTATTCCTGATTACTGTTTTTACCTTGCCCTTTGTTTTGTTAATCTCTTTGTTCAAATAGGTTGATTGAAACATCCTAGGTTTTGACCCTTAGAAAATTTTCTAGAATTCCATTCTCCAAACCAAATATGACTCATCGGTACGAGCCATATATTGGGGTACGAGTGGTATGGTCCTGTTATATGCTGACTAGTGTTATTTGGTTTGATAGTTTTGGTCACTAGAATGGGTATGACTTAGGGATATGATTTGTAAGGGCTTGGTATAGGTTATATCAGGGACTCGTATAGTAGGCAGTGTTTGATCCTCCTAGTATTTCATTCTGCCAGGGATACGAGTCATGGCTATGCATCATATTCTGTGGTTACAGCTTAGTTAGATGAGTCATATAATGGATAGTGTCTGATCTAAGGTTGAGTCTTAGATACGAGTAGATCGTACCAATCGTATTGGGAGGGTACGACTCGTATGGGTCAGTCGTATCCCCGTGATAGGATTTTCAGGAACTTAAGTGGGGTTATTCTGGACATTTTCTTTCTTACCATAATTAGGACCCATAACTTTTATTAAACTTAGGAGGTTTTTTTACCCTATTATTCAATTTATTAACACTTAGAAACTATTCCAAAACACTCCATAATCCTCTCAAGAGCTTTTGGGGCAAGAAGGCTAGGGTTTTATCTTGAGGATTTCTTTGGGGATGGTTTTGGTGATTTTTTTCCATCAATTCTTCAGTATAAGGCATGGTTCTTTTTCCTCATTGTAATTTCAACTAAAGGCATGGTTTATATGATTGATTTCATAATTTTACTATTTCATGATTATGGCTTTCAACTATTATTTGGGGGTTTTGATATTAATTGCTTGGTTATGGTTTCCCATGGGTTTAATTATGCTTTTATATTCATTTATGGTGGTTTTTGGACCATTGGATTGCATGGTAATGGTTTAATGATCTTTAGAATTGGTTTTGGTTAAATTATGCCCCCAAGGTGTTTGATAAAATGCTTATAGCGATAAGTTTATTGCATTAACTTATTTTAATGGAGCTCCTGTATGTTTTAAACTTGGTAAAGAAAGTTTTCATGGTTTAAATTGTTTGAAAAGGTTAAAGGATAAATGGTTATGCTTGTGGAGAACATAGAAGTCTCCCAAGTGGTTAAATATGGTATATGGAAGGACAAGTCTCCTTAACCCAAATAGTTTGGATATGGATATTACTTGTAAGTAAGGGGTGGCATGACGAACATTAATGAGGGATGTACTAGTCCTCCCATAGGACACTTCCCTAGTAATGCGACTACACATACTAGGGCCCTTTCAGTAGGGGGAGCTGAACCCATATCGCCCGTGGGTGGTTTAGGAAGGCCAAGCTACATTGCCCAAGTAAAGGTTTTCAATATATGCTAAACTCGATGTATGGTTGTATGTATTATGGGGGGTTCTACTTGGTTTTATAACTGTCATTATTTTATCCTTATCGTAAGATTCATGTTAGCGGTCACTCGCTAACCCCATCTATTGGCAGCTGTATACCTATGCTTTGCAGGAACCGACCTTTCTACTCTTCCTATTTAGCATACGAATTTGATATCAGTAGTTGGAATAAAGTGGTGAGCTTCCATCCTTTTGGAAGATATCATTTCATGTTATGGATTTCTTTCGACATTTTTTCTTTTATTTTGGATATTAGTTTTGGCCATAGTTGGGGGCATGTCCCAATCAAATTTGTTTACTCTTTTGGATAGAGGCTTTATGGTACTTCTGGGGGTTGGTATAGGCGGAATTAGTATTGGTGTTTTCCTTGGCATCGTCATTGGTGTTAGGGCTTACACCCTTGGATGATATTGTTGGTCATTCCATCATATTACATTTTGGGATTAATTGTATTAAATTTTGTCTAAATTATTTAGTTATGGCCTATGGTTTAGTTTGGTGTGGTTAGGCGATTGGTGTGATACAATTGTACTTAATTAGGTCGGTCACAGTTGTTACCCTATCCAGAGTCTTGATGAGAACATTTACTCTATCTCTTTATATATTCAAAATTCAGCCTATCAAAGGCTGAAAAAAGTTTGATGCATTGGGTAACATAGGGTGGTCCTCAATTTTGGTTGGACTTAGGATGCCCATTATGAAAAGGCATTGAGTTGGGTTATGTCAAGTTGGTATCAAAGCCTATGTTTATGATCACTTAGGAGTCAACAAAGCCATGTCGAGTAGAGTCTCTTTTAGGGGTGTGAAGCATGCCAATTTATAAAGGAGATACTACAAGGCATTTTAGAATGTTTCACTTTCTTGGTATTCTATCTTCAAGCTTGAGTTCTCAATCCTGAATCCTATCTAATCTTTATTTGTTCATCTTTCAGATCATGCCTCCTAGATTTGGAACACAAGAAAATTCTTCCATCCTATTTGAGGATAATGCTGAAGGGGTACGTCCTATGTTTAGAGTATATCTTTGATTTTATGGTCCTATTCCTGATGGTGTTGGAGTTCCTCCTATTTCAGCTAGTTCTTCTTAGGTCCTTCAGGGCAACGTGATGAATTCAAAATTTTATCAGTCTATTTATTTAATTGCCCAACTGGTTTCTACTCAGGCTAAGCGGGGTACGATTAGTGGTTTGTTTGTTGAGGCTATAAGGGTTGGTCAATTTATGAAGATGGGTCATCCAACTTTTATTGGAGTCTAGGTGGAAGAGGATCCACAAGGCTTTTTGGATGAGATGGAAGAGATCTTTTGAGTGATATAGGCTACTAATGTAGAGGGTGTTAACTTTGCATCTTATTAGCTCAAAGATATTGCTTATCAATGGTATGAGGAGTGGGATAGGGATAGAGGTAATCTGGAAGAGGAAGAATTATAGGAGGCTTTTTCTGATACCTTCTTAGATCGGATCTTTCCTTAAGAGTTGAGGAAAGCTAAGATGGAGGAGTTTGTGAACCTCAGGCAGGGGAGGATGTTAGTAAAGGAATATATTTTAAAGTTCCCTCAGCTTTCAAGGTATGCTCTTAACTTAGTGGGTGATATGATGTTAATAATAAGGAAGTTTGTTTCTAGGTTGAATAGAGATTTAATTCTTGAGAGCAAGACTGATTTGCTGGTTAAGGATATGGACATTTTTTGATTAACTATTCATATGCAGCAAGTTGAGGATAAGAATAGGAGGCAGGCAGAGTTTGGAGATAGATAGGAAAAGATGAGCAGGTTTTTTAATCAGGGAGGTTCTTAATCTCAAGGTGGTCGAGATAGTGGCAAGTGGTAGAAAAAGAAGTGGGGGAGTTCTGGCTCTTTTTCTGCTAGTGCTCCTTATCAGTCGGGAGACAAGAGTCATCAAGGTGGTGATAATTCTTGGGCATAGGTTGCCTAATCTCAGGCGAGCATAGGTCAGTCATTTTCTTTATGTCCTTTTTGTCAATTTTGTGGTCGTCTTCATTAGGGTTATTGTGCGGAAGAAAGGAACAAATACTTCTTGTGTGGCTATGTAATCCATCAAATTAGGAATTGTATGATTAAAAAAGTTGCTATGGGGATGAATAAGATTCCTATGACCATCTTTTGCTCCTGCACCACGTGGTGGGGCATCTGCTTCTACTACTGCTCCTGGTTCTAGTGTTTGTTGGAACAAGTTGTGTGCTTTGGCGTCCTGACAGGAGACGTTATAACTTTTCTCTCATGACATATATTGTTTTGTTTATCCGAAGTCTACTCTTTCTTATTTTACTCCATATGTGGATGTGTCTTTTGGTTTTGATCCAAAATTTATTTTGGATCCTTTTTCTGTTTCTACCCTAGTAAATGACTCAGTTATTGTTAAGAAAGTCTATAAGGGGTATGGTATATCTATTGGTAGCAAGTAGGCCTTGGCTGATCTATTTGAGTTAGATATGGTAAAATTGATGTAATTCTATGTATGGATTGGTTGCATTCATATTATGCATCTTTGGATTGTCAAATCTATAAGGTTATCTTTAAGTTCCCTAGTGAATGGGTTATAGAATGGGAAGGTAGTTCCTTAGCCCCTAGGGGGAGATTTATTTCTTATCTTAGAGCTCAGAGGTTAATCACCAAGGGTTGCCTTTATCACTTGGTCTAGGTTAAAGATTCTAACTCGGAAGGTCCTTCTTTGTCTTTGGTCCATGTGGTTAATGAGTTTCTAGAGGTCTATCCGGATGAACTTCCTAGTGTTCCTCCGAAGAAATAGTGTTTGATATTGATTTTCTTTTGGACACTCGTCCTATTTCTATTCTTCCATATAGAATGGCTCCTGTTGAGTTAAGAGAACTTAAGAAGCAACTTAAGAATCTTTTGGACAAGGGGTTTATTCATCCTAGTGTTTCTCCTTTGGGTGCACCGGTGTTGTTTGTGTGCAAGAAGGATGGTTCCCTTCAGATGTGCATTGACTAGGATAGATGACTTGTTTGACTAGTTACAAGGTGCCAAGTTCTTCTCTAAGATAAATCTTCTATCTAAGTACCATCAATTTAAGATTAGGGAGGTGGATATCCCTAAGATGTCTTTTCGTACTCGATATGAGCATTTTGAGTTCTTGGTGATGTTTTTTGGGTTGAATAATGCTCCAGCAGCATTTATGGACTTGATGAACAGAGTGTTCTGGCAGTATTTGGATCTTTTTGTCATTGTGTTTATTGATGACATTTTGGTTTATTTGAAGAGTAAGGTGGATCATGCTAATTACCTCCGTATAGTGTTACAGACCTTAAAGGAACAACAATTGTATGCCAAGTTCTCCAAGTGTGAGTTTTGGTTGAACACTGTGACTTTCTTAGGTCGTATAATTTTTAGTGAAGGGATCATAGTGGATCCATAAAAGGTTGTTGTGGTGAAAAAATGGCCTCGGCCCATGACTCCATCTGATATTCGAAGCTTCTTGGGTTTAGTTGGCTATTAGATGCAGTTTGTGATAAATTTTCTTTGATAGCTTCTCCTTTTACTAAGTTGACTTTGGCATCAATCCTGACTTTGCCAGAAGGCAATGATAGGTTTGTGGTTTATTGTGAAACTTCTTGGGTAGGGCTTAGTTGTGTTTAGATGCAGTATAGAAAGGTGATTGCCTATGCTTCCAGGCAGTTGAAGGTACATAGAGAAATTATCCTACTCATGATTTGGAGTTATTGGCAGTTGTATTTACTTTGAAAATATAGCAACATTATCTGTATGGTGTTCACGTGGATATCTTTCTTGATCACATAAGCCTTTAGTAAATGTTCACTCAGATTGAGGTAATCTAAAGAAAAGGAGATAGCTCGAGCTTCTCAAGGATTATAATATGAGTCTTCACTACCACCCAAGTAAGACTAATATGGTTGCTGATGCTCTTAGCAGGTTATCCATAGGAAGTCTGGCTCATGTGGAGAAAGAAAAATGAGAATTGATGAAGAATATTCACCGTTTGACTAATCTGAGGGTTAGTCTCTTGGACTCTAAGAATGGTAGTTTGATGGTGAAAAAAGTGGTTCGATTATCTCTTGATGTAGAGATTAAGGAGAAGAAAGTGCTGGATTCTGTCTTGATGAAAACCAAGAGTGATGTTGGTGGGAAAAAAGGGTGATGTTTGAGATTAGTGGTGATGGTACTTTATGGTACCAAGGGATTTTTTATGTTCCTGATGTCGATGGGTTACGACAAAGGGTTTTAGCTGAGGTGTATGAGTCATGCTATGTTTTTCATCCGGCTCGGCAAAGATGTATCATAATCTCAAGGACTTCTATTAGTGGAATGGTATGAAGACATATATGGTTAATTTCATGGCCACATGCGTGGTATGACAATAGGTTAAGGTTGAGCACATGAGGCCTGGTGGGTTGTATCAAGAAGTAGGGTTGCCCATATAGAAATGGAAAATGATTAATACGGATTTTGTTAGTGGTCTTCCTCAGTCTCAGAACAAATTTGATTCAATTTGGGTCATCGTGGATAGAATGACTAAGTCTGCATACTTTTTTCCAGTGCGGACTACCTTCTCGGTAGAGGATTGTGCAAAGCGGTATCTATAGGAGATTATGAAGCTACATGGGGTACTTGTCTTGAATATTTCTAATTATGGTACATAGTTTACGTCTTATTTCTTGTGGTCTTTCTAGAAAGGGTCAGGGAATAAGGTTCGATTGAGTACTACTTTTCATCCATAGTTGGATGGGCAAATGGAGAGATCTATTTAGATATTAGAAGATATACTTCGGGCTTGTGTGATTGGAGTTTGCTTGCAATAATAGCTACCATTCTAGTATTGGTATGGCTTATTTTGAGGCATTGTATGGTAGGAGGTGTAGATATCCTATTGGTTGGTTTGAGCTTGGAGAGGCGGACATGTTTGGCTCGAATATGGTTTATCAAGAGATGGAGAAGGTGAAGGTGATTCGTGATAGGCTTAAAGCTGCCCAAAGTTGGCAAAAGTCCTATATCGATGTTAGGTGTAGACACTTAGAATTTGAGGTCGGGGATAGGGTATTCCTTAGAGTTTCTTCTATGAAGGGAGCGATGCAATTTGGCAAGAAGGGGAAACTCAGTCCTTGGTTTGTTAATTTTTATGTGATTTTATGAAGAGTTGGCAATGTTGCTTATGAGTTGGAATTTCCATCTAACTTGAGTTTGATTCTTTCGGTCTTTCATATTTCTATGTTGAGGAAGTGCATTGGTGATCCTTCTTTCTTCTTTTCTTTAGAGGGATTGGGTATTTTAGATTCTTTATCTTATGAAGAGATTTTGGTTGAATTATTAGATAGGCAAGTTCATTGGTTATGGACCAAGGATATGGCTTCAGTTAAGGTTCAATGGCGAAACCATAAGTTAGAAGAAGTTACTTGGGAAATGGAAGAGGACATGATGTCCAAATATTCACATTTGTTTTCTGCTCCTGGGATTCATGCAGAAGGTATGTGTCTTCAACACATCTTTATTTTCTTAGTTTGTTAAAGGAAAGATTAACATCTTTGCCCATCTATTTGCAAGCTTTGTTAAAAGGATGTTTGATAATGCAAATGACTTAGTGTGTGGTTACCCTTTCCTTGTCCATTATTTAGGGATAAATGCTCCTACTAGGGGAGACTGAAACATCCTGGGTTTTGACCCTTAGTAGATTTCCTTGAATTTCGTTCTCCAGACCCAATATGACTCATGGGTATGAGTCGTATGTTGGGGTATGAGTGGTATGGTCCTTTCGTATACTGACCAGTGTTAGTTGGTGGGATGGTTTTGTTCACTGGAATGGGTACGACTTAGGGGTATGAGTCGTAAGGGCTTGGTACGATTCGTATGAAGGACTCGTATGGTAGGCAGTGTTTGATCCTCCTAGTCTTTCATTCTTCCAAAGAAATCGGTCATGGGTATGGATTATAGGCTGTTGTTACAACTTGGTTGGATGAGTTGTATACTAGACAGTGTCTGATCCAAGGTTGAGGCTTAGATACGATTGGTGTGTACCAATCGTATTGGGAGGGTACAACTCATATGGGTCAGTTGTATCCCTATGACGGAATTTTAAGGGACTTAAGTAGGGGTATTATGGATATTTTCCTACTTACCCTAAGTAGGACCCACAACTTCTAATACACTTGGGATGTTATTTACCCTATTATTCTATTCATTAACACTTAGAAGTTATTCCAAAACACTCCATAATTCTCTTAAGAGCTTTTGGGGCAAGAAGGCTAGGGTTTTATCTTGAGGATTTCTTTGGGGCTTGTCTTGGGGATTTCTTTCCATCAATTCTTCGGTATAAGGTATAATTCTCTTCCCTCATTGTAATTTGAACTAAAGGCATAGTTTATATGATTGATTTCATGGCTTTACTATTTCACGATTATGGCTTTCAACTATTATTTGGGGTTTTTGATATTAATTTCTTGGTTATGGTTTCCCATGTTTTAATTATGCTTTTATATGTGTTAATGGTATTTTTGGAAAATTTGATTGAATGGTAATAGTTTAATGGTCTTTTTAATTAGTTTTGGTTATACTATGCCCCCAAGGTGTTTGATAAGATGGTTATAAAGTTATGTTTATTGCATTGACTTCTTTTAATGGAACTCTTGCATGTTTTAAACTTGGTGAAGGAACTTTGCATGGTTTAAATGGTTTGAAAAATCTAAAGGATAAATGGATATACTTGTGGAGAACATAGAAGTCTTCAAAGTGGTTTAATGTAGTATATGGAAGGGCATTTGAAAGTTCCCTTAACCTAAATAGTTTTGCTATGGATATTACTTGTAAGTATGGGGTTGTATGACGATACAACTAATATTGGATTTGGTTAATAAAATGGTAAATGGATTTGGTTGGCTATTTTGAAATGGTTTTAATTGGGCATTAATGGCGGGGTATGTAGCAAAGCTGTGGAAGGTGGCGATCCCAGGGGGACCAAAATTGGAAACCAATATGAGGATTAGTTTTAGTGGACCGTGGGCATGATATCACACTATTAGGGGATGTACTATTCATCCCATGGGATACTTTCCTGGTCGTACGGCTATACACCCTGGGGCCCTTTCAGCAGGGGAGCTGAACCTATATCGCCTGTGGGTGGTTTAGGGCGGCCAAGCTACATTGTCTAGGTAAAGGTTTTCACTGCATGCTAAACCCGATTTCCTTTCTCGGCACTTATATATATATATATATATAAATATATATATATATAAATATATATATATATATATATATATGTATATATATATGGTTGTATACTTTATGGGTGGTTTTACTTGGTTTTATAACTATTATTATTTTATCCTTATCCTGAGATTCATGCTAGCAGTCACTCGCTAACCCCGTCTACTTGCAGCTGTATACCCACGATCTACAGGAACCGACCCTTCTACTCCTCCTGTTTAGCACGCGGATTCGGTATCAGCAGTTGGAATAAAGTGGTGAGCTTCCATCCTTTTGGAAGACATCATTTCATGTCATGAATTTTTTTACACACTTTTTCTTTTATTTTGGATATTGGTTTTTGCCATGGTTCGGTGTGGTTGGGAGGTTGGTGTGATACAGTTGGACTCGGTTGGGTCGGTCACGGTTGTGACCCTATCCCAGCGTATTGATGAGAACATTTAGCTATCTTGTTATATGTTAGAAATTCAGCCCATCAAAGGCTGGATAAAGGTTGATGGGTTGGGTAACATGGGGTGGTCCCCGGTCCTGGTTGGACTTGCGATGCTTATTATGACAAGGCCTAGAGTCGGGTCGTGTCTTTGATAACTTGCTTTTATATGCCTGACTTAGCTTTAATTCATTATTAATTAAGAAAAAGTATGCTAACATTCTTGATGGTTTTTGAAGAGGATATAGAGTTATAAAATTACCAACTCTTTTGTAGTTGCTGCTTGTATTATATTTACGTGAATCAAATATTTTTCTAGATATCATCTTACATCAGGACTTCCTAATTATGGTAATGTTTAAGATATTTGATTGAAAATGCCTCAGTGTAATAAATATTCTTCTTTTTTTTGTTGAATATATTAGTGTTCTTTTTTTTTTTGCCTCAGCACTTGGATACAATATTTTACTATCTTAGGAAGTAGACCAAATATGACCTAATATTGTCGTAAGGTCTACTACAACTGATTTTTCTTTTAGAAACAAGCTTGATTCTCTCTATCGGGACTTTGAGAAAAATGAGAAAGATATTCAGTCATCCTCGAGAAACATGAGGTTGAGGAGTATATTAGAGGCTTCTACTGTGATGCAAATGTAATGTGGCACAAGGTTTACCATGTATTATTTCTAATCTATATTCCATGAGGAAAATCTACACTAGAACACTGAGTTTTGGGAACTTTTGATTTTATTGATTTGTGCATATATGTCTACGATCTAATCATATGAAATGTGGTGATAAAATCAATTAGAAAGTGATGTTACCTTATCAACAATGATACCATAGTTTCTACACAAGGTCCATTTATATATTGAGAAAGGGAATTGACAAATCTGAAAGTGACACTCTTTATATAAAAATGGTTGATGAGCTTCCACAACAAACTCAATGGTATCTTCTTCTATTAATTTTTTAAATGTTCATTTCACTTTTTTTTGTTGTTTTCCATATAACTGGTGTAATTTGTTTTCTTTTCTTTTACAGTGATTGAAGAGTATTTGTTGTGCCTTTGCTGAATATTTCGTTCATGGTAGATATATTCCAAAACAGATTGACATTGGTTATGTTAGCAAGAGGTATGTAGCGATGTTGTCAAATTATAGAAAGAGGAACCTTCAAGCTATATAAAGAGCAACACTATAGAAAAATTGACCGATTATTTGGGAAAGAAAAGAGGAAGAGGTCACATAAGGAGAAGTAGTTAAGTTTTTGTCATCACCCGAACCAGGGCCTGACCAAGGACCACCCCTTTCACCTAACCTCAAGAGCACAATAGTAATAGTGATAACCATATGAGATCCAATTAAACAATAATAAATTTTGAATAGATAACTCTATGAAATCTGAGAGTCAAACGATAACCAACCAACCCATATCTGTCCACAAAGCCTCAAAAAACTAGAATAACATTCTCGTCAGGACATGCCCCCGACTATGACCAAAAAAAATCCAAAAACTATGAAAATAAAGAGAGAATGATGAAATGACAAAGCCTTCCAAAGAATGGAGGCTCACTACTTCAAAACAACTCAATGAATGTGCTAATCTAACGTTGCATAGGAGCAACGGAAGTATCTTTGGACGCTACGTCATGAAATGATGTAGTATCCTAGGAAGGTTAGTGGGATAAGCACTGGCATGTAACTCAGGGAAAGTGATAACATAACTCCATGTTAAGAATGAGTTAAAACAACATACACACATTCATATATACATAAATAGGAGGCTGGGATAGGGTAAGGGTAATAAACATGAGAGTTTTTAACCCATTAACCTAGACTGTGTAGTTCAATCCATCCTAAGGGCCCCCATGGGCTATATGGGTTTAGCTCCCCCTACTAAAAGGGTCCCAACTTGTGTTAACCGTACGAACCAGGAAAATCCAAGGAAGGGCCAGGGAATTCACGACCCCAACCATTCCAAAATATAGATAAAGTGTGAATTATGCACACAGTCATAAAGACCTCTTTGCCGGCAAATATGGTTTCCAGTATTGGTTTCCTCGGGACCTCCACCTTCATGACGAGCTACACAACCCCCTTTAAGCCCAAATTAAAAACAATTCGCACATAAAACCAACCAGTAACTCAGGAGTCATTCATTAAGGCTCTTGGTATTTTCATACCAATATGTTTACAAGCTAAATTACACATGCCAAACCAACTCACACAACCAAATTAAACTCCCAAGTTCCATTAAAATTTAAAACATAGGCCCCAAGGCCTTCTAAATCTATTTTTTATATCCAATTATCCATTAATGCAATGCATTGAGTTTTAAATCAAGTTAAACTATGCAACTTTCCATAATTAAAATCAAATTCACAAAGTCGGTTAAGGTTCATGCAATTCCAAGCCAAAATTCATCCAATTTGGGGAAACCCATATCCCCCATTCCAACCAGTTATATAATATACGAATGATTCCCCAAAATATCAATTTGATACATGAATAATCAATTCAAAAGACGGGATAAGTAATTCAATTAGTAACAAACAAAACCCCTCAACCCAATTTCAAAACCCATAATTTAAATAACATGAAAATTCATTCAATTGATGCCACAATGTAAATTTAAAGTTTAGGAAGAGAAACATGCCAAAAACACATAAGAATTCAAAATTAATTTGAAGCTTAGAGCCCAGATAATGAATGCACTGTAAAACCCTTAAGATTTCTTGGTTGGAGAGTTAAAGATGAATAACGTAGAGTTTGATCTTTGAAAGATGAAGGAAAAGGGTCCCTGTTATGTTTATAATTCATGGAAAGGGTGAAAAGACCAAAATCCCCTCACCCAAAGCGAAAAAAATAAAATTGGTTGAAATTTACACCTTGGCGTGGCACGGCCATATCACGGAGGTTATCCTCTATGCCACATCATTATCGCGGAGGGTAACCTCCGTGACATGGTGATATCAAAGACTCTCACCACCCCGAGTTCCCAAAATGAACTTGAAACCTTTTAAAAAATTTCAAAACATTCTCAAATTACCCTTTTAACATCCCTAAACACATATCAAGTCAAAAATCATTATTACTAACACAGGAGGGTAAAAAATAAAATGATCAAAATTTTAAAGGTCTTACATTATCCCCTCTTTAGGATAATTTACCCCAAATGATGAGATAGGACACTTTTTGCATGAGAATAGCAAGAATACACTAGAATCAATTGACAAACTCAGAAAATAAAACTCATACCTTAAGCACTTTCATCCAACCCAGGGAATAAGAACGGGTACTTGGCCTTTATATTTTCCTCAGTTTCCCAAATAACCTCTTCTACCTTTTGGTTTTTCCAAAGAACCTTCATCAAAGTTACAACCTCTGTCCTCAATATACGAACCTACCTATCTAATACCTTAACCGAGACTTACTTATGAGATAAGAAATTTGTCACACCAGTATCCTCAATAAGTACTATCAAGAAAGGATTACCCATACACTTTTTCAGCATAGATCATATGCCAAAATTATACCTCTCTTACGAAAGAGTAATTGGTCATTGTCAAATATAGAACACAACCATATTGGGTGTCGAATCGCACAGGGAATACTTATTCACTAAGTATTGTAATTTTATTAGATTGTTGATCAAAGGTTCCTGAAATAAAATGTGTTGATTTATGAATTGTATTCTAAATAATTGTAATAGGGTTGTTCCAACTAATGATCCTTTCTACAAGTAGTAATTCAAGGATATTAAAAAAACTAGAGATATGGTAACCAAGGTGCTTAAACAGTTAGGGTTGTAAATCACTTTTCAGTTCCAATTGATAACTTCAATTGAAAGAGTAGATGAATTCTATTGTTTACCCATTAGTTTCTAAACCTTAATGGATAGTTTATTTTTTAACTCTCTCAAACTTAAAGAATGTATTGATTATTCAACCATTTTCTCATGTAGGTCAATCCTGTTAAGGCATTTTCCATTAATCTAAAGGTTTAGGCCTCTAGATCCCATGTAAACCCCTTTTTTCCTAATAAACACTCTTTTATTCGAGCAAGCGATGTTTTTGGGCTCACCTTTCAAGTTTGCAACCAAGAAAAGTCAATAAAGTGAAGAAGGGTTTATGCAACATCAATTACCTATAGAAACTTAATTGGAATCACAACCCATATCAGTTGTTCACATCAAGGCTCCCATAACCCTAGTTATGGGAGCTTTGCCGCTCATCTCCATAGAAGACAGAGAAAGAACACTTGTATTATTCATAAATAAATTCAAAATTCACTCACAAAAGTTACAAAAATTAGTTCTTGAACCTTCAATAGCAATGGAATGATTAGATACACAAGTTTAGCTTGATTCATAAATTTCTACGTTACAGAGAGTTTTAAAGATGGAAAACTAAGGTAAAAATAATCAAAGATTTAGAATCCCCTAAATAAAACCCTAAGTGGGTATTTATATGCTCCCAGGTTTAGAATATTTAAAATTTAAACTCAGAAAAAGCCGCGTCCAAGTTGACGGTCCAACTAATAGCCCGGTAGAAGCGTGATGGTTCATCATTTGGGTCGTCATTTTGTTTCTAAAAATTTCAGGTTCTATTTAGGTCTGACGGTCCTATTGGGGGACCATCACTGGATTGACGGTCCGTCTCCTTGAACGTCACTTGGTCTTCTGAAATTCAAAATTCTGGTTAAGCTTGACGGCCAAGTTGATAGTTCATCAAAAGTCTGACGGTCTACCACTTTGACCATCGTAGAGGTCACTCAGTTCCATTATTCTATTTTGTGTTGGCGGTTATCCCGATGGTCCGTCGAATGATTGATGGTTTACCAGTTTTCCCATCAGAGGCCCTTTTATGCTATTTTTCCAAGTTTCTTTTGTGGTTCATTCGTTAACCTGAAAACATTGAGACCCAGTGTTAAATACAACTTTAGTTCCTTGAAAACGCACAATTTTCCCAAGAAAATGATGCAAAATGTTCCCTCAAAAGTGATAACTCTTAACTTACACGTCAATTTAGTGTAAGGCGATCGTCATCAATATATTTATCCAACTTTTGGAGTTGGGGTCGAATCCACAGGGAACAATATGAGTGGCAATTAAACTAATTTAAAACTATTGCTATAAGTTGAATTCAAACAACTTGCACGAAAAGATGGAATGGGGGTTTTGGATATTAGAAAATAATTTTTGGTCACCTTAGTTTCAGTTTGTAATCAAGAGTTTATGAAAAAAAAAAATAGAATTATGTTCACTAGGGATTTTGGTAATTGACAGAGGCTACTAGTGGTTCAAGATTCTCACGGTTGGTAGGAAAAACAAGTTATCGTTATCAAAGTTATTCTTATAAATGTCTCTTGACCTACTTAAGGATTTAATTTCTTAATCCTCTCAGACATAGGGAATTTATATTCACTACCCAGATTTTACCTCAAGTTAACTAATCTTGTTACAACGCTGATTATTAGACGGAAGTTTAGTGGTTTCAAGTCTCTGTTGATAATTCACTTCCCACTATATTTGATTTATTTCTTAAGAAAATCAAAGAAGGTGTTATCTGTCATTTGGGACCATCAGACAATAATTAAAACATTAGAATTATCAAGAAGTCCTACCACCTTTCGAATCCTAAAGACTCAGCACCTTATCAAGACCTAACCCTAGATCCCATAATTTAGGTTAAAGGAATTTAGCTGATCATGACGTAATAATCGAAGCAACTAGATGAATTCATGCTTTGAAAGAAAACTTACCACAAGAGGAATAGAAACTAGAGATTCTCAGATTAAATCACCAAAAAAAATCCCACAATAATGATGATAGTCTCTTTAAAGTAATTATTTTTTCAAGCCAAAAGAAGAGGGAGAAAAATATAAAAGTATTGTGTCTCAAAACTCAAGGTTCCGAACCATTAAGAAAACACTAAACAAGGCTTTAAATTGTTCACCCTAATTATGGAAATAAAATAATAAAATTCAAAAATTCCTCGAATTAGGTGATGCCATTTGTGATAGCCTATCAGGATGCTGACGACTTATCACAAATGTCATCAGCTTCCTTTATTCTTTTGGTAATCACTGCCTAACGCTGATGACAAACGGTGGCACCCTATCAGCTCCTTGATGACCTATCACAAATGTTGTCCAGGATTTTCCTCAGCTCTCATGTTCTCCTTAGGCTAATGGCAATCTTGATGACTTATCACCTCCTTGACATCCTATCACAAAATCTCATCACAGTTTTCAACTTAGGCCAATTCTCTGTCTGCTACTGATGATGAAGCTAATAGTGTATCACAGGG
Organism: Capsicum annuum; assembly: GCF_002878395.1. Classification (NCBI taxonomy): domain Eukaryota; kingdom Viridiplantae; phylum Streptophyta; class Magnoliopsida; order Solanales; family Solanaceae; genus Capsicum; species Capsicum annuum. The sequence continues at coordinate 74,702,117 of NC_061121.1, forward strand.
CTGCCGACTTATCACAAATGTCATCAACCACACTTTGCCTTTATTTGATTCAAATTTTAGCTCATTTGCTTCCATTATTGTTAGTTCTCTAGCATCATAGCTTCTACTGCAAAATCAAACATAAAGCAATCAAAAACGACAAAAGTTGCTTAAGACTTTGAAATTATTCTTAGTTAAAAGCCTTAAATGTTTTAGCATTAGCTCACACATCAAAACGCCTGAATGTCAACACCCTCAACTTAAGATAATTGTTAGTCCTCAAGCAACTCAACACCAAATTGCAAATGTGAACAATATAATGACAGGCATTCAACTACTTAACAAGTTTTCATGCAACTAAACACTTGTCATCCTAATCATATGGCTTAACATATCAGGATCCACAACCGGCATTATTTTAAAATTAATACATATATACAAACATGGGTACAGGAAACTACAGAGATCAGCAAAATTAAGTGTAACTCAGGTTTCCCTTATAGTCAAAGAAATCCATTACTCATTCTATTTTGTGGATATAAATAAGAACTCTCACACTCGTCAAAGAAGTTACAAACATAGTGCATATACCCATAGGCTTGCACTTATCATCTAACACTCCGTTATAGTTAATAACCCAAGATCAGGCAGGTCTTTCTTAGGCTTATAGTAATGCTTCGGGGCTAGGTGAGGAAGGATTTCAGGGAAGAGTAACTTAACACTACGATTTAACTTTCTTTGCCCTCAAGATCTCCCTACCAAGGCTAATGATGAACTAGCTCACTAACCGTTTTCCTATTTATTCATACTTTACCATAATAACCCCTTTTATTACAAACAATCATCAGCCACCCTTAACTTATGCTGTTGCAATCAGTCAATGTACATAGTGTCTTGAATGGACGAAGGACAAATGCTCTAAACCAAGCTTTAAACCAACCTTTCCTTAGACTACTAACAACTTGACAATAGCCACCCTCAACTTAGGTGTTTTACCTAAGTTTAGGCTTATAATGACCACTATTGGACTAGGGCTAAGGAAGATTTAGCTGTTAACAACTTAAAGAGAGTTAATTAGAGTAATTAGTGATGAAGAAAAATTAACATAGCTCAAGAAGGGTTCAAAAAATGGAAAATTCTTTTTGGTGGGGTTGATTATTTTGGCTAAGTGGACTAAAACTATAAGGCGACCTGCTATCATTTCTAATTTCATCTACTATAAAACGACATCAATTGAACCAGGCAAGTTCTAGGTACTACACTATGTAACAACTAACACTAATACTCGCACACATACAGACAACTAAGTCAAACTCATCCAACTGTTCTTAAGATTTGCATCATATGTCAAGTATATTTTATAAGTTAATGCCAATTACAGATTCACTAACAGTTATTCATATATGCTAGAAGACAAAAGTAAACAGTCACACAAGCATATTCATAGCCTCATGCCAACATCATTCATCATCCATATTCACAACTAGGTGCTAACATAAATGACACTTTTATTTAATATACCAACATTAACAAATATAACAAGACTTAAAAAAAAAGAAAAATGTAAACCAAAACTTAATACTAGAAAAGAAAAATTTGAACTTACACATAATCCTCTAAAAAAATGCAAGACTAAAACATAATCCTAGATATGCCGATTCTCCTAGATAGCACATGAGAGGGAAAAGAACTTCGGCAACGCAACCCCCATGGTACAAGTACACCACCCTCCATAGAAAAATATCTGCATTATCCTCAAAGTATCAAATAAAAGTACAAAGAAGTGGGTATACTTGTATTACCTTTTATTTATATGAGGCGTCTATGAAGTATGGTGAGGAACCTGTGTCCTCACCTACTGCAACATTGACCCCTATGGTGATGGGAGTAATTAAAACCCTTCCTCCAGTATCGAAGGTACCACATCCCAAACTAGGTTTGAAGTTTGCCCCCTAACTGGGGAGGAACTGGCAGACACTCCAGCCACTTTATCTTCTACTCTCTTCATTCTTGTATCTTCATCTTTTCTCGACCTTTTCTTAGCTTTCTTCATATCATGATGCTTTCGCTCTTCCAGCATCATAACCTCTCTCCTTCATCTCTTTTCAACTTTTTATTCAGTATGTTCATCTACCTGTTGCTTTCCCTTATCTTTCATCGGTCTTCCCATCAGGTCAACAATTCTCTCATCTACATTACTCATTACCAGGGCTGGATAAAAAATGGGCTGCTGTGGCTGCCTTCTCTTTAACTCTTCGATGTTAGCTTGTCTTTCTTAAACTCTGGCATAAACCTTGCCAAGTCTAGAATGGATAGTGAATCCAGTTTTTTATGGATTCTCTCCTCTATGTGATCTATCCTTATCTAAATGTCTTAGAGTAGACAGATTACCTCAGCTACAACCCTATTAACAAAAGGCTTAAATTCTGTAGCCCAAGTCTCAAGCTGCTTCTTGAATTTCTTTTGTAATTTCACAGACTTGGCAAAGTTTTCCCGCATCAACCTATATTCTACAAATTCTACCCACCCATTGGTGGTGCAGATTCTGACCCTACGGATGCACTTGATGGCATATAATCAGGTGGTACATAAATGGTAATCGGCAATAGCATATCTATTGGAATCTTTGAAGTATCTGGGGCTAGTACTAGCTGAGTTTGATTGGATGGAGGTTTGGTGACCCTCATTTCAAACTTCAAGTCATCTCTATACTTCTAAATATCTTTCCTATGTGTCACAAAGACCTTATTATCCACCCCACAAATCAGAGGCACACCTGCTGGCTATTTAATTTCATGATTAAGAAAGAAAATGGTAGAGCACTGGCCACCTTATATGCTCTCATAAATATCTCATCAGCAATGATCTACCAATAATTAATATTCAGTCCTAAAAGCAATCTAGCAACAAGTACAAACCAGTGAATTTCTGATTAGCATCACCTCCAGTTGGCATAAGTCTTAATCGAACCACCACACACCAAAATTTAGCTTTGATGCTAAGGGAAGACTTCACTATGCGCTCATGTGGGTTTGTTGCCTTAGAGGGATTACCCTCACCAGTCAACACTCCACCCAACCAGGATCTTTAGGTAGATACATTATGTAGTCGGTACTTGAGTTCTGGAATAGCAGGTGGACTTCATAGTCTGGCCCAAATAGCATCCTGTTGATGGTTTAGGTTGATATGTCAATGGTAACTCCTCAGACTGGAACTGACTCCCTGTTCAATAGATCTGAAATCATTAAGCTATTTAGAACATCCTTTTTTGCCAATACCAAATAGTTAGCAAAGAATTCCCTTAGCAAATTCAGGGGGATTGTCATCCATGCCAATTCGTACTCATTAAAACAATGCTCTAACTCGGGATATTTATGCTACTCTATCATTACAATTTCATACTCCTTAGCAAATGGCCTTTTGATTGGCCTACTTGCTGTCAGTGCTAACCCATCATAAAATTTTTCCTTTACTCCATCGAGTTTCCATATGACCGTCTCTCTGACTTAAGGATCCTTACATCTAATGAAGTTGGCATCCTCAATCTTAGTCTCCATATCGGCTGCTTTAGCTTTTGCCTCTACATTGGTAGCCTTAGTTTTAGCCTCAACTAGTTTGGTGTGAGATGTGCCTATCCTTGCCTCATCGGGGCTCGATCTAGTATTATTGTTACTCTCCTCTTCAGACTGGGAGAGTGTAGAAAGTATCTGGTCTCTTAGAGGAGTGTTGAAGACTAGTGCCTCCTCACTCCTAGAAGGTTTGCCTTGACCTTTTGCCCGACCACCGACTCTAGTCAATGGGAGTTTTCGTGCCACGGTGCCTGAAAAAGGAGTAAGGAATCAGTTTGTAGAATAAATTTAGTCCAAGCACTAAAATTTCTGGCTTGACGGTCACTCTGTCAGTCTGTCGTAAGGTTGATGGTCCATCAGTCTGATTGTCGGGCCTTATTCAATGAGTACCAATTCCCAGTGCCTTTCGATAGTTGAACTAATAGGCCATCAGGTTGCTGACAGTCCATCAAGTGATCTGTCGCTACTATCCAGTGTGTGACATATGTGGGTTCTTTGCGACGGTTTACCTGGAGGTCCCGTTGCAGGTTTGACGGCCTTCCATGTTAACCGTCGACAACCCTTTTCTGTTCAACACTTCACATAGGTATTTTTTCAAACACCTAGCATACTTCATTCAATTTTCAGCATAATGATGACAACACATTCCCATTTAAGCATAAAATTTTCAACTCTAAACATGTGGGTTACTATGATTTAACCCAAATAAAGTATATCAAAGTTCAAAACTCAGAACATTAGTAATTCAAAGCACAAGAAGAAAGCAAGATAAAATTTTATCAACCAAACACTTATTCACTTTATGTTTTTACCATTCAAAGAATGAAGAAAGGTTTATGATCATACCTTGAGGGTGTAGTACAGTACTCCTCTCTCTTACAAATACAAAAATGAAAGAAATTTTAAACTCTTGCTAATAATTGATGACCTTTGCTGTGATGAGAAGAAGAGAAGGGTGATGTTGTTTAAATAGGAGAGGAAGAAGAAGATGGAGAGTCCTAGAGGGAGTAACTACCTTCAGATACTTTAAATTTAGAGGAAGTTAGATAGTTGTAGAATTTGAAGAGGTTACAACATATGTAACCACCCTGTTTTATCTCTTTAAAAACCTTTGGTCCAAGTAGGGTCATTTAAATAGACATCAGATTTAACCTGACTCAACCCAACATTAGGATTACAGAGACGGCTAACCTGATGGTCTATCTAACTTTTGACGGTCCACCAGGTTGGCTGTCGAAGCTTATCAAAAACTGGACAACTCTATTTCATTACGATGGTTACTCCGATGATCCATCAATAATGCAATGTTCCATCGAGTGGTCTGTTGATCCATTCTAGAAACTCAGAATTTCAGCTTCATGTTGACGGTTTGTCCGACAGTCCATCAGTTTATTGACGGTACGGCAACTCAACCGTTAAGCCTTATCAAACATGTTCAATATTTTGCCTTGCCTATTCAGCATAGATGATACACCTAAATTACACCTCTCTTATGAGAGAGTAAGCGATCATTGTCAAATATAGAACCAACTAGGTTGGGTGTCGAATCCCACAGGGACTACTATGTTCACTAAGTATTGTGATTATTATTAGATTGTTGATCAAAGGTTCCAGGAATAAAGGGGTCTTGATTTATGAATTGTATTATAAATAATTTTAACAGAGTTGTTCCAACTAATGATTCTTTTTGCAAGTAGTAATTCAAGGATATTAAACAAACTAGGGTTATGGTTACCAGGATGCTTAAACAGTTAGGCTTGTAAATCACTTTTCAGTTCCAATTGATAACTTCAATTGCAAGAGTAGATGAATTCTATTGTTTACCCGTTAGTTTCTAAACCTTAATGGATAGTTTATTCTTTAACTCTCTCAAACTTAAAGAATGTATTGATTATTCAACCATTTTCTCATGTAGGTCAATCCTGTTAAGGCATTTTCCATTAATCTAAAGGTTTAGGCCTCTAGATCCCATGTAAACCCCTTTTTTTCCCAATAAACACTCTTTTATTTGAACAAGCGATGTTCTTGGCGATCCAACTGATGGCCCGTTGGAAGCCTGACGATCCATCGTTTGGGCTGTTATTTTGTTTCTAAAAAATTCAAGTTCTGTTAAGGTCGACTGTCCTATTGGTGGACCGTCGCTGGACTTATGGTTTTTCACCTTGACCGTTGCTTGGTCTTCTGAAATTCAAAATTCTGGTTAAGCCTGACAACTAATTTAATGGTCCCTTGAAAGTATGACGGTCTGCCACTTGGACCGTCGCAGAGATCACTCAGTTTCACTATTCTATTTTGTGTTGGTGGTCATTTCGGTGGTTCGTCGAGTGACTGATGGTTCGCCAGTTTGCCCGTTAGAGGCCCTTTTATGCTATTTTTCCAAGTTTCTTGTGTGGTTTACTCCTTAACTTTAAACACTCAAACCCACTGTTAAATACAACTTTAGTTTCTTGAAAACACACAATTTTCCCCCAAAAAAGATGCAAAATATTTCGTCAAAATCCTGAACATCAATAGACACATGAAACATGGGATGAATAGAACCCAAACTCGTAGGCAAATCCAACTCATACGCCACATTCCTAACTCTCCTCAAAATGTGATAGGGACAAATGTAATAGGGACTAAGCTTCCCCTTCTTTCCAAATCTCAAGTCTCTTCTCATAGGAGACACCTTTAAGAATACCTAATCATTCACTTCGAACTCCAATTCTCTTTGCCTTACATTCGTATAAGACTTTTGGTGACTTTGAGAAGTCTTAAGTCTTTCTCTAATCACTTTTATCTTCTCCATGGCTTGGCGAACAAAGTAAAGACCAAACAACCTAGTCTCACCAACCTTAAACCATCCAATAGGAGACCTATATCTTTTACCATAAAGAACTTTAAAAGGAGTCATCTGAATGCTCAAATAAAAACTATTATTATACATAAATTCAAAAAGAGGCAAATTACCAAATCAACTTCCCTTAAAGTCAATCACATAGGCCCTTAGCATATTCTCTAAGGTGTGAATAGTATGATCCACTTGTCCATCCGTGTAAGGGTAGAAGACAGTGCTAAGGTTCACTTAAGTACCCAAACCTTTCTGAAACAAACACCAAAAGTGTTAAGAAAATTGCATACCTCAGTCTGAAATTATGTACACTAGATCACCATGCAACTTCACAATCCCCTGAATGAACAATCTAGCATAATCCTTTGCAGAGTAGTTAATGACGTCTAACAAACACCTCTTTTTAGATAATGATACAGTCGTTGTCAAGATATAGTAACCTAACTAAGTTTAGGGTCGAATTCGAAGGGAACACTTGGTTTAGCAGGTCTTAGTAGTTGTAGTCAATGGGCAAAATAGAAAAAGCAAATGGGGGGTTTTGTTTGTAGTAATCGAGAGAAAAGAACAGTATCAACTAGGTTGAAATCAATCAAAAGTGAACACTAGGATTGTGTTTCCCCTGGCTTCTCAACTCCGTAGGCTTATTATGTGTAATTGAACTAATCCAATGCCTTGTATGCAGAATCGATAAGTTATGTACCTTCTATTGTCTTTTGGACGAGTAGAAGGATTTCACCCTTTACCTTTTAAGTCTTAGGGTGTCCCATTACCAACCCTTATCTTGATCTTAGTTAATTATTACCTTTTGAGTGTCTAGTTATTAGATAAAACTTAACCATCTTACATCGATAGAACCTAGAAGCATGGATCGACAACTCCAAATTACTATTGTCTTTATCTTTTCCTAGTCACTACTTCTCTTTCGGAGTAAGAAGCAATATCTAGGTGGGATCCTAATATGTGCACCCATTAAGAAATCAATCATACCAAAGATTAAAAAACACATGTCATTAGTATTGGTTCAGACCAACAATCGTACTTCCTCTACTTCATTAATTCGCTAGGGTTTCCACAACCCTAGCTATGGGTTTTAGCTGCTCATGAATGTGATGAAATCAATAACAATCTTAATAGAAGGCATAAATGAAATAAAAATGATAAGATGAATAAAAAACCACAACCATAAACTAAATAATCAATCAAAGTCAATACAAGGAAATCCCAAAGATCAAAGACGGATCTTGGAATCAAAAAATGTTTCTGAGTGTTAAAAGTGCATAACCTCTACTAAACAGTACATAAGGGTATTTATAGTACATGAGAAAACCCTAAAAACAAATCTCAAATGAACTAGGAGAAAATCTAGTCAGTGGCCACCTACTCTTTGTACCTGCGGTCTGGTACAGGGTAAAGGTGCAGACTGTAGGGTTTGGATGGACAACTTCATGCAAGTTAGCTCTCAGGATTTTGGATTTCTGGAACCCGCTTTATTAACATGCGGTCCGTAGGTCTACAAACGGTCCGTAGGTTGACGTAGTAGGTGCTGGGATTTAATTTTTCAGTTCTTCTTCAACTCTCAAACATGCATTAATCATGATCAAGCCAGACAATATCCCATTTATCCATAATCGCTCCAAAAGTAGCCAAAAACACCCTCTTTCACCTTTTTTACTAACTTAATATCAAAAACATGGTTTCCTACAAAACATACTCAAAACAAATCATACATAACAAAAAGGTCTTAGAAACTTGTATATTTTCCCCATTTTAAGCACCGAAAGTGCTATATTTCTATAACATATCAAAACCCTCAACTTAGAACGTTTGCATATCCTCAAGCAATAAAAACACAACAAAACAAAAATGATGGTTAACTAGGATAATCTAAGCTATTCAAGATAGTAAGTCATCACTTAAACTCAAAACACAACATCCCCTTCCAATCTCAATTTTCAAAATCAAATGTGAATGAACATGTAGAATAACAGGATGAGAGAATAGGATCAAGGTATGTCAATTACATTAGCAATGGACAACCACTCATATATACAAATTACACTACCCAAACAAAAAAATAACTGGATATATGACTCAAGTTCTCTCACAATAAAGATGTCCCACTCACTCATATGAAATAATGTATGTTAATGTAGGGACAGTTAAGAGACACTCATGCTCAACAAATAAGTTCCAATAAATGCATGTTAAATACCATAGGCTTGCCCTTATTATCTTTACCTTAGCATTTAGATAGTCAAGTGAGGATCACTATAGGACTTTTCTCGACTTGTAAGGCAGGCTTAGGGGGCTGGTATGATACATACGGACATTTAGAGTGACTAAGCCTCATTGGCACTGCACGAACCTTGGGGTCTCACTTACTAGCCAATTACCTGCTTATTCCAACCTTATTTCTCCTTTTTATTCTTTTATGCACATTCAGGTTAGGTGTGGTCTTTTATTCTTTTTTTTCAAATTTTTCTTATATTTCCTTTTTTTCTTTTTCTACCACACCCAGCCCCACAAACTTTTTCTTACTTTACCCTTCTTCATACCTATTTTACACTATGCACCCCTATGATAGCCACCCTCAACTATAGGCGAGTGTTGAAGTAATTTTACTTATGTTGAGGTGGACAATGTCCACGAAGGACCTGGATCAAAAAAGATAACTTGTAATACAAATAGGAAAATAAAAGGTAAAAATAAAGAAATAGGCTATAAGGCTCAAAACAGGGATCAAGGGATATCATTAGCACATGGAAGATCATTTAGGCTAAAAATGGACTACAATAAAAAATGACCTATGATTCTTTCCTAATCAAGTATCCTTCACCTAGGAAAGACTAACCAGGTATGTTCTGAATTTAACACACAAAAAGAAATGGGTAGTATCCCACACACACAACACAAAGTCAATATTACCAATTATTATCTATCTAGTTCATGTAATTGTCAACAAATAGTTATCTTGTCCCTAATACTAATGCCATAACAAGATTTACATAGTTCACACATATACAGATCAATATAGTTCTAAAAGCTCAAAATTTTGGAGAGGTATCAAAAAATTAGTCAAAATATGACTATTGCCCTAAATACTCAAAATCTCCTAATTACCCAAAAATAATACAATATAAAAATATACAAAGAAAAATATAATTATTCTAGAAATGCTAGTTCTACAACCATACTGCGGCCGATAGGAAAAGAAGTATGGCAACAAAAACCTATGTCAGCATGGTATGCCCACCCCTAACTAAAAATCTATGCACTATCCTCAATGCTCTAAAACAAATAAAAAAATAGGGAAGTGAGAACATACCTTGATGCACTAGGCTCCCGAGTCAGGAGCATCCCCAGATGGGGGCATGTCATCTAGCGGAGGTGATGGTGGTGGCAGTGAACTACTAGTGGATGCACCCTCTGCTATAGATACAAACGTCTACCTGTCGATGAATGCATTATCTAAAGAATTATGCCTAGCCTTTTTAATGGCCTTCTCCTCTGTCATATCAGGATCCTGTAAATCATCTAAGTGACCTCTCTTGGTCCCAACCTCCTCTTTCTCCTCTTAAAAGAAATCAAAATATCTCAACATATGCGGAGGTTCTATTTGGACCATAAGGGGTATAATCAAGGGAGTAACTGCTACACAGCTCCCTGTAAGAGAGCATACCTCTATTCATAGGATATAAAAATCCACTATCATCTGAACTAGATCTGGCACACCTGTCTCTATATATTAGGATATAACCCATCTCTCCAGCTTATCTATCTGTGTTTGAAAATTAAAATATAGCGTTGATAATAAGGCCCTCTGTGTAGCCTCCCATCTAGCCTCGACTTGCTCAGTCTAGTCCTATCCCTTCATCTTATCAACCAAAGAGGGCAGTCATCTCAGTATCAACAAGCTTCAATTAAGTAGGTGTGGCCCTCTTGCCTTCCACTAAGATCTACAACAACTCACTAGATACAGTAATCATACCTATTATAGGAGCTAAAGTAGATGGGTGAGCAGGCTCTATAGATGCACCAACCGACTCTAAGGTTAAAGCCGGGGCTAAGGAAGAAGTAGACTATATCCCATCTCCTTATTAACTTAAATCAGGGTCATCTTTCTATTTCTATCTCCACGTTAATACCAATACCCACATCATCTCTATGTGCCTCATCAGGAATTACAGAAACTATTAAGCCCTCAGACTAGCCATGTGGTATTGCTTCTCACTATCTCAATCCCCTAGAATCGCCTGGAGATGCCAAAACCTTCATAGTCCTTATCTGTGCAGTTGCAATTGTAGACACCCTCTAATCTATACCTAGTAACTAAGTCACTCTGTACTCATCATATAATCTCTAGATTATGCCAGGAAATGGCAGATTAGTTAGCTTACCAAAGGCTCAGTCATGTAACTCATGCCTCAGAATAGTAGAAAAATTAACATCATAACCAACCATCAGACAGGAAGCCAGTGCTGCTCTCTCCTACATTAATGTGTTATCTAAAGTAGTTGGTATTAGTCGGTATGTAATCATCAACCACCAAAACTTGACCTCTAGTATCAAGAGGCCCTTATTGATCACAACTTTTCCCTTAATCCTTGGGGTCACATCACCCAATAGTGAAATATAACTAGCTATCCACCTGTCCATCTCAATCCTATTTAGACAGTGGTTAGTATCTCGTATGATATTTTGATCTTATATGATCCTTATTCTATGGTAGCACTCAGCTATAGATACAGGAGTAATATAGTCTGGGCCAAAGATAACTCTACGAATAGTCTCTATCGATATTAACTCTAACCCCCCTAACTAGTGTATGGTCAAGCTATTGTAGACAAGTAAATCTAATTAGATATGGATGATGACACATAGGAAGGACTATGCTATCTTTGTAGGATACATAAAAATCTCATACCATAGCTAGACTATAGTAACCAAAAGGTCTGGTCATCCATACTAGCTGATATCTGTCAAATGCTTCCTATATTTATGGTATGATAAGTGGTGAATTTTCCACTTATTCACTCATTATTTGTGTATGCTACCATATTTTGAAGGAAAAAAGGAGACGTAATTATGATTAAATGCACTATGTATATTTTACAAGCACATAGTTGATGAAATAAAAATGTATGGATTGGAGATAAGAAGGGGTCAAATGGAAGCAAAGGAGTGCAGCTGGAGACCTGGAGTAGACACTAGCTTAGTTACCACAGTCATGGTCTAAGGACCACAATCTCGACCAGTTAAGAAGGTCACTCAACTGCAATCGTGTGGATCTGACTGCAGTCGCGGTAGCTGTGGTCCTGACATAGTGGGATTAATGAGGAAGGGCATTTTGGTCAAATAGGACAACTGATTCAAATATCTATAGAGGACCCAAAATACTTTTCCCTATGGAGATTATACAAGAAAGAGAAATTTGAAATCTTGATATTGGTGAAACCCTAGATTTTGGGGGAAAATCCATTCCTCTTTATTTTGTATTTGGTATTTCAAGTAGATATTAGTGAAATTGAAGGGTGGAACTGAAGATTAGCTATACCTATCTGTATTATGGATGACATGAATAAATTTCTAGGTAGATTTCTGCTCTTTTATTTCACGAGTAACTAATTTCTCCAACCTTGAGATTATGTTAAACTAAAGTCTATTTGTCTGTGTGTACTGATGTGTTTGCATGATTTTAGTTTTTGACTATGGATTCCACTATTTCTTGAGCTTAAAATTTGGGATTTGTAAGACCCCACAAAATTCTCTCATAGAATGAGCCTTAGGGCGTGTCAAGTGAGGCATGATTCTAGCCCTAAAAAATTGAGAAGTGACTTCCTAAGTGAGTATCATGTTAACCATATATAATTTCCCAAATTTAAACTTTTTATCATATGGGAAATTTGATAAGCTTTTCATCGATATAAGATTCGCCTAAATCCGATACCCTGGAGAGAAGTTATATCTAATTTAAGCCCTAGTCATAAAACAATATCATTTTAGAGCTTGCCATGTCACAGAGAGGGTCTATTTGACAATTGTCAATTTCCAGTGGAACTTCATGATAGTGGAGAATCGCAGTGGACCCCAATTTCCCAATAGTCAATTTCCAGTGGCCTAGAGCGATTGTGACACGTTGTGATAAAGTTCTAGGTCCTAACTAGTGCACAATGCGATGGCTCTACATCGTGGTAACTCCCAGATTCCCATTTGTCAATTTTCAGCGAGCTACCGCGATAGTGGCGCATTGCGGTGGCCTTTAAAATTGGGTTCCCAGTTCAATTTTATCCAGCTTCATACAGAAGTTAAGAGGGGCACTTTGGACTTTTTCTAAGCCCCTTAAACCAAGCAAACGCCAAATTAAAGTCATTTACAAGCATTCTATGAAGTCTCTCTCAAGTTTTCTCTCAGAAAAAACCCTAAGTATCCAAAACCTCTTCCAAGAATCTCAACAATCCACCATAGATTTTCTAAATTGAGTCAAGATTCAAGGTTTCCAAGTCAAGGTTCCCAAGTCAAGGGCTTCAAGAACCCTCATTCAAGAGTACTAATAGAGTTCCAAAAGTGAGAGTTCATCCAAAGCTTCTAATTCAAGATATGTGGGGTTTTGAACAAGGGTAATCCTTTCATCCTTGTTCCTAAAGGCTTATTTAAACTACAATTCTCTGCAATTTATGAGATTTTACATGAAATTGAATTGGTGGTTTTCACCCATTATTATTGATTAAAATATTTTGATGTTTCCCTTGAATTGAGAGTCTAATGACATGATTTTTACGTGTTTTCTTGAGAAATTGCAGCTGGGTCTATACCCCATGATTTAATCCTTGAGAAGTTAATAGTTGAAATAGATGAGACATTGAAGTATATGAGTATGTTTAGATTTTAAGATAAATTGCTGAAATTTTCAGATTTCTACATGAGTTATGAATCGATATGCTATCTATTATGCTTTTGATGAGTTTTAACTTGAGATTGAATTATGGGTTATTAAGCCCTAGTTTAGACTTGAAATTTTATGAACTCTTATGCTATAAGCACCCATGATTTGAGTATTCTGAGATTGTTGAGAAATGTTTTGACCTAATGGTCATCGAGTTTTGAAATTCACCCTACTACATGAGATTACAGATTTAATTATTGGGTTCTCATTGAGCCATGAGATTTTTCTAAAGTGGATTTTCATGAGATGAGCGAGATAAACTAAATGTAGTAGTATTTAGCATCGAGTTGGATAAGTTACCATGGTTTCTTACCCCAGAATACGTGCCACCATAGGTTGGGCCTAAGGTCGAGATGATTGTTTGGCCTAAGGCCAAGATATTAGGCCCGAAGCCTAGATAAGTGACCATTGAATAGATTTTATACTCCCTGGCAAAGAGTATGATGCTCCTCCCCGACGTGGGGTCTCTTCCTTAAAACGATAAAATATTGGACTCCATGTAGCTCGCATGATTTATGTCGGTTAAGATAATCTTCCTTCAAACTAAAGCTTTGGGATAAGATTTTTTTTCTTTAAAACTAAAACTTTCCCTTGATATGAGTATTTTTCCCTAAAGTTTGAAAGGAGATATTTTCCTAAAGTGAATGAAATGTCTTCAACTATGTTCCAAGGTTATATAATTCCGAATTCCAAGCATTTGAGTTCAAAAGAGTTATGAGTTCTTGAGCATTAAAGAATTTTTACTCTCCACGAGACATATGCATAAGTTGAAAGTATTATTTAAAGTTTCCTTTAGCCTATGGGTAATAAGAATAAGAGAAGATTATCGATTTTGAAGTTAAACTATGATGACTCTCAAGATTTGTGTTACATACTCCATTCTACATGATTCATGAGCTTTACATTTTATACTTATTCGAGCCATATGAGTCATTACATATTGCATGCATGATTTGATTAAAAAGTATTGATGTTATTTTATATAAATGCATGCACCCTCACATAATCAGTACATTCCTAACTGTTAATTAATATATACGTCTATGTGCTGCATTGTCTTATAATATAGGTTCAGGTTCTCAATCCTAGCCTCATAAGTGACTTTTGAGTACCTCTGTCTACATTTCTGTAGCGGTGAGTCCTAATTATTCGAGGACCTATCTTTAGACATTTCTGCATTAGAGAGACTATGTTTTTTACTTTCACTTCATTTTTAGTCAGTTGGGGACCTATCCCAACGGCTCTCTAGTTCATGGACTAGTAGAGTCTTTGTCAGACTAGTTATTAGATTGTGATTGTGTTTAGGATTTCAGTATTGTGGTTATTTGGATTGAGTATTTTCTTTGTATCTCCCTTCATGTGATATGACTATGCTTGTGTTTGAATTTTTCATCTTAAAATGAGTGTTATTAGTAGAAACAGGATCAAAGGGTTAGTTTGGGGCTACTTGTAGCCTTAAGCATCGTGTGACATCCCGGGAGGCGATTTCGGGTCGTTACAAACTTTGTATCAGAGCCTATAGTTTTAAAGAAGTCCAAGGGAACATGATAAGCCATGTTGAGTAGAGTCTTGATCATCGATGTGTAGCGTGCCATATCTATGAGCAAGAGGCTATAAGACTTTTTAGGAAAAAGTTGTTTCTTATTTCAGATTCTATCGTGCCTATAGTTTTCCCTCTCATCTAATAATTCATGCTCTTCTATTTCAAAAAATGCCTCTCTAAAGAGATAATGTCAACAAAAACAATGATGAGCAAACCCCATCTATTGATCCTTTTAATGAGACTGTCTCATGACGAGTTTCAAGCGGCCTTTCAAGTGTTAGCCGAAGAAGTCACCAGTAATGTTTGGGCTAATAATCAAGCCAAAGTTGTGAATCAGCAGAGAGGTAATTTAGCCATGGATAGAATTCATGATTTCTTGCAAATAAATCTACCAGAGTTTTATGGGTCCAAGGTAGGTGAGGACCCATAGTTGTACCTTGAGGAGGTGACAAAGATCACGCAGGTGATGCATATTTCTGAGGAAAAATGTATTGTGTTGGCATCTTACGCTTGAAGGACATAGCTTATGACTAGGTTGTATCGTAGAGGAAGGGTAGAGGTGAGGATAGTGCTCCTATGACTTAGCAGGTGTTCCAAGATGCATTCTTGGACAAGTTCTTTCCGCTTGAGATGAGGGAAGCAAAGATTGAGGAGTTTATGAACTTGAGGTAGGGCTCCATTACTGTTAAAGAGTACTGCTTGAAGTTCAATAAGTTGGCAAAGTATGACCCTAATTTGATTTCTAATACCCGGGCTAGTGTGAGCAAGTTCGTAAATGGTGTTTCTAGGTTGCTACTAAAGGAGTGTAGGACTACGATGCTGCATAGGGATATAGATCTGGCTAGGTTGATGATGCATGCCTAACAGATAGAGATGGATAAGATTAGAGAAAGAGATAGAGTGAGGGGTAATAAGAGGTCTAGATCTGAGTAGCATAAGTTTAGCCAGCCTAGGTTCCATAGAGGGAACCACCCTCAGTTTTAGAGGTATCTGTCTATGCTAGCCCCTTCATCAGCTAGTGCTCCCGTGCCTAGAAGTAGGCAGGAGCAAGGGGCAAATCTTTTATGTCTAGGTTGTAGAACAGTATTGGTAACCGGTCCCTTTATCCTCCTTATGCTAAGTAGGGTAGGGATCATCCTGGTGAGTGTTTTGTATTTCTGAGGGGTTGTTTAGGTTGTGGCAAGTAGGGCCATAGACTTAGAGATTGTCCTCATGATAGACAGGGGAACAGAGTTGTCTGACTTTAGGCACCAGCTACTAGTGCACCATCTCCTGCACCCCCTCTCACCCCTACTTAGGGTGCTTTATCTAGCACTATTGGCGGTCAGCACCAGAACTGATTCTATGTCGTACTATCCCATCAGGGTAGGAGGATTCTCCCGATGTTGTTACTGGTATGCTCCGCATCGTTTGTTTTGATGTTTATGTGTTATTGGACCCCGGTTCAAGTCTCTTCTATATGACCCCACTTGTGGCTGTGAATTTCAAAATGAGTCCTGAAAAGATTCTTGAGCCTTTCCTAGTCTCAACCCCTGTAGGGGCATCAGTTGTTGCTAACCAAGTGTATAGAAATTGTCATGTTACTGTTCTTCATAGAGTCATACTTACAGATTTGATAGAGTTAGACATGGTGGATTTTGACCTTATTCTGGGTATGGATTGTCTTTATTCTTGTTATGCATCTATAGACTGTCGTACACGTGTGGTTAAGTTTTAGTTTCCTGATGAACCATCTTTTGAGTGGCTTGGGAGTTCGGTATTTCCCAAGAGTCATTTTATCTCCTATCTCAAAGCCAAAAAGTAAATATCTAAAGGTTGCATCTATCACTTAGTTAAAGTCAAAGACACTAAGTTTGAGGCTCCAACTATTCAATCAGTCGATATTGTTAATGAGTTTCTAGAAGATCTCTCGGGGGTACCTCTTGATAGAGAGATAGAATTTGGGATTAACCTTCTTCACGATACTTGACCTATTTTTATTTTGCCATATCATATGACACCTGCGGAGCTGAAGGAGTTGAAAGAGTAACTAAAAGATCTTTTAAACACAGGTTTCATAAGGCCTAATATTTCCCCTTGGGGCACACCTATTTTATTCTTGCCCAAGAAAGACAGTTGTTTGCTTATGTTTATTGACTATCGTAAGCTTAACAAGGTCCTAGTAAAAAATAAGTATCCTCTTCCTAGAATTGATGACCTGTTTGATTAGTTGCAAGGTGCAAGTTATTTCTCCAAGATAGACCTTAGATCTGGCTATCATTAACTTAAAGTGTGGGAGTGTGATATTCCAAGGACAGCCTTCCGAACCTGCTATGGTCACTTTAAGTCTCTAGCTATGTCCTTCGGGCTAACCAATGCCCCAACCTCCTTCATAAACCTTATAAATTAAGTGTTCAAGTTATATCTCGATATGTTTGGCATTGTTTTCATAGATGATATCCTTGTGTACTCCCGTAATGAGAATGATCATGTAGATCACCTTAGAATTGTTTTGCAAACCCTCAGAGATCACCAGTTATTTGCCAAATTCAGTAAGTGTTAATTTTGGCTAAGGTCTGTAGCCTTTCTAGGTCATATCATTTCAGCCAAAAGTATTAGAGTTGATCCCCAAAAGATAGAAGCTGTGAAAAATTGGCCTAGACCTATCTCCCCATCTGACATTAGGAGTTTCTTGGGTCTAGCTGGCTAATACCGCCATTTTGTTAAGGGTTTCTCTTTTATTGCATCTCCCATGACTCGGTTGACCCAAACAAAATTTAAGTTCTAGTGGTCAGATTCCTATGAGAAGAGTTTTCAAGAGTTGAAGACTCGACTTGCTTTATCCCCTATGTCGACTTTGCCTGATAGTACAAATGGTTTTATGGCATATTATGATGCCTCTAGAATTGGTTTGGGTTGTGTGTTGATACAAAAAAGTAAGGTTATAACCTATTCCTCTAGACAGTCAAAGCCACATGAGAAGAATTACCCAACCTATGAACTTGAGTTAGCTGTTGTGGTCCTTGCTTTGAAAATCTGGAGACACTATCTTTATGGTGTTCATGTTGATGAGTTTACTGATCATAAGAACCTGCAGTATGTGTTTACTTAGAGGGAGTTGAATCTTAGGCAAAAGAGGTGGTTAGAGTTGTTAAAAGACTATGATATGAGTGTGTTTTATCACCTGAAAAAGGCCAAAGTAGTGGCAGATGCCCTTAGCAGATTGTCTATGGGTAGTGTTACCTATGTAGAGGAAGGTAAGAATAAGTTAGCTCATGATATGAATTATTTGGCTAGATTGGGTATTAGGTTGCTTGATTCAGCTGAGGGAAGTACTTTGGTGCAAAGTAGTTCCGAATCCTCTTTAGTTTCGAAGATAAAAGAGAAACAAGATAGAGATCCTAGTTTGGTCATACTGAAGGAGACATTTTAGGACCAAAAGGTAGAGATTTTCTACCAAGGGGATATAGCGTGTTGAGATTGCAGGGTGGATTGTGTGTTCCATGTGCTGATGATCTAATGTAGAGGATTATGGCTGAAGTGCAATGCGCTCAGTATTCCATTCATCCCGGCACTACCAAGATGTACCACGACTTGCAAGAAATCTATTGGTGGAATGGCATGAAGAAAGATATAGCTCAATTTGTAGCAAAGTGTGCAACATGCCAATAGGTTAAGGTAGAGCACCAAAGACCTGGTAGTGTGATACAAGAGTTTGGTATACCCACTTGGAAGTGGGAGATGGTGAATATGAACTTCGTGACCGGGTTACTTTTTTTGCATCGTTATCATGATTCTATTTGGGTTGTTGTCGATAGGCTGACTAAGTCCGCAAATTTTTTCCCCATGCTCACATCGTATACAACTAAGGATTATACTAGATTATATATCCGGGAGTTAGTCAGGTTGTATGGAGTTCCCTAGTCCATCATTTTGGATAGGGGCACTCAATTTACTTCTCAGTTTTTTAGGGCATTTCAGCAAGGTCTTGGTACCCAAGTTCTTTTAAGTTCTGGTTTTCAACCGCAGACAGATGGTCAGGCTAAGAGGACCATTCAAACCCAGAAGATATGTTGAGGGCGTGTGCTCTTGATTTCAAAGGTAGTTGGGATGAGCAATTGTCATTGATAGAGTTCACCTATAACAATACTTACCATGCTAGCATCGGGATAACACCATTTGAGGCCTTGTATGGTAGGAGATGTAGATCACCCATAGGTTGGTTTGAAGTGGGTGAAGCTACTGTGATTAGTCCTGATGTAGTATTTGAAGATATGGAGAAAGTTAAGTTGATTAGAGAGAGGTTAAAGATAGCTCAAAGTCATCAAAAGTCATATGCCGATGTGAGGAGAAGATATCTTGAGTTTGAAGTGGGTGATTTGGTGTACTTGAAGATTACCCATGAAAGAGGTGAAGAGGTTTGGTAAAAAGGGAAAGCTTAGTCCCCGTTATATTGGCCCATATAGAGTCTTTAGCCGTGTTGGTAAAGTAGCCTATGATGTTCAGTTGCCCGCAGAGTTGTCCGCTGTTAATGCAGTTTTTCATGTCTCCATGCTTAAAAAGAATATTAGTGATTCTGTTGTAGTAGATCCATTAGAGAGTGTTGATATTCATAACAGTCTTTCATTTGATGAGATTCCTGTTGAGATCCTAGATTTTTAGATCCGTAGCAGAGGAACAAAAAGGTTCCCTTAGTCAAAGTTTTATGGCGGAACCAGCCAGTTGAGGGCTACTTGGGAGGCAGAAGAAGACATTCGAGTCAAGTACCCATACCTCTTTTCCACGAGTTTAGATCAATCTGAAGGTATTATTCTTCCTTAATTCAGCCCTTTTAATCGAAAGTTTAGCTATGTATCTATTCTTGCATGAGATCTTGCATTCTCTAAAGTATTCAAGAGTTTGGAGAGATTTTAAGCCATTTATTTTATTCATTTATGTGTACTCTATTTTTCCTGTGTTTCAAGTCTAACTAACGACATTTGAGGATGAATATTTTGAAAGGGGAGATATTGTAAGACCCCATAAAATTCTTTCGTAGAATGAGCCTTAGGGCATGTTAAGTGAGGCGTGATTCCATCCCTAAAAGATTGAGAAGTGACTTCCTAAGTGAGTATTGTGTTAACCATATAGAATTTCCCTAATTTTAACTTTTTATAACATGGGAAATTTGATAAGCTTTCCGTCGATATAAGATTTGCCCAAATCCGATACCTGAGCGAGAAGTTATGGCTAATTTAAGTCCTTCTCATAAAACAACGTCATTTTAGTTCTTGGCGCATCACGGAGAGGGTCTATTTGTCAATTGTAAATTTTTAGTGGAACTCAGCGATAGTGGCGCGTCACGGAGGACCCTAATTTCCCAATAATCAATTTCCAGTGCCCTAGCGCGATTGTGATGCATCGCGCTAAAGTTTTAGGTCCCAACCAGTGGGACAACATGATGACTCCGCATCGCAATGACTCCCAGATTTCCATTTGTCAATTTCCAATGAGCCACCGCGATAGTGGCATATCGCGGTGGCCCATAAAATCAGGTTCCCAGTTTAATTTTTTCTAGCTTCGTACAGAAGTTAAAAGGGGCACTTTGGACATTTTCCAAGCCTCTTAAACCGTGAAAACACTAAATTAATATCATTTACAAGCATTCTATGAAGTCTCTCTCAAGTTTTCTCTCAACAAAAACCCTAAGTATCCAAAACCTCTTCCAAGAATCTCAACAATCCACCATAGATTTTCTAAATTCAGTCAAGATTCAAGGTTCTCAAGTCAAGGGCTTCAAGAACCCTCATTCAAGAGTATGAATAGAGTTCCAAAAGTGAGAGTTCATCCAAAGCTTCCAATTCAAGGTATGTGGGGTTTTGAACAAGGGTAATCCTTTCACCCTTGTGCCCAAAGGCTTATTTAAACTACAGTTCTCTACAATTTATGAGATTTTACATGAAATTGAATTGGGTTTTTTCAGCCATTATTATCGATTACAATATTTTGATGTTTCCCTTGAATTGAGAGTCAAATGGTATGATTTTGATATGTTTTCTCAATAAATTGCAGCTGGATCTATACCCCATGATTTTAATCCTTGAGAAGTTAATAGTTGAAATGTTTGAGACATTGAAGTATATGAGTATGTTGAGATTTTGAGACAAATTGCTGAAATTTCCTGATTTCTACATGAGTTATGAATCTATATGCTATCTATTATGCTTTTGATGAGTTTTAACTTGAGATTGAATTATGGGTTATTAATCCCTACTTGAGACTTGAGATTTTATGAACTCTTGTGCTATAAGCACCCATGATTTGAGTATTCTGAGATTGTTAATTAATGTTTTGACCTAATGGTTATTGAGTTTTGTAATCCACTCTACTACATGAGATTACAGATTTGATTATTGGGTTCCTATTGAACCATGAGATTATTCTAAAGTGGATTTTCATGAGATGAGCGAGATAAACTAAAGGGAGTAGTATTTACCACCGAATTAGGCAACTTACCACAGTTTCTTACCCCATAACTACGTGCCACCTTAGGTTGGGCCTAAGGCCAAGATGATTGTTGGGCCTAAGACTGAGATATTGGGCTCGAAGCTGAGAGAAGTGATCACTGAATTGAGGTTATACTCCTTGGCAAAGAGTATAACGCTCCTTCCCAACGTGGGGTCTCTTCCTTAGGCGGACAAAACGTTGGACTCCATGTAGCTCGCACGGTTTATGTCGATTAAGAGAATCTCCCTTAAAACTAAAGCTTTGAGATAAGATATTTTTTTCTTTAAAACTAAAATACTTTCCCTTGACATGAGTATTTTTCCCTAAAGCTTGAAATGAGATATTTTCCTAAAGTGAATGAAATGCCTTCAAGTATGTTCCAAGGTTATATGATTTTGAATTCCAAGTATTTGAGTTCAAAAGAGTCATTAGTTCTTGACCATTAAAGAAGTTTTACCCTCCATGAGACATAGGCATGAGTTGAAAGTATTATTTAAAGTTTCCTTCATCCTATGGGTTATGAGAATATGAGAAGATTACCGATTTCAAAGTTAAACTATGATGACTCTCGAGATTTATGTTACATGCTCCATGAGCTTTATATTTTATACTTATTCAAGCCATGTGAGTCATTACTTGTTGCATGCATGATTTGATTAAAAATATTAATTTTTTATATAATGCATGCACCCACACATACTCAGTACATTCCCAAGTGCGGATCCACATATATGTCTATGTGCTACATTGTCTTATAACGTAGGTTCAGGTGCTTAGTCCCAGCCTCGTCAGTGATTTTCGAGTACCTCTTCCTACATTCCTACAGTGGTGAGTACTCATGTTTCAAGGACCTATCTTCAGACATTTTTGTATTTGAGAGACTATGTTTTTACTTTCAGTTCATTTCGAGTCAGTTGGGGACCTATCTCAACGACTCTCTAGTTCATGGATTAGTAGAGGCTTTGTCAGACTAGTTATCAGATTGTGATTGTGTTGAGAACTCCAGTATTTTGGTTATTTAGATCGAGTATTTTCTCCGTATATCACTCCATATGATATGACTATGCTAGTTTTTTAATTATTTCATCTTGAAATAAGTGTTATTAGTAGAAATAGTCTCAAAGGGTTTGCTTGGGGCTACTTGTAGCCTTAAGTACCGTGTGACATCTCGGGAGGCAATTTTGGGTCGTTACAGGATTTGTGGGTGAAAACCCCAAATATCCAAATGGGTTTGATGGGTGAAAACCCCAAACTCTAGAAAACCTTAATCATCTTTAAAAGAGGTATAAAGGTGAAACTATGAGAACCCATAACATCCTTGAAAAAGGGGTATAGGGGGACAAGGCAATGGTAGACAATTAAGTATGTGGCTTACTACCATTTGCAATCATAGAAATAAGTGGAAATAGAATGTAAGTCATGTCATGGGTATCTTTCTAGAAATAGGGATACTCGATTGAGATTGTGGGTGACTATGAATGGCACACTTGTTAGGTTCTTGAAAGTGCCAATGGGTGAAATCTTTGAGGTTTGGTTGAAAAACTAACTGTAAAGACCTTTGGCCTAGCCTATTTCTCAGTCTACAACTAGATATCATGTTGAACCATCTCTAACCTACACACTTTATACCTTTTGGTAGACATAATCCCAAGATCATCTCTATTTTTGATTTCAATTCAATAGTGTTAGTGAAGATTTTAGTGTGACTCAATATTGGTACAATCAACTTTAAAACTAAACCCCCACTTTACATTACATGTGATGCTTGCTTTCACTTCGGGTACTCTTTTAGTAATTAGAACACCCATTAGGTCTTGAAGTTTAAATCCCACTCCTTGTGGATTCGACCCCAATGTGAGTTGGGCTATTGAAAACAACCGCCTTATCCCTCAAATATGGGAGTAAGTTAAGTGTTATCAAAATGGCACCGTTGTCATGGAGTGGAAGTTAGATTTCACTTGTGCGGTGTGATTTTTACTTGGGTGTACCCGTGTTGATTTTGATTTACCTTCTTTAGTTTTTGATTTTTTCATAGGTAAGCATTATTCTTTCCATATAATCATGAGTCAATATGGATTGGAGTGCCTTGGCACCGAAGGTCTTGAGAGTGCTATTCATATCCCTCCCACTGAAGAGCATGGAGTTTTTTTGTCATAAGGGTAATGCTACAATTACTCCATTTAAAGTGAATTTTTTGGGGTCAATCCCATGAGAACCAAAAGGCACACTTGAAGGGGAAGTCTTATGGAAGCCTTCTTATGTTATTACCCGCCGGATCATTACACTTGTGACAAAAAAAACTCCATGCACTTCTGCTATATTCTTGCTATGGCTAAGATCAATACCCATCGGGTCCATTACCTCATGGATAAGTCTTATGGAAGCCATCTTATGTCAATAATTCCCACCTTTAAAGATGTTGATTTTGTGGGATAAAGTTGTTAATTCTCATCAATTCCATGAAGAACCTTGGTATGAAGCATGGAGAGAATTCAAGGGAAAGCTCGCAAATTTCCCTAACCATGAGATGCCAAAGAAGATGCTTCTCCAAATATTCTATAGGTATTTGGATTCATTAAATAAGGTAATAGTGGACAATGCATCTGATGGATCATTCATTAATTCTCCATTAGGGTTGCTTTAAAAGTCTTGGATTAAGTGGCAATTTTGTGTAGGGGTTAGGACATAATGGATGCCGAGGTGGTCGTGGGGGCTCCCTCCTAATCTTTTGTGTATCAAGATGAAAAACATAAAGAGGAGGAGAAATATATGACTATTGTCAGGATGATGTCATGCCTCAAACTCCTAATTGAGAATATGTTAGGAGACCCAATGGAAAGTATAGGTGTGATAAAAGCAAGAGAAGTTGAACTATTTGAAAGTGCGGAGGAAGAGGTGACCAATAACAAGTTAAGTGTGTTACCTAAGAGCTTAAAGGGTTTCCATATTGCCTCTCAAGGGCAAGATAGGAATCAAGGTCGAAAGCTTAAAAGTCTAAGTATGACACCATTGAAGGAAAAATGGAAATCAATGGAGACACTTTGGCTCGAATCTTGAGTAGTGTTGAGAGTACCAACAAAATGTTAAATAAGATGTGAAGTGATTTCTCTATGCTCCACAAAATGGTTACATCCCACTCAATCACTATTCAATAATTAGAGGCAAAAGTAAATCAAATATAGAGGTATCTTATGGAAAGTTGAGGTGATGAAATAAAAAATAGTGAAGAAACAAAGGCTAAAAGAAAAAGGTCCAATGATGGTGAGCCAAAGCTAAGTGAGATTTTAATGGGAAAGCCATGGGCAAATGATTGTCAAATTGTCTCTATACCATCAAGCCCCGTGCCTCCTCCCTTTCCCAAGTGGTCTAATAAAAAGGGAGAAGATGCAAAGCTTAACAAGTTCTTCAATAAATTTATCACCCTATCTATTAATATTCCCTTTGTTAGGGATTTATAAGACATGTCGGGGTATGCTAAATTTATGAAGGATTTTGTATCTAATAATAAATTTATGAAGAATGAAACAATTGAAGTAATACATCATTGTAGTGCCATTATTTCAAGAAAATTTATGGAAAATAAGAAGGAGCCCAATGCATTTATAATTCCATGCACCATCAGAATATTTAAATTTGCAAGGGCATTGTGCGATCTAGGAGCAAGTGTAAACCTTATGCCTTATTCCATATTTCACAAGCTTGGATTGGGAAAGCCGAAGGCTACCAAAATGAAATTTCTTATGGCTGATTGGTCCATCAAAATTCCAAAGGGAGTTCTTTATGATGTGTTAGTAAAAGTTGACCGGTTCATATTCTCGGTGGACTTTATGATCTTGGATTGTGCAATGGTTGTTGAAGTTCCTATTATCCTTAAGACCATTCTTGGCTATCAGGAAACTATGGTGGATATAGAGTCTGGCAAGATGAAGTTTTAGTTGAATAATGAGGAGGTATCCTTCAATGTTCGTAAGTCTATAAAGCAATTGATGGACTAGCAAGTCATCTCGGTGATCGATGTTATTGATGAAGAAGTGGAAAATAATGTTGATGTGATCTTTTTGGATGATCCTTTGGTAGGATTGCTATGGAATTTAGAAAGGGATGAATTGGAAGAGTATGATAAGGTGGTTGCATCTTTAATGGGGCTTGGATTTTACACTAAGAACCCGGTGAAGTTGGACTTTGATCTAAAAAGCTGTGAGAGCCCACCCATAAAATCATCCATCCTTGATCCTCCCAAAGTTGAATTAAAACATTTACCACCCATATCTAATATGTATTATTGGGGGATGGATGTATATTACCAATCATCATTGCAAGTGACTCAAACCCTCTTAAGTGGACACATTAAAAGTGGTGGTAAAGAAGTTCATTCGAGAAATTAGATAGACAATAGCGGGTATAATAGGAATAGCCCCTGGCATTTTCTCTCACAAGATTAAACTTAAGCAAAATCATGTTCTGAGTGTGAAATGCCAAAGGTGCTTAAATCAACCTATGCAAGAGGTGGTAAAGAAAAAAATCATAAAATGTCTTGATAACTGAGTAGTATACCCAATATTCAATAGCACTTCGGTGAGTCTAGTGCAATGTATCCCAAAAAAAGTTGAATCACGGTAGTTGAAAATGAGAAGAATGATATTATTCCTATTCGATAGGTCAGTAGGTGGTGAGTTTGCATGGACCACCAAAAGTTAAACTCATGGACCGAGAAAGACCATTTTCCAATGCATTTTATGGATCACATATTGGATAGGCTAGTCGGTGAGAATGGTATTATTTCTTAGATGGTTATTTGAAGTACATTCAAATTTGTATCGCCTCGTAGGACCAAGAGAAGATGGCTTTTACTTGCCCGTATTAGACGTTTGCATTTAAGTGAATTCCCTTTGGGTTATGTAATTCCCCGACAACCTTTCAACATTGCATGTTTTCAATATTTGCGGATATGGTGGAAGACTTCATGGAGGTTTTCATGGATGATTTATCGGTGGTGGGGAACTTCTTTGAGTCCTGCCTCGAATATTTAAGCAAGTTGCTTGATTGATATGGGGAGATAAACCTTATGATGAATTAGGCGTGATGCCATTTCATGGTAAAAAGGCATTGTATTGGGTCACAAGATATCAGTAAAAGGAATTCAAGTCGATCAAGCCAAGGTTGAGTAATTGCCAAGCTTCCACCTCCCATTTCCGTCAAGGGTGTTCAGATATTTTCTTGGACATGATGGGTTTTACCAACATTTCATCAAGGATTTTTCAAAAATAGCTCATCCAATGTGTAAGCTCCTTAAGAAAGAAACTAAATTCAACATTGATGAGGCATGCTTCAAATCTCTTAAATATCTCAAGGAATTGGTTATTTCGATCCCTATCATTGTGGCCCCAGATTGGTCATCTCTTTTCAAGATTATGTGTGATGCAAGTGGGATTAAATTAGGGTTTGGTGTTAGGTAAATGGAAGGAAAAACTCTTCCATCCTATATACTAGGCAAGAAAAACCTTGAATGATGTTCAACACAACTACACCGTTATCGAACAAGAATTATGAGCGGTTGTATGTTCTTTTGAAAAATTTTGTGCCTACTTATAAGGCACGAAAGTATAGGTGCACATGGATCATGCCGCCCTCAAATACTTCATGGACAAAAAGGAGGCAAAGCCATGCCTAACTAATGGATTTTGCTTCTTCAAGAATTCAACTTTGAGGTAAACAATTGAAAGGGGTGCAACAACCAAGAGGCTTGTCATCTCTCATATCTTGAAGGTAATCATGAAAAAAAAGTATAAATTGAAATTGATGAAGCTTTTCCCGATAAAATGGTCATGTCTACTACGGGAAAAAGTGTACCATGATATGCTGACTTTCCCAACTATGTAGCAAATGGTGTGATTCCCGAGGGAATGGGCTATCATCAAAAGAAATGGTTCTTGTTTGATGCTAAGAGATACTTTTGGGATGAGACATTCCTTTTTTGGGAGTGCACAGATTGCGTTATTAGAAGATGTGTCATTGAGGTGTATATGAATGATATCCTCAAAGCTTTCCACTCCTCACCTTATGGTGGGTCATTATAGGGGAATTCACACCGCCGCCAAAATCCTTCAGCGTGGGTTTTATTAGCCCTTCATGTATAGGGATGCCATTGAGTGGGTAAAATCATGTCGCCAATGTCAAATGCATGGTGGTATTTCAAGAAGTCATGAAATTCCCCTTAAACCAAACCTTGAAGTAGAACTATTTGATGTGGGGGGAATTAACATTATGGTCCCATTTGTGAGCTCATATGGAAAAAAATACATATTGGTAGAGGTTGATTATGTTTATAGATGGGTGGAGGCCATGGAACTTCCTAATAATGAGAGCAAGCGTGTTACGTCTTTTTTGAAAAAGCATATTTTCACAAGGTTTGGAATGCCGCACGCCATTATTAGTGATGGTGACATATATTTTTGTAATTGGGTATTTAGGGCCCTTCTTGACAAGTATGGGGTTAAGAACAAACTAGTCACCCCATATCATCCCCAAACAAGTATCCAAGTCACAATATCAAACTAAAAAATAAAAGTGATACTTGAAAAGATGGTGAATGTAGGCCGAACCAATTGGGCAAGGCAGCTTGATAAAGCACTTTGGGCTTATAGAACGACCTAAAAACCCTAATTGGCCTGTCTTCCTACCAATTGGTGTTTGGAAAGGCATGTCACTTACCAGTCGAGCTTGAGTAGAAAACCTTGTGGTCTTTAAAGAGGTGGAACATGAATTGGGGAGAAGCCTCAGAGGTTAGGGCCACAAAATTTCACGAGTTGGAATATTTCCGATTCAAAGCTTATGAGAGATCCGCATTATATTAGGAGAAAATGAAAAGGTGGCATGATACTCGTATATTAAAGTGAGAATTCCATGTCTGAGAGAATGTACTCCTATATAACTCCCATTTGAAACCTTTTGCGGAAAAGCTTCAATCTAAATGGTCGGGGGCATTTTTGCTTTATAATGTTTACCTTAGTAATGCCATTGAATTGGAAGACAAAGAAGGAAAGGAATTTATTATTAGCAATCTAAGGGTGAAACACTACAACATAAAAAA
This sequence comes from Capsicum annuum, assembly GCF_002878395.1. NCBI lineage: Eukaryota > Viridiplantae > Streptophyta > Magnoliopsida > Solanales > Solanaceae > Capsicum > Capsicum annuum. The sequence goes on from NC_061121.1 coordinate 74,730,539, forward strand.
TTCCATGGTAGCCAAGGTAGAGTTTGTGTATTTCAAAGATGCTAAGTGGTAAATAGGAAAGTTGTGCTACGATGTTAAATTAGGAGCTTGATGAGAGGCAACCTTTCCGTGACTCTCTTTTTGGTTGTTTTGATATTTTGTAGGAGTTTTGACATAAGTGATGTCCAGAAAAATAGGGGAAAATAGAACTGGAAAGCTGGAAGCTGTGCATAAAATAAAAATAGAGCAAAAATAGGGAAATTTGATCTTAGTTACCGCGATCGCAGCCAAAGGACCACGATCAGAGAGCCACAATCACGAACCTTTTAGTGCGATTGCAACACCAGATCGCTAGACACCTGCTATTTTAGGGAGCCCCTCTCAACCCTTGTTATTCTTAATTTTACTTCAGTGATGGCACTTTATACATTTAAGTTGGGTGTGCGTGCGGTAACGTTACCTAAGATTTCTTTGTTATATGGATGAACTTTTTCCTGTGATAGATTGAGTGACATCATTCTTAATAGAAAAGCATCGCCATTGGGTTTTGAGCCATGGATGCAGGGGAAGTCTGAGTACCCATGGCATCAAGGCCACACATGCAATGGAAGTCTGAGTACATGTGGTGTTGAGAATTTGGGAGCCAAAATATGTATACCTAGGGTGAAGACTGAGTAGCTTTATGGCTACCCATGTAAAAGCCAAAGTGTGAGACAAATGTTGGAGTTATTTTTATGTTTAGCAAACTGTGTGTGGTGCTAATACAAAATGAACACCCCTCTCTTCTATCCAAAACTTTTCAAAAAAAAATCAAGGGCATAGACGTGAGCAACTTTGTAACAAAACTTTTTCTCTTTATGTGGCTCCACAAATTTATGACTTGCCAATAGTGATAAATACTCTAATTTTGTCTCAAGCGGGAGGGATAATTGAGCCTCCTTGGCGAATTTTGCATGCCATGTGTGATGAGCTATTTGCATTCATCTCTTGTATAGTTGTGTCATCTAGAACTTGCCCCATTAGTCTTTTAAAGCTAATTTTGATTATATTAGGTTGGAGAAATGATCTTAGGCAATCTTTGTGACTTTGGAAGCCACTTTATCCTAAAAAGTCTACCCATGCATAATTGTAATCCCTAGTTACCCACTTTGATCATTTGGACATTTCTTTGGAAAACAAATTATGAGTCATGAACCATTCTTTCTATCCCTCTTTTAAACCATACCCTCCTTGAACTTAAAATTACAACTTGAGGTTCAAAGCCTAAGTTAGGGGTGGTAATGATTAATGGAAGTAAGTTTGGGACCATGAAGTTGTTGGTGAAATGCCTAAGTTCCTAAGCATTGTAAACAAATGAATAAAAAAAGAGAGGATCCAATAAAAAATTTGCACAAAAGTTGCAAGAAAAAAAGAAATTTAAGAAAATGGGTAAACGAAGGAAGCAAACAGTGGGTATGTGAAAAGAGATAAAACAAATAGAACTATCCCATAGTCAAAAGTAGATTAATACTGAGATATAGATGTTCAAGGAAGGGTGTAACCATTTGTTGCTAAAATAATATCCTACCCTAACACGAACCTACATTAGAAGATTAAAAAGACCTTCGAGATTTCCAATTATTTGCTTTCTTTGTAGTGGTGATTGAAAATAGGGGAAAGCCTATGGTATGACACTTGTTAACATAGAGATTTCTTTTGTGAGGGAGAGTGTTTTTGTACTTAAATTTCGTGTTGCACGTTTGGTAGATTGGTGTGTGAAATTTTATTTCTTTTGAAGAGGCATATGAATGAATTAAGGTGGGTGATTTTGTCACCTTCCAAGCAATGAGCCAAAAGGAGTATCACTTGGGTTTGGTCAAAAGTGAGTCACATCTAGAGTATTGGTATTATTTCTTTGTTTCTCTTCGAAGTCCTTTTAATCCTTGAATACTTAGCTTGGCCCATGTGCAAGGCGCTACTTATGGCAGTGACTAAGCTTAAAGTCATTATGATCTTTGGGGTATGAACTTTGGGCATAAATGTGTAGTGTGTCATCATAAGAGGTATTGTGATTGAGGACAAGCAAAGCTCTAAGTTGGGGGTGTTGATGAGTGGTGAATTTACCACTCATTTTCACTCATTATACCAAGTTTGTCACGACCCGAGCCGGGGCCCTAGCTGTGATGAGCATCCCGAACCATGAAGGACCGGAACACCCTTCTCTATCTATCTGGTAATCATGCACATAATTCATATGATAAAAGGTAATGCGGAAAGAGAAATCTAATATGGAAACATGGTCAATCTGAATGTGATCATAATACTAAAAACTGAAATCCAAAATATATCTGAATAATAATGTCTGACTTAGTCTGCGAAATCTCTACCATGAACTAATCAAAGTTGTTTGAAAGTTTGGACAAGGCCCCCAATAGACCAAATCCTAAATAATAGTAGTAATATGAAATAACCAGGCCTTCTGAATGATAAAAGGCTCACCACTGCAAACTCCGGTCTGTGATCTGAAATCTCTACTGTTTATCTGGACCCCTAGACTGTGCCTCTGAAGCTAGAAGAAGGAGGGTCAGGACAATTATACTGGCACGTGAAGCAATCCAAAATAGAGTAATTTAACATATATATATATATATATAAAATACGTGATAGAAAATTTTCATCAAATATTATGCATAAAATAGTTTCTGAAAACACATGGGCATTTTCTGAAAACATGTAACCTATCTGTAAATCTCAAACTTTGATTTATGTATTACTTTTGAGTTAGGTGGTATCCCCTACAAGTCTGATATTCAACAGGCAATATGGAATCTGCCATTGACTCGGCGGGGAAGCCTACTACCCGAGTATGCTGCAAGGGTTGGAGTTCCTGAATCTGATACGCCACACGACACTTAAGTCAGCGTATAATAATATACCCGGGTCGGCAAACCAATGTTTTAGGAAATGAGTTGCTTGAACTCAAGTCCTCTTCAAGGAACCAGCTATCATCTTTGTATACCCATTTTTAACCTTTTCTGTACATGCAACATTCTGAATATCTAGAATCATGATATTCTAAAATGTCTATTAGTATGAGTTTGATATGGCATTGGTCTGAATTGGTATGTCATACCAAGACTTGCAAGTAATGATTTCTGAGCCATAATACATTGAGCTAAACATTTCATTAAAAGCATAATTTAGACCACCAAAAACATGCAATTGATATAGAAAATTTCGTGTTTCAAAACTAAAGTCAAAATCATGCAAAAACCTCATCAACATATGGTGGTCTAGTGCCTTTAGCAAATCCATGCACTCTTTCATTGCGTTATGAACACTAAGCATTCATGCTAGATTTCCTCTTTAGTGATTTTAAAACCACCTTTAAATCATAACAAGAGTTCAATCATTTCATAAAGTGTTTTTCAAGGATGCATTGCAAAACAATTCATATGCTATGAGAAATCTGAAAAATTCATAATAAGAGGGAATTCACCGAAAATCATGTTCTCAAAAAGAATTCATTCTTAAATACATGATTTCATATATTCATTCTCTCAAATCACTTTGAGGAAGGTCAAAAGACCAAAACAATGATGTTAAAACATTTAATAAATCTATTTCAAAAAATAATGGGTGCTTCTTGAAGCCTGTGGATTGAGGATTTTTAATCTCTAATCGATTTTGAAAACCCACGGTTGAATCTTGATTTATTTGAGTTTTTAATTTGAAACCCTTGGGAGTGTTCTTGAGAATTTTTAAATGAATATGGATGTATTTTGGAGAATTGGGGACTGAATTCCGTGTTTATGGCTAAGGGTGGGAAAAGGACAATTTTGCCCCAAAAACGGAGTGTTTAAGTCACTTGAAACCATAACATAGGCACTGCATATGATATCGCCTATGTTTACATAGGCACCGCCTATGCTATCGCCTATGCTATAGCTTATGCTTACATAGACGTCGCATATGCTATCGCATATGCTTTCCAGTGGCCATGTACGATTGGTTAGGCGACACATACTACTTAGAAAGGCCATAACTTCTTGCTCGGGTGACAGATTTTAGAAAAATTTGTATCATTGGAAAGATAACTCAAAAACCTATCATTTTACACATAGTAGGCTCTCTAATTCAATATATACAAAGAGTCATGGTCGATATAAGTTGACACAAATTATGATGTCCACTTAAACTTAATCGATCAAAGTAGTTTTCAACTTGTCCTTGAGTCAAAGGACCTCTATGGTATAAATTCAAGCTTGAATGGATTCACATACTACACAAATAATTAACATGCCATATTGGCATAGGATTTATGGATTCGGGATTATCAATGCATCGACATCATGGTCTATATTGTAGCTCGAAATGTGGGGAGTTAAATTATCCCCCCATTAGGTTTATTTGTCCCCGAATGATGATGCGGGACACAGACAGACATGATTTCAAGCATAATAAGGACTAGGAAAGATAAGATAGGAATAGTACCTTCTGTCTCATCATCCTTCAAAGCAAACAAATTGGGATATCTAATTCTCATGTCCTCTTCTGACTCCCAAGTTGCTTCTTCAATTTCCTGATTCCTCCACAATACCTTCACTGAGGCTATCTCTTTGCTCCTTAACTTTTGAACTTGGCGATCTAAAATTTCAACGGGATCTTCTTCGTAAAACTAGGAATCTTTCACGTTGATATCCTCTACTGGCAATACCAAAGAATGATCTCCAGTGCATTTCTTCAATATGGATACATGGAATACCAGATGAATGGAACCCAAACTTGTAGGCAATTCTAGCTCATAAGCAACTACACCAATCTTTCTCAGAATCTGATATGGCCCTTTATAGAGAGGGCTCAATTTACCCTTTTTTCCAAACCGCATAACTCCTTTAATAGGAGAAACCTTGAGAAACACCCAATCACCAATTTCAAACTCTAATTCTCTTATCCGAACATCGGCACAGGACTTCTGATGACTCTGAGTTGTCTTGAGTCGTTCTCTAATGATCTTCACTTTCTCCATCACTTGATGAACAAGATCAAGCCCATATAACTGAGTCTTACCCACTTCATACCATCCTATAGGAGACCTGGCATGGTAACTATTATTGTAAGCAAATTCAATCATTGGCAGGTGATCTACCCAACTACCTTTGAAATCAATGACACATGACCTCAATATATCCTCGAGGGTTTGAATGGTACGCTCAGCTTGCCCATCCGTCTGAGGGAGAAAAGCTGTGCCCAAATTCAATTGTGTACCTAAACCCTTCTGACAAGATCTCCAGAACTAAGATAAAAACTGTGTACCTCTATCGGATATAACGGACACTGGTGCCCCATGCAACTGAACTTTCTCCTCAATGTAAATCTTAGCATAACCCTCTCCTGAATAATTAGTCCTGACAGGCAAAAAGTGGGTTGACTTTGTAAACCGATCGACAATCACCCATATAGAATCATACTAGTTTCAGAATCTCAGAAGTCCTGTAATGAAGTCGATGTTTATCATCTCCCACTTTGATAAAGGTAGGGCTATTTCTTAGGAAGTACCACCTAGCCTCATGTGTTCTACCTTCACTTGTTGACAGTTCAAACACTTGGACATGAAATCAGCTATATCACTTTTCATATTATTCCACAAATACAAGGTTTTCAGATCATGGTACATCTTAGTAGAGCCTGGGTGAACGACATACCTCAAAGTGTGCACCTCATCAAGGATTATTTCCTACAGTCTATCAATATTCGGAATGCACAACCTACCCTAAAATCTTAGAATACCATTACCACCAATTTCTAACGACATAACCTTTTATTGACCCACATCTTTCTTGATTTGCATCAAGATGGGATCTTCATCCTGCTTCTCCTTAACTTCAGCACAAAGAGATGACTTAGCAAACTCATGAACAATTACCCCTGCATATTCAGAATCTAATAGTCGCACTCCCATATTTGCAAGGCTATGAATATCCTTCACCATCTCTTTCTTTCCCTCTTCTACATGAGAAAGGCTGCCCATAGATAACCTGCTGAGGGCATTGGCTACAATATTTGCCTTGCTCGGATAGTAATATAGGATCATATCATAGTCTTTCAGAAGCTCCATCTAGCGCCTCTGCCTGAGGTTCAATTCTTTCTGCGCGAAAACATACTGCAGACTCTTGTGGTCAGTGAAGATATCAACGTGCACACCGTACAGGTAGTGCTGCCAAATCTCAAGTGCAAACACCATAGCCGTTAACTCCAAATCATGGGTGGGGTAGTTCCGCTTGTGCACCTTCAACTACCTAGATGCATAAGCCACTAGCTTACCATGCTGCACCAACACCCAACCAAGTCCCACACGGGATGCATCGCCGTATACCATAAATCCATCTATACCCTCGAGAAGGGTCAAACAGGAGCAGTGGTTAGTTTGTCTTTCAACTTCTCAAAACTATTCTCACACAGATCAGACCACACAAACTTCACCTTTTTTTAAGTCAATTTAGTGAGTGGAGCAGCTATGGAAGAACAACTCTCTACGAACCTTATATAATACCCCGCCAAACCCAAGAAGCTCTGAATATCGATTGGAGTCATGGGTCTGGGCCATTTTATCACTGCTTCAACTTTCTGGGGATCCACTCTTATCCCGTCACTGGACATAATATGCCCCAAGAGGGCAATAACATCTAACTAGAATTCACACTTAGAAAATTTGGCATATAGCTGATGATCCTTAAGGGTCTGAAGAATAATTCGGAGGTAATTGGAATGATCCTCTTTACTCTTAGAATAGATCAGGATATCATTAATAAATACAATGAAGAACAAGTCAAGAAACTAAAGAAATACTCTATTCATAAGATCTATGAAGGCTGTAGGGGTGTTAGTCAACCCGAAGGACATGACTTGAAATTTGTAGTAACCATATTGGGTTCGGAAGGTTGTCTTAGGTATGTCTGACTCCTTAACTTTCAACTGATGATAACCCGAACGAAGGTCTATTTTTGAAAAACAGTTGGCACCCTGAAGCTGGTCAAAAAGGTCGTCAATCCTAGGAAGAGGATATTTATTTTTAATCATGACCTTATTCAGCTGATGGTAGTCTATGCACATACAAAGGGAACCATCTTTCTTTCGCATGAAAAATATAGGCGCACCCCAAGGAGACACACTGGGGCATATAAAACCCTTATCTAGGAGATCTGCTAACTGTTCTTTCAACTCTTTTAGTTCTGCAGGAGCCATTTTATATGACGGAATGGAAATAGGACGAGTGTCTGGCAATACATCAATACTAAACTCAATCTCCCTATCAGGTGTTATTCCTGGGAGATCATTTGGAAAGACTTCTGAGAATTATTTTACTACGGGAACAGATTAAAGAGAAAGACTTTCGGCATTGGAGTCCTTAACTCAGAAAAGGTAGTACAAGCAACCTTTGGAAATAAGTTTATGGGCTCTGAGATAGGATATAAAGTGCCCTCTGGGTGCTAAAGAATGTCCTTCCCACTCTATCACTGGTTCATTCGGGAAAGAAAAAGTGACCCTTCGAGTCCTATAATCTAATGTGGCATAGCACAAATGGAGCCAATCCATTCCTAAGATAGCATCAAAAGCAACCATATCTAACTCTATGAGATCTGTTAATGTATCCTGGCTACCAACAGTCACAATACAACCCCTGTACACCCTTCTAGCAATAATAGAATCCCCCACCGGGGTGGAAACAGAAAAGGGTTCAAAAATAACACTAGGCTCAAACCCAAAACCAACAGCCATATAAGGGGTCACATAGGATAAAGTAGACCCAGGATCAAGTAACACATAAACATCATGGGAAAAGATTTGTAACATATCGGTAACAATATCTAGGGAAGCTTCCTTCTCCTGGTGGTTGGTCAAAGCATATAACTGGTTGCGACTATTCCCGGCATCTGGTGTGGCACCCTTCTAAGGTGGGGGTGGTGCAGAAGAATTTTCCTGAGACCTTGCACCACCAATATTCTATCGAGAAGATGGACATTCCCTCTGAAAGTAACCCGACTAAACATATGAGTAATGCACTATCGACCCCAAATGACACCTTCCTAGATGATTTCTACCATAAGTCTCACACTATGGAAAAGTATGATGCTACTGAGCCATACTACCCTGTGACCGAGTATCCTGAGATCTAGTTTCATGGTTAGTCTGAAAACTCTAAGATCGTCTGTCTGCTGGTGGTCGGGGTACTGAGGTGCTGGCAGTAAACTGCGCACTACCCCAATTGCTCTTTTTCTGCCATTTATTTCCCCACTTATCGCCCTGAGGCTGACTATGGCTCTGGTCGGCTGATCTGGCTCTTTTCGCTTGTCTTTCGACCTCCCTAGCTTCAGAGATCTTTTTCTTTTTCTCTTTTACCTGTTGCATATGAATGGTCTGCCTAGCAAAGTCTAACTCCTTATTCAACATTTCCACCTGGTACTCAAGCTGATAAGTTACTAGTTCCACCCCTTCAACCTTATCCACATGCATTACCTTAAAGATCTTTTCCATCTCATCCACGAACTCTTATAGATCTTACTCCACCTTGGTGCTAGTGAACTTAGGTGGGTTCATTTTCATGAAATGCCCATCCTTGGTTGCCTCAGACGTAACAGATACATACCCAACATTTTCGGATCTTTGAGTTTGACTAGTTACCAACTGTGTCAACATATGAATAGACCATCTGAATTCTGCATTTGAAATATCTCTCTGAGTAGTCGGGGGACGGTTGTCATCAGTCCGTAGAGGCCGAGGTAGACTTGTCGGGACTGGAGGGACTCCCGGAGTAGGGACAGGTTATGAAGTGTGAGCTCTATTATGGGTCAGCATCCCATGGGTGGGACAGACCTCATTTGCCTAAGCATTCTAATCGATGATACGACGTGGAGGCATAACTGTGTTTTTGTAATACAAGAGATCATTTATTAGGGGACAGTTCAGACTCTGATGTACAAACTAAATCACAAAGAAGGAAAATATTTCCTAAACGTCTAGTAGCCTTTTTCTTATAAGTGTGGTGCGCTACACACCCATAACCAAGACGCTACCCAATGCAATTTCACAGATACCCTGGGACCATGAATCGTGCTTTGATACAAAGTTTGTCATGACCTGAGCCGGGGTCCTAGCCGTGACGAGCATCCCGAACCATGAAGGCCCAAAATACCCTTCTCTATCTATCTTGTAATCATGCACATAATTGATATGATAAAAAGTAATGCGGAAAGAGAAATCTAATCCAGAAACATGGTCAATCTGAATGTTATCATAATACTGAAAACTGAAATCCAAAATATATCTGAATAATAATGTCTGACTCAGTCTGCAAAATCACTACCATGAACTAATCAAAGTTGTCTGAAAGTTAGGACAAGGCCCCCAGTGACCAATACCTAAATAATAGTAGTAATATGAAAGAACCAGGCCTTCTGAATCATAGAACGCTCACCACTGCAATCTCCGGTCTGTGATCTAAAATCTCTACTGTTTATCTGGACCCCTAGACTGTGCCACAAAACCTGGAAGGAGGGGGCGGTCAGCACAATTGTACTGGCACGCGAAGCAATCCAAAATAGAGTAATTGAACATATATATATATATAATACGTCATAGAAAATTTTCATCAAACATTATGCATAAAATATCTTTTGAAAACACATGGGCATCTTCTGAAAATATGTAACCTATCTATAAATCTCAAACTCTGATCTGTGTATTACTTCTGAGTTAGGTAGTATCCCTACAAGTCTGATATTCCATGGGCAATATGCAATCCGCCATTGACTCGGCGGAGAATCCTCCAACCCGAGTATGCCGCAATGGTTGGAGTTCCTAAATCTGATACGCCACATGATACTTAAGTCAGCGTATAATAATACACCCGGGTCGGCAAACCAGAGTGTTAGGCAATGAGTTTCTTGAACTCAATCCCTCTTCAGGGAACCACTAACATCTCTGTATGCCTATTTTTAACCTTTTCTTTACATGCAACATTCTGAATGTCTAGAATCAAGATAGTTTGAAATGTCTATTAGTATGAGTTTGATATGGCATTGGTCTTAATAGGTATCATCATACCAAGACTTACAAGTCATGATTTCTAAGACATAATATATTAAGCTAAATCTTTCATTTAAATCATAATTTAGACCACCAAAAAAATGCAACTGATATAGAAAATTTCGTGTTTCAAAACTCAAGTCAAAATCATGCAAAAACTTCATCAACATATGGTGGTCTAGTGCCTTTAGTAAATCCATGCACTCTTTCATTACATGCATTATGAATATTAAACATTCATGCTAGATTCCCTCTTTAGTGATTTTAAAACCTCCTTTAAATCTTAACAAGATTTGAATCATTTCATATAGTGCTTTTCAAGGATGCATTGCAAAACAATTCATATGCTATAAGAAATCTAAAAAATTCATAATAAAGTGAATTCACCAAAAATCATGCTCTCAACAAGAATTCATTCTTAAATACATGGTTTTCATACATTCATATTCTCAAATCACTTTGAGAAAGGTCAAAAGACCAAAACAATAATGTTAAAACATTTAATACATGAATATAAATAAAGATTCAAAAACCCCATTCTAAAATATGATTTTTATATGTTCATGAGAATTTAGGAAAACTCCGCGTACATCTATTTTGGAAAATAATGGGTGCTTTTTGAAGCCTGTGGATTGGGGATTCCGAATCTCTAATCGATTTTGAAAACCCATGGTTGAATCTTGATTTATTTGGGTTTTTAGTTTGAAATCCTTGGGAGAGTTCTTGAGAATTTTTAGATGAATGTGGATGTATTTTGGAGAATTGGGGATTGAATTTCGTGTTTATGGCTGAATAAGGGTGGGAAAAAGACCATTTTGCCCCCAAAACGGAGTGTTTAAGTCACTTGAAGCCATTACATAGGCTCCACATATGACATCGCCTATGTTTACATATGCTCCGCCTATTCTATCGCCTATGTTTACATAGGCGCTGCCTATGCTATTGCCTATGTTTACATAGGCGCTGCATATGCTATCACATATGCTTTCCAGTGGCCATGTGCAATTGGTTAGGCGACACATACTACTTTGAAAGGTCATAACTTCTTGCTCGGGTGTTGGATTTTAGCAAAATTGGTATCATTGGAAAGCTAACTTGAAAACCTATCATTTTACATATAGTAGGATCTCTAATTCAACATATACAAAGAGTCATGGTTGATAGAAGTTGACACAAATTATAATATCAACTTAAACTTAATCAATCAAAGTAGTTTTCAACTCATCCTTGATTCAAAGGACCTCTATGGTCTAAATACAAGTTTGAATAGATTCACATACTACACAAATAATTAACATGCCATATTGGCATAGGATTTATGGCTTTGGGATTATCAACACATCGGAATCATGGTCTAATTGTAGCCCGAAATGCGGGGCGTTTCAAAAACTAACCACAAAGACCTTTGACCTAGCCTATTTATCACTCAACAATGAGATATCATGTTGAACCATCTCTAACCTACACACTTTATACCTTTAGGTAGACATAATGCCAAAATTGTCTCTAACTTTGATTTCAATTCAAAAGTGTTAGTGTAGCTTGTAGTGTGACTCAAGATTAGTACAATATACTATAAAACTAAACGCCCCACTTTAAATTACATATCATGTTTGCTTTCACTTCGGGTACCATTTTAGTAATTAGAACACCCATTAGGTCTTGAAGTTTAAATCCCACTCCTTCTGGATTCGACCCTAATATAAGTTGGGCTATTAAAAACAACCGCCTTACCTCTCAAAGATGGGAGTAAGTGGAGAGTTATCATGGTACTCACTCTAGCCCCAATAAGTCGATCTTGCACTCTTTATAAACATATATAGTAAGCCTGCCTAGCTCCCAAACACATATGTTGATATCATAAATCTTTGGCTTCGCATCCACACTCCACCTCAGAGGTCCATGCATGGGAGGTGCCTCTAGGGTATGTGAAGGTATGAGGCTCTTCTATACTAAAACATCACAGGAAGGCTGCTCAATAGCCCCATTAGACTGGTGTTCCTCTGTCTACTATACATGAGTAGTGGTAACCTCCTCAGACTAGGCACCAGAGATGACTGCTCCTACTCAACCACAACAGTTGAATCTTCGTACCCTTTCTCAGACTGGGTTCTTGAGCAGTAATCTATGGAGTAGACTCAGACTCTATCTCCTACTTCTCTTCTTATCAGGTGGAGAAGTGTGTATGGGTGATATTCATGTAGACTTTATCCTCGGTCAGGCTACAGCTGACCAAAAGCCTAACAACTCTATCCTCTTATAACTCTATGTGTCACCCCAGCGATAGTATCTCTATATTGTTACCTTGGATACTCCTTTGCTGAACCACTAGGCTCAGGAGACTCTGCCCATCTCCTTAAAGTATTTACCTTGCCTTTTTTACCGCTTTAGGTGCCATGTGTACCTGAAAAATTAGTTTTCCATTTCCAACAAAAGTGAGGGATAGCAAAAAAATCAAAGAAAAGTTCAAAATTTGAAAAGTTTAAATTTTTAATCAATTTTCACATCCCTAAGACCTATTTTTAAATCTAAAATGGTCCAATGTATACATACTAATCAAGAATCATGAACTTCAAAAAAAACAAACATTCTTAACTACTGGTATTACTTTTATTCATTCAAGTTCAACTTTCGGTTAGGGCATAAACTTAGAATTTTAGTTCAAAACAAGGCCCTACATTATGATTTTAGGCTACTTCAAGGCTCCCACATACAATAATGATAATTTCTAGAAATTTTTCTATGAAATACACATATCAACTTGTTTAAATAGTAGATAAAAAAATATGACCATTAGGAGCCGAGAAAGTTACCTTTTAAATGAAGATCCAAAAGTGAATATTGAAAAACTCAAGGAAAACCAAAGTTGAAAATTGTTTTTAGCGTGTTGGGACAAGTTGGTGTTTCAAATAAGTGTCAGTCTAGTCTTTACTCAAGTGTGGGGTTAGTTTATGTTTTAACAGGGAAGTTTGAATTCAAAGAGAAAAGTGAAGTTTTGAGGATTTGAATGAGGGTAAGAATATTTTTATATAGGTGGGGGGTTGTTTTAGGTCATATTTAAATGTTGGTGGGCCCAAAATATAAATTAAAAATTGGGCCCACAAAGTGACCTAGCTGTGGGTTGTACCTACGGTCTGTACTCGCGGTCGGGCCGTGGGCGCAGGTACCACCTGCTGCCCGTAGGTGCCAGGCTAAAATCTTTGGCTCGCTTTTCTACAACATGGACTCGGTATTTTTATATTTTTCTAGATACTTATGGTTTTGCAACCTAAGTTTTAGGTTCCAAAAGTACAATTAAATTCCATAGTCCGTAACTTAACATTTTTCTTCCTCAAAATTTTAACTTTTCCACACATCACTCAACTTACTGTGTGGGACTTGTGACCATGATGGGCTGATCACACAGTCCCCTTACCTGGAAATTGATGAATGTAGAAATTTTTATTTTATTATGGGTAAGGTCCAAAATCTAAAAACATACAAAAAGAAAAATATAACAAAAAATGTGAACACTAAAATATAGTGGGTTGCCTCCCACTTAGCACTTGATTTAACTTCGCAACACGACGTGGCAATGTTGGTTACTCTGGCTTTACCAACAAGCCCATGGGTTTCCTCCCATGCAACACTTGATTTAACATCGCGGCACAACGCGGGTATCTTGATTACTCAGCATTCATCAAGATACCCATACAAATATCCTTTAGGGTCATCAATACAATTAGTTACCGATACTACCATCATGTAGGTTGGATGCTTCATTGAATTTTGGACATTGAATGTCACCTCCTCACCTTTGATTCTGAACTTCAACTCACCTTTTTTCATATCAAGCATAACTCTTCCTGTGACCATAAATGGTCTTTCCAAGATAATGGGTATCTTGGTGTCAAACTCATAATATCCAAGATAACAAAGTCAATCGGAAAGATAAAGTTATCAAGCCTCACTATCACATCAAACGAGATTCCAACAGGCTTTTTCACTGTACGGTCAGCCATCAATAGCTGCATTAAAGTCAGTTTTAGAGGGTTTAAGCCTAATTGCTTGAATACAACCATTGACATCAAATTAATGTTGGCCCATAAATCACACAAGGCTCGCAAAAATTAGGATAACCCAATAGTGTATGGTATAGTAAATGCTTTGGGATCACCCTTTTTCTATGAAAAGGACCTAGTCATGACTGTACTAAAGTGGCACACAACATCAACATCCTCAAATATCGCTTTTTTCTTTCTTCTAACTAATTGTTTTATGGACCTGGCATATCTAGGAATCTTCCCTAATATCTCAAGAAGAGGTATGTTTAAGATTAACTCTCTTAGCATCTCAATAAATAGCTTAAACTTACCTTTCTCTTTCTTCTAACTCAATCGCTGAGGAAAAGGTAGGGGTGGTCTTGGGATTTGTCTGACCTCTAGTTCAATGACCGAACCCTTACCTTTATCTTCAGTAACTATACCTTTATCACTTATTACCTTCTCAGACTTAATAGTAGGTGTCTCCTTGTCAACAGCTTCAGTAGTAGATAATGTGGGATCCATAGTAGAGATACCACTCCTTATGGTTACTCAAAAGGCTACCTGGCTATCTCTGTTTCAACGTTGTTGATATCTGCCCAAACTGGTGCTCCAACTACTTGATAGTAGTGGCATATAATTCAACCTTCTGGGTAAACCCTGAAATGTTAGCCTTAATCTCCTTAAGGCTAGCCTCTTGATTTTCCTGACCCTTCATTAGCTTAGCTAGCATCTTCTCCATTTTGGATTCTGCATCTCATCTAGCAGGTGGAAAATACCTATATCCCTTCTCTTTGTAGTCATTATTGTTCCTCCAGTAACCATCTCATTCGCTATTACAATCTCTATATCTATCATAGTAGTTTCGACCTTGGTTTTCTTGCCATTGGGATCGAAAACCCGCCATCTGACGATCCAGATAATTAGCTTCCTCCTTCAATTCTAACTCATATGCTTTGGAAGCTGACGTCTATGCTGCTATTGCATTCACTTTCTTAGAAGTTGCTGCTGCAGATTGCTTTACTATCACCCTTAAATCAATCCTTATTAATGGAATTTCTTGTGCTACTTTATCATCAGTTGCTCTTTGGTCGCAGATGGTACCAATAGCATAAGTACCTGATGCCCTCTTAGACTCCTAATTTTTCCACCCTCGGTTAGTGAGTGAGATTTGATCTAACATCTCTGAAGGTGCCTCCTATTGTAGCATTATAAAAGCTCTTCAAGAGATGGTGTATGCCATGGCTCTGGAACTGATGGCCAGGGCTCTGTAGAATATCTCTGATAAAGTCATCCCTGGCAACTGATAATTTGGCATCATGCTCAACTTCTTCTTTAACCTGAGCCAAGATTCATACATAGACTCTGACTGCAGCTGCCTAAAGTTATATATCTCATTTTTAAGCTATATATCCTTAATTAAAGGAAGAACCAATTTAAGAATTACATGCACACCTCGTTATAAGTTGTGATAGAGTCTTTTTGTAATTACCCTAACCATAAAGATGCTTCTTCTGTAAGTGAGAAGGGGAAAATCCTAGTCTAAGTGCTTCCTGATCTACCCCTGGGATAGTATATGGTATAGATCCCAATAAAATTTGCAAGGAACAAATTTGCATCATCAGTATGCAATCCTGCAAACATACCCTTCAAAATTAGAATTTGGATCATGGCATTGTGATGTCAAATTTGATGCCTGGGCGAAAACAATAGGTAATATAACTCTAGTCTCAGTCGGATCAGCATATCCCAGATCTTCTTCATCATTCCATATATGGCTGCATTTACTGATATGCTGAGATTACTTGAACATGGGCACCTTTAGCTCAATTTTGGTTTCCATCGAGTGCTGCTCAGCAGTCTGTTTCTTGTCTCTGCTCAGTAATCTCTGCCTCTCTATCTACCCTTTGAGCTTTTTCCATTATCCTATTCTCTACTTTAGCTTAAGAAATAAGCTTATTAGATTGACGATCAATAATATCCAACACTCTTTCTGGACGTGGGGGAGTTACAACATCACGAACCACTTCATGATTATCAGCTCTCTTCTGCTCAGATATCTTACCAGGTGCTTATAGGATCCTTTCTGAATTTCAATTGAATAGGAGTAAGGGTTTGCCTCTACTCCGAATGCTAGGCATACATCGGCGTATGCCCAACTAAGAACAAGAACAAAAAAGAACAACCCAAAAAACTGCAACAAACTCAAACCACTACTTAACACCTTGTTCCCTAGCAACGACGCCAATTTCTCGATGACGTCCAGGAAATCCCTCAATTTAGACATTGATATGGTCGCTGTCAAGATATAGTAATCCAACTAAGGTTGGGGTCAAATCCTTAGGGAACAGTTGGATTATCATATCTCAATATTTGTAGTCAATAGGCATGACAGGAAAAGTAAATGAGGGGTTTTTTTTCTGGTAATCGAGAGCAAAGAACAATATTAACTTGGTTGAAATCAGTCGTAAGTGAACTCTAAGATTTTGTTTTCCTGGATTCTCAACTCCGTAGGCTTATTGTGCATTGTTGAACCAATCTAATAACTTGCATACAGAATCGATAAGTTATGTACCTTCTATAGTCTTTTAGACAATTAGAAGGATTTCACCCTTTACCTTTTAAGTCTTAGGGTGTCACACTACTAAACACTTATCTTGATCCCACTTAAATATTACCTTTTGAGTTTATATCTATTAGATGAAACCTAACCATCTTAAGTAGATAGAACCTAAAAGTGTGGATCGACGGTTAAACCCCAAATTATTATTGTCTTTATATTTTCCTAGTCACTACTTCTCTTCTGGAGTAAGTAGAAATATCTAGGAGGAATCCTAATATGTGCACCCATTAAGAAATAAATCATACCAAAGATAAACAAATACATGCCATTAGTATTGGTTTAGATAAAAAATCACACTTTCCATACTTCATCAATTTGCGAGGGTTTCCACAATCCTAGCTATGGGTTTTAGCCGCTCATGATTATGATGAAATCAATAACATTCATAATAGAAAATATAGATGATATAACAATGATAAGATGAATAAAAACCCACAATCATAAACTGAATATTTAATCAAATATAAGGAAATTTTACAGATCAAAGACTGATCTTGGAATCAATATATGCTTCTGAGTATTAAAAGTACGTAACATCTGCAAAAAGTAAATAAGGGGTATTTAAAGTACATGAGAAAAACCTAAAAATAAAGCTCAAACAAACTAGGAGAAAACTGGGTCAGTGGCCACATGCTCTTTGTACCTACGGTCTAGCACAGGCGCAGGTAGTACTTGTGGTTTGGCATAAGGTGCAGGTGCAGACCGCAGGTTATGGATGGATAACTTCCTCTAAGTCAGCTCTTAGGATTTTGGGTTTCTGGCACCCTCTTTTTCAACATGCAGTCCATAGGTCTACATGCGGTCCGTAGGTTGACTTAGTAGGTGCCAAAAATTAGTTTTTCAGCTCTTGTTCGACTCTCAAAAATGCATTGATCACGATCAAGCTAAAAAACATCCCACTAATTCATAATCACTCCAAAAGTAGCCAAAAACACCTTTTTGCACCCTTTTCACGAACTTAGCATAAAAAACGTGGTTTCCTACAAAACATAAAATAACAACAACAACAACAAACCCAGTGTATTCCTACCTAGTGGGGTCTGGGGGGGGTAAGATGTACGCAGTCCATACCTCTACCTCTGATGAAGTAGAAAGGTTGTTTCCGATAGACCCCCGGCTCAAGACACGAGATACCACACAAACACATAGTAAAGCACCGAAGCAGATTACATAACATAAATATGGCACCCATAAGTAATATAAAACAGAGGAAAGCATAGGAAAGCACACAGATTCGTAATAAAACATGGAACACGGAAGACGGAATCATAACAGAAATAAAACCCCCACCAAGTAATTTCCTACACTAGCGACCCAAACTGGCCCTAATCCTCTGCAGAAATTCGCGCCCTCCAAACCTTCCTATCTAGGGTCATGTCCTTGGTGAGCTGTAACTGTTCCATGTCCCGCCTGATCACCTCACCCCAGTACTTCTTCGGCCTATCCCTACCCCGCCTAAAACCATCCAACGCTAGCCTCTTACACCTACGGACCGGGGCATCCATGCCCCTCTTTTTCACGTGTCCGAACCATCTCAATCGTGCTTTCCGCATCTTGCACTCCACTGAAGTCACACCAACCTTCTCCCGGATAGTCTCATTCTGAACTCTATCCCCTATAGTCAGTCCACACATCCAGCGCAACATCCACATTTCTTCCACCTTCATTTTTTGGATGTGGGAGTTCTTAACTGGCCAACACTCCGCTCCATACAACAAGGCCGGATGGACTACCACCCTGTAGAATTTGCCTTTAAGCTTGGGCGGCACCTTCTTATCACACAGCACCCCCGACGCGAGTTTCCACTTCATCCATCCCGCCCCAATACGGTGCAAGACATCCTTGTCAATCTCACCGTTACTCTGGATCACGGACCCAAGATACTTGAACTTATCCCTCTTACATACCTCCTGTGCTTCCAGCTTCACTACCACCTCATTTTCCCATCTCACGTCATTAAACTTGCATTCCACATACTCTGTCTTGCTTCTGCTCACCCTGAACCCTTTAGACTCAAGAGTTTGCCTCCACACCTCTAATTTGTCATTCACACCCCCTCGAGTCTCATCTATCAGAAATACATCGTCTGCAAAAAGCATACACCACGGCACCTCCCCTTGAATGTGCCGCGCAACACATCCATCACCAACGCAAACAAAAAGGGACTAAGAGTAGATCCCTGATGCAATCCTGTCAGGACATAAAATAAATCATATCTAACAAAAAGGCCTCAGAAACTCTCATATTTTCCCTGTTTTAAGCATCAAAAGTGCTATATTGCTATAGCACATCAGTAGTTAGTCCTTACAGTCAAGAAGTGAGCAGACTTAGTCATCATATCCATAATGAACCAAATTGAATCATACTAATTGCGAGATCACAGAAGACCTGTAATAAAATCCATATTGATCATCTCCCACTTCTACATGGGCAACTCTATCTCTTGGGACATGCCATCAGTCCTCAAGTGCTAAGCCTTAACTTGCTGACACACCATCTATTTGGCAATAAAATTTTCCACATCTCTCTTTATATTGTTCCACTAATAGTTCTCCTTCAAGACATTATACATCTTAGTTAAATCTGGATAAACTGTATATCGAGACTCATGAGCCTTAGTCAAAATCCCTTCCAACAGCCCATCAACATCGGTAACACATGACCTACCTTGGTACCTCAGAGTACCATCTCCCTCAATCTCAAATATGATAATGTTTTTCTGAACCACATCATCCTTAATCTACATAAGTATGGGATCCAAAGCATACTTCTCCTTCACCTTAGCACCAAGAGATGATTTAACCACTTCTTAAATAAAGACTTTCCCATTCTCAGAGTTCAAAATAAGAACTACCAAGTTGTCTAATCTATGAATATCCTTCACTAACACTCTCTTCTCCTCATCAACATGCGATAAGATCCCCATAGATATCCTGCTAAGAGCATCAACAACAACATTAGCTTTACCTAGGTGGTAATGAAGACTCATGTTGTAATCCTTCAATAATTCAAGCCACCTCCTTTGCCTAAGATTCAAATCCTTTTAAGTAAACATATACTACAAGCTATTATGATACAAATATATATCCACATACAAACGATAAAGATAATGGCACCAAATCTTTAAATCAAAAATCACAGTTGCTAACTACAAGTCGTGAGTTGGAAAGTTCCTCTAATTAAACTTAAGCTACCTGTAATCATAGGCTACAACCTTACCATACTGCATGAAAACACAACCCAGTCCTACATAGGACACATCACAAAACACAAAGAAACCATTAGTACCCTCGAGTAGGGTTAAAACTGGTGTAGAAGTCAACTTATCCTTCAACATCTTAACATTACCCTCACAAGAATTAAGCCATAAAACTTAACTTTTTTCTAAATCAACCTCATTATTGGAGATACACTAGATAAGAAACTCTCCACAAATCTTCTATAATACCTAACCAATCCCAAAAAGCTCTTAATGTTAGTTGGAGTCGTGGGTTTAGGCCATCTCTTGAATTCCTCAACCTTCTGTGGATCCACCTTGATTCCCTCACTAGAAAAACATGCCCAAGAAAAGTCAAAATATTCAGCCAAAATTTATATTTAGAAAATTTGGCATACAACTTCTGATCCTTAAGGGCCTATAACATAATTTAGAGGTGATTGACACGATCCTCCTTACTCTTAGAATACAGCAAGATGTCTTCAATGAAAACTATCACAAACAAATCTATAAATTGCTGAAAAATCCGATTTATAACAACAATGAATGCTGCTAGAGAATTAGTCAACCCAAATGACATCACCAAAAACTTATAGTGACCATAACAGGTTTGGTAAGCAGTATTGGGAATATCAATCTCCCTAATTTTCAACTTATGATATTCCGAAGATGATAAAAAAAGTCATCAATCCTAGGAAGAGGGTACTTATTCTTCACTGTCACCTTATTCAACAAACGATAGTATATACACATCCAAAGAGACCCATTTTTATTTCGTACAAAAAGTATAAGAGCACCCATAGAGAAAAACTAGGACAAATGAACTCTTTATCAAGAAGATCCTTTAATTGTTCCTTTAGCTCTTTTAATTTAGCCCTGTCCATCCTATAAAGAGGAATGGAAATAGGATGAGTATCTAATAAAAGATCAATCCCAAAGTTTATTTCCCTATCGGGAGGAGTTTTAGGAAGATCACTGGGAATCACTTCAAGAAACTCATTAACTATAGGGATAGATTGCACGGAAGGACTTTTTGAATTAGAATACTTAACGCGAACTAGGTAATATAGACCCCCTTTTGAAATCAATTTCTGAGCCCTAAGATAGGAAATAAACTTCCCTTTGGGTACTAAGGAATTCCTCTCTCATTCTAATACTGGCTCATTAGGAAAGTGGAAACTAACCTTTTGGGTCTTATAATCTAGAGAAGCATGCACAAATGGAGCCAATCCATCCCCTTAAGATTACATTGAAATACACCATGTCCAACTTTATCAAATCCACCAGTGTTCCCATTTGAAAGATAGACACAACACCACCCCCATAGATTTTTCTAGCAACTATAGAATCACCTACTAGCATAGACACAGAAAAGGGGTTGGAAATACTTTCAGGATGAAAATTAAAATGTATAGCTATATAAGGGGTCACATAACAAAGAGTAGACCCCAGATCAATCAAATAATAAACATCATAGGAAAAGAGCTATAACTTACCAGTAACAACATCTGGAGATGCCTTAGATTTTTGGAGAGTAGCAACTGTAAAGAGGTGATTCCGACTCGTACAGGTACTAAAATTAGAACCCTTTGGTGCAGGAGCTCAAGATGTGGCAATCAAAACTTTATTAGCCCTAGTGGAAACCCTGGGTAAAGGACAATCTCATTGCATATGACCAAGATGACTACCATTATAGCAATGATTCCTTCCTTCCTTACAATTACCATGATAAAGCATCCTGAGAAAATGACAAAGAGGATAAGGTGGGGCTGACTGAGCTCCATAATCTCCCAAAGGCTTAGGATAGGGAAAACTAGTAGACGAATGTGAATTACCCCTATTTTTTGTCTTGGTCCACTGCCTACCATCTCTCTTACTATTCTGCTAACCATCACCCTACTATAAATACCTGAACTTCTTATTCTTTCTTTCTCAAATCTCTGCCTATTTCTTCTTCTCATCCTCAACCTTCTGCATATAAACCACAACCCTAGATATATGAATATCATAATTTAACATTGCAGCCTTGCATTTAGATACCAAGTTATGGGATAACCCAGAAGCAAACTTTCTCATTTTGGATCTTATGGTAGACATCAACTCTGGTGCATAACAAGCCAACTGCTGAAATTCAGAGCATACTCCTTCACACTCATCTACCCTACTTCAGATTAACTAACTCCTCAGCCTTAGCTCTCCTCAATACATGAGGAAAGAAATGATCAAGAAAGGCCCTTAAAAAGTCATCCCATACTGCCTGTGAAGCATAACCACCCATTGTAGATTCCCACTCCTCATATAACTGATAAGCTATATTTTTTAATTAATGCATAGAAAACTCCACACCCTCTACCTCAGTAGCATGCATCACCCTAAATATTTTCTCTATATCATCAACAAACCCTTAAGGATCCTTCTCAACCTTAGGACTATAAAGGTAAGAGTATTCAACCTTATTAACTAGCCAACTCGAGTGACCTAAAATGAAGGGGCAAAAGTACCAACATGATTTGACTGATGAGACTAAGATGTCACCAACTGTGTAAGAAAGTAAATAGATCGACGGTATTCTATATTAGAGATGTCCCCTGAGGTGGTTGATCATAAGTATCACTATATCGAGAATCTTAAGGTGGACTAGTAGGGATAAGTGGAACTCCACGAGGAGTAGCATAATTAGGAGAAGGGACCCTAGATCGGATCTGCACTTTATACACAGGAGAGTCCTCTTTACATTATCCTCAAGTAGGATAAAGTTTCTAGTAGATTTTCTATGAATATCAAATCTTCAAGGAGGCATGATATAAACGCAATAAAGTAAGGAGTTAGAGAAGTTTCATACAGTAAACTCTATGGCCCAAAATAGAACACAAAAATGGAAACATTCCTTAATACCTTGTAGCCTCCTTCTTATAAGTGTTGCATGCTACACACCCATAAAAAGGACTCTACTTATTATAGTTTTATGGACACCCAACGACTCTAAACCATGCTCGGATACCAAGCTTGTCATGATCCAAACTAGGGTCTAGCCGTGTCGGGTATCTCAAGTCCACTATAGACTGGAGACCACCCATGTCACCTAACCCCGAGAGCATAGTAATAATACTGATAATAATTAGAAAGCCAATCAAACAGTAATAAATCATGAATACATAAATTTATGGAATCTAAAAGTAAAACAATAACCACCCAGCCCATATCTTTCCATGAAGCCTCTAAAACTAGATAACATTTAATTTCGAACATGCCCTTGACTATGACCAAAAAAATCCAAAGACTATGAAAATAAAAAGAGAATGATGAAATGACAAAGCCTTCCGAAGGTTAGAGGCTCACCACTTCACAACAACTTAACAAATATGCTAATCCACCTAACGCTGCACATGAGCAACAAAAATTCTTTGAACCCTATATCATGAAATGATGTAGAGTCCTAGGAAGATTAGAGGGATAAGTATTAGCATGTAACTCAGGGACAGTGATAACACAATGCCGTGTCTAAAATCAATTAAAACCATATGCACACATTCATATATACATATATAGGATGTTGGGATAGGATAAGGGTAATGAACATGAGTGTTTTTAAAACCATTAGCCTAGAATATGTAGCTCTGTCCATCCTAAGGTCACCCACGGGCTATATGGTTTCAGCTCCCTTTGCCAAAAGAGTCCCAACACATGTTAGCCATACGAACTAGGAAAATTTGAGGAAGTTCCAGAGAATATATGATCCTATCCATTGCAAAATGTATATAAAGTGTGAACTATGCACATGGCCATAAAGACCCCCACGCCGACAAACGCGGTTTCCAGTATTCGCCCCCCGAGACCTCTACCTTCACGGTGAGCTACACAACCCCCGTTAAGCCCAAATACAAAAAAATTACACATAAAATCAACCAGTAACTCAAGATTCATTCATTAAGGGATTTACCACTTGGTATTGCCATACCAATATGATTGCAAGCTAAATTATACATACCAAACCAATTCACACAACTAAATTAGACTCTCATATTCCATTAAAATCCAAACCATGGCCACCAAGGCCTTTTAAATCCAATTTTTATATCCAATTATCCATTAATGCAATACATTAAGTTTAAAAATCAAGTTAAACCATGCAATATTCCATAATTAAAATCAAATTTACAAAGAGGGTTGATGTTCACGAAATTCCAAGCCAAAATTCATCAAATTTGGGGAAACCAATGTCCTCCATTCCAACCATTTAAATAATATACCAATTCAGTCCCAAAAATATCAATTTAAAACTTGAATAATCAATTCAAAACATGGGATAAGTAATTCAATCAGTAACAATCAAAACCCCACAATCCAATTTCCAGACCTATAATTTAAATCACATGAAAAACCATTCAATTGATGCCAAAATATAAAATTAAAGTTTAGGAAAGAGAAACATGCCTGAAACACACAAGAATTTAAAATCAATTTGAAGTTTAGAGCCCGAATGATGAATACAGTATGAAACCCTTAAGCTTTCTTGGTTGGAGAGTTAAGATGAATAAAGTAGATTTTGATATTTATAACTTAAAAAAAAAGGAAAAGACCTGAAACCCTTCAACTCTAGTGAAAAAAACAAAACTGGATAAAATATACACCTTGGCATAGAACGACCTTATTGCAGAGGTTATACTCGGTGCCACACCATTATCATAGAGGGTAATCTCTGTAACACGGTGATATCATGGACCCTCACTGCCTCAAGGTCCAAGAATAACCCTGAACCCCTTCCAAAAATTTTGAAACTTTCCCATATTACCCTTTTAACACCCCTAAATATAATTCAAGTAAAACATTAATATTATGAACATAGGAGGGTCAAAAATAAGATGATCGACATAGGAGGGTCAAAAATAAAATGATCAAAATTTTAAGGGTCTTTCTACTTTTTTTTATCTAAAATCACTACACATCAAGGGTTTTTGATAGAATTAGCTATTTTTATGCGATTATGTAATGTACAAATAATTTTTTGAAATTAAATCAATAGTTTTTATACGATAATGTAGATATTTAATGATCATCTAGATCATTTTCTATATTTCTGCTCATTTTTATTTTTAGAGCTTTCCTATAGCTGCCCTATGTCATTTATCACTTGCTGGAACTGACAATTCGATTACCTGGTAGTTCATTTATCTTTTAGAGTCAATTCTCTATTTTGAATCCTTCGTTAGTTAAATTATCTATTGGGCAAAAACTTTAGTCAAACGACCTTATATGCCAATTTTGACAGTTCTAATAGATACAAAACATCAATTTTAGTCTAGGTGGACCCTTAGTTTGGGTCATGATGCTTCCATACTCATTTCGAGCTATTGGATGGAAGTTAAAAAATGACACATGGGTGTGGGACCCATTTTTATTTGAAATGACCTTAGATGGACATATTGACTGTGTTATTTTGCTGAATTTGATAGGGTAGCATAGTTCGTTTGCTTATATGGACTTCAAATTAATCTGGAAGGGTTGGAAGAGACTTGGAAAAATTCCAAGTATCAGATGGTGTTGGTGCACCGCTTAAGCTCCCTTATGGGCCTCTTAAGCGAAAGAGGGCTCTAAAGTGCCTAACCCATTACTTAAGTAGCTGGGATGCCTAGTCAGAGATTGCTAACGAAGAACCACTACAGCTTAAGCGATAGGCGCTTAAGTGGCAAGGCACCTCTTAAGCTATAGCTGTACAGGCACCCAGATATAGCTATAGTGGCACTAGGTCGCTTAAGCGGTGATCGCTTAAGAGGCCCAATGTCTACTTAAGTAATACCTATGTACCTGGGAAGGCTATGAAACCCCTACTTAGACCAACTTTTCCTATTTTTCATCCATTCTCAAGACTGTAGAACCCTAAAAGTGTGAAAACTTAGGAGAATCATTTGTTGATGATTTTGGAGTATTTATGGACTTAGCATACGCATTTCCTCTCCAAATTTATGGTAAGCTTCCATCAATTTTATGATTAAATCCTCAATATTTTTCCAAAATCCACAAAATATTAGTGGGTTAATTGTATCACCATTAAAGGTAATTCACCTATTTTTAGGGTAAATATTTCTTGAGCATAGAGGGACATTGTGTTGGTTTCAGAAGTGCAATTTCACAAATGAGCCCTGCAAGGTATTTTATGTAATGTTGGACTCAAAGCTCGATAGTTCAATATGGGTATCACTTTTTTCATTTTGATGAGTAGATTGTGATTTTGATAATATGGCATCTTGTAAAAGCTTCTCAAAACGGGAAATGGTTGATTTAGCAAATTCTTCAGGCTTTTCTTTGGTGTACAGGTAGGTTAGATTTACCCTCTTCATAGATTAAGCAATTTTGTAGTTGATTATGATATTATGCTAGATATAGGATGAGATATGAAGGTATGATTGACAATGTTTGGATTATTTGGACTGTTTAGGCTTTCTTGATATCGTAATTTAGGCATAATTGACTTAGTTCCTTATGTTTTAGGTAGAATTTCTATCTTAGGGCTATCCATGACTTACTTATCATCTATAAGTGAGTTTAGATACCTTAGTCTAGTCTAAGGTAGAATTTTCATCAAAAATGGATTTCAAGGATTAGAAGTGAATCTCTCCAGCCCACCTTTGGACAAGACTTATGTTAGCTTTTGTAGACTTCTATACGCATATTATACTCTTGGAATGATTATTTTGGGATGAAGGAGACTAGATACTTATTGATTATGTTAGTTAGATAGTTGGGAGTTGGTGTAAATTTTTGGGTAAAACCCAAAGGTTTACTGATGCGGGCTTTGGTTCAAGCCTTACAATTGATGATGATATTGGTACTTTAAAGTCTGATTCAAGTCTGGCAAATGATGATAATAATGACAGTGCTATTTAGTTCTGGTTTGAGTTTGGGATGGAGTTATTTGTGATATGATATGGTACGGATAGATCATGCTTATGACTTGATATTTGGTAATTTATGGTTCTCCAGTTATTCACTTTCATTTGATTGCACACTTCAAGCTTATGGGGGCCTGCATTGGGGGGGCCAATTTAGTAGTTATAATTGTGTGGTATTTAAGTTACTATTGTAGAATTAGTTTTTTATTTATGCAATGTTAGAGCTTATTTCTAGGTTTTCTCTTTTACCTTGACTTAGCTTATTTATATTGTATTTTATTGTATTTATATCATGATTTAATTTAATTGACCGATGATGCCTACTGATGCCCAGGGTTTTGGTACTCATACTACACTTCTGTAAATTTTTGGTGTAGATTCGAGTACTGGTAGCTACCGCTGACGTGACGATCATGTTAGTTGATTTTGAAGATTAGGTGAGCTCTAAATTCAGTACATATTCTATTTTGTAGTAGCTCTTTTCGAGGTCGTGGGATGGTTGCTTATGCTTTATCTATCTTTTAGACTATATTTATTGTCTTATTATTATTATTATTATTATTATTATTATTACTATTATTATTTTTATTATAAGTATACGATTGTTGATTTTCCAGCTTTAGGCCATTTTCTACCAAATTAGCTCATTGCTTATAGCTCCAGGCTATCATTTGCCTTACCTACTAGGAGGATAAAGTAGGTGCGATCATGACAAGTATACAATGAAGAATCATTACTGATTCATTGTTGGCTACCCTATATATTTATGATTCAAAAATTAGAAATAACTTCTTTGCTTCTCCTTAGGCCTTGTCTTACCCCTGAGGCAAGAGTTATTGAACATCTACTAAATTAATAGATAATGTGGCAAGGCCAATTCTTACCTATAAGGCATAACTTGTTCCTAAGTGGGTAAGTCTTTGCCTCTATATCAAGAGTTATAGATGATCTACTATGTTATGAATGTTATAAACAAGTGATGACCATTTTCAAGGAATCAACACCAAGAAAACTGTCACAACCGAAACCAGATCCTAGTCGTGATGGGTATCTCAAGCCCACCATGGGCAGGAGACCACCTTATTAGCCTACCTCCAGAGCACGATAAATAAATATAGCAAAAGCCAACAAAAATAATAAATAAGATGGATGAATCAAATGAAATCTAAAAGTCTAAAAGAGACAACCAATCATTCTAATACTTGTCCACAAATGCCTCTAAAACTAGAATACCAAAATAAGTCAGGACATGCCTCTGACTATGACAAACGAGTCCAAAAAGAGATACTAGGAATTAAAGAAAACAAGTGAAATGTCCAGGCCTTCCAAAATATGGATGCTCACCACTTCACAACAGATGTACAGGAGTACCAAATCACTTAATACTGCACAAGAGCAACAGAAAAACCCTACGATCCTACATCATAAAATGATGCAATGCCCAAAACTAGCATAATGCTATTTACCAAAACTAGTCAAAAACCATATGCACAACATTTTTTTATACATACATAGGATGCCAGGATAGGGACAAAGGTCATGAACATGAGAGTTTAAACCATTAACCTAAACTCTGTAGCTAGCTCTATCCTAAAGGAACCCATGGTCTATATGGGTCCATCTCTCTCTACTGGAATGGCCCTAGTGCGTGTTAGCTACACGTATCGAGGAAACAGAGAAAATGATAAATACGAAAAGGCGATGGCCATAAAAAATATAAAGTATGCACCAAGGACATGTTCACATAGACCCCCACATCGACAAACGTGGTTCTAATTTTTGTCCCATCAGGACAACACCTTCACGGTGAGCTACACAATTCTCTTTAAGCACAAATTAAAAAAGTTGCACATAAACCCAACCATTAACCAAAGAGTCATGTATTAAGGCATTTACCAATATGGTGTCTTAATACCATGCTTGCAAGCCAATACAATTATGCCAAACCAGTCAGTATAACCATTAGACTCCTAAGTTACGTTTAAAATCCAAAACCATAGCCACCAAGGGCAATCCAAACATTTTTCTATTCCATTATCTTTTAATGCAATGCAATGTTCAAAAAGTAAGTTAAATTAAGCAATTTTCACATTCAAAACCAAAGTTATAAAGGTAGGTCGAGGTTATTTCCATTACCAAGTCAAAAATCCATCAATTTAGGAAACCCATGTTCTTCACTCCAATCCTCATAACAATGCACCCCTTCAACCCCAAAAAACCATTAATTAAAGTATAAACAATACATTTAAATCATGAGAAACACAATTCAAGTAATAACCATCAAAAGCCCTCAACCCAATTTTAAACCGAATGACTAAAATCACATAAATAATAATTAAATATATACCATAATGTAAAATTTAAGATAAGGATAAGAAACATGACTGAAATACCAATAAATTTGTAAAAAAATCAAAGCTTGGAGCTTGAATTGTGAATTCCGTATAAAACCCATGAAGTTCCTTGGTTGGAGAGTTAAAGAAGAAAATAGTAGTGTCTGATCTTTAAAAATTGAAGGAAACGGGTTTATTTAGTGTTTAAAAGTCATGTAAGGGATAAAAGAATAAAAATCCCCTCACTCTAAGTGAAAAAATAAAAACTGGATGAAAACTACATAGCAGCATGGCACGCTGCCATTGCAGAGCTTAGCCTCCATGCCATGCCCTTATCACGGAAGCTAAGTAGTGTGGCACGCCACTATCGTGAAGGCTTACTACCTCGAGGTCCCAAAATTGCCCCGAATTCCTTCAAAAAATTCAAAAACTTTCTCAAAATATCTTTTTGACATCCCTTAACATAATTCAAGCTAAAATTGTCATTACGCATGTGGGAGGATCAAAAATAAAATTATTGAAATTTGTATGGGGTCTTACAAAAATAGTCATCAGAATTTAGAGATTGTGTGTAGCTTGTCTCCTAATTATAGAAGATCATGTAAACCAATATATAGAAAAAGTCATACATGATATAATAAAGTTTCCAAAACATTATCATAACTTTTACAGGCCTAAAATAGTAATCTCCAGGTCTTGAATTTTCAATAATTTGTTAATTTAATACAAACGAAAGTAGTGTCAACTCTTGAAAATGGGGCATAACTTGTTCCTTTAAGGGCTAAGTCTTGCCTCTAAAGCAAGAGTGATCATTTGCCAAATCATTACAGACTAACTTAGTGCTAACTCTTGCCTATGACACATAACTTGTTCTTTTGAAGACTAAAAGTCTTGTCTCTAGAGCAAGGGTTATAGATTATTTGCCAAATAATTACAGAATAAGGTAGTGTTAACTTTTGCCCATGGGCATAACTTGTTCCTTTAGGGGATAAGTCTTGCCTCTAGAATAAGAGTTATGGATCATCTATCAAATATCGACTAAGCTAGTGTCAACTCTTGACCATGGGGCATAACTTATTCCTTTGGGGGCTAAATCTTGCCTTTAGGGAAAGAGTTATAGATCATCTCCTAAATCACAAACTAAGCTAGTATCTACTCTTGCCCATGAGACACAACTTGTTCTTTGGGGGATAAAAGTTTCTCTCCTGGACAAGAGTTATATATAATCTTCCAAATTATTAAATAATAAGATAGTGTCAACTCTTTCCCATGGAGCATAACTTGTTTCTTTAGAGGTTAAGTCGTAGCCTTCGTCAAGAGTTATAGATTTCTTCTAACTTATATATGTTATAAACAAGTAACTGTTTTTAAGATATCAATATAAAGATAAGAGTCTTTAAAATTTAGGGATTGTGTGTAACTTGTGTCCTATGTTGCAAATCATATAAACCAATATATAATAAAATTCATACCTAATATAATAAAGTTACGAAATCATTATCATCTTTTTATCAAGATTTGAAAGAGTAACCTCTAAGTCTTAAATTTTCAATAATCTATTAAATTAATACATAAGGTAGTGTTAACTCTTTCCCATGGGGAATAACTTGTTACTTTAAGGGATAAGTCTTACCTCTAGGGCAAGATTTATAGATCATCTACAAAATTATTACAGACTAAGGTAGTGTTAATTATTTCCCATGGGGCATAACTTGTTCCTTTGAGGGTTAGATTTTTTCTCTAGGGCAAGAGTTATAGGTCATATACCAAATCATTATATACTAAGGTAGTGTCAACTCTTTCCCACGGAGAAAAACTTGTTCTTTTAGGGGATAAGTCTTGCCTTTATGGCAAGAGTTATAAAGCATTTGCAGAATCATTACAGACTAAGCTAGTGATGACTCTTGCACATAGGGCATAACTTCTTTCTTTGGGGGCTAAGTCTTGCCTCCAGGGCAAGAGTTATAGAGCATCTGCCAAATCTTTATAGACTAAGATAGTGTCAAATCTTACCCATGGGGCATAACTTGTTCTACATCTAGCCTTTAAGGCAAGATTTAAAGGGTAACCCATGAATTTATTTACAACACATCTTTTGGGGTGTGTCCTTCCTCATATCCTATTAATATGAAATATTTTTACACATCTATATATAAAATATTTAAACATGTACTAACTTTCATAAACAATTAATAAAAATGTATTGAGTTAAATACTCCACCTTAAGTTAAACCATAAAATCAATAAAGAAGACATTCATGCAACTAGTTGTGTTAAAACTCACAAGTAGTTGTTACTAACTAAAAGAGGGCATCAAAGAATCCCAATATAATTTCTACTTTAATCCAAATTCTTGAATAAAAACTAAAACTAATCATTTTTTTCTTTCTATATCTTCTTGAATATGGATAGAGGACTAGAGAGTAGTGATACTTTGATCTATTGTGCCTGGTTCTTTTTCATCTCAAATATCTGAATATTTCTTGAAGATTCTATCCTACAAGGATATCTGGTTATTTGTCTTCTCCCTAGTAAAACCTTCATAACTGGGGGTTCTTTTATACTATCTGGAATAATCCATGATGTTGTGATTCCAACCGGTAAAATTTCTCCCTAGTAAGTTTATATCCAAGCTTGTCTTGAGAACTAATGAGGACAATAGCTAGACTCATTCATATTTTTACTATTTATCACTGTAATTGTAAGGGTGCATGGTACATCATCTATTTGAAACACCAAGCATTGACATGTCCTACTCTTCAGGTCTACCTAATATTCAAATCTTTATTCTCTTATCATAAATCTTATTGCATCAATACGGTCTACCTATAAATAAGATGACAAATAAATGACTAGTGATATTTGCTATAATCTTGATAAGACTGGAATTAATTGTACAAAAAGAAAAATCATAATAACATACTCTATCAATTAGCATTACATATTGAGTGACTGCTCTTTGAATGTAGCATTTTCAATGTGATACTAATGAAGTAACAAAATGATGGAAGTCATACATATTTCTTAGCGACTAGAGTAGATAGTTTTGCATTTTCTTTTCTCATTTTGATGAACAAAGGGTGATAATATTAAACATAATTAACAAATATATGTTAGTTGAGCAATATTTTTTTGTCATTTAATATCCTGTATGAATGCTCAAGAACAAAAATAAGTCACACCAAAATCACACATATGAATAGATAAGTTTCCACTGACTTAAAATAACAGAGACTTATTAATAGTTTAGTTTCACTTTCAGCACTATCTCTATATTCTTCTTTCACTTAAATTTCTTCAAGAAAATACTAAAATAAACTAGATGTGTTGATATCGTATTGTTCGGTGATTATGAGGCTAATAGATAAGATGTGGAATTAAAATGACCTTGCAACAAAAAAATACACCAACTTAAAAATATAATTTGTATTTAATATGGCTAAACAAGTATTTCAACTATACCAAATAGTTCTTCTCTTGGAATATTTGAAGACAGAAATGTGTCTTTGTATGAAAAAAGTTTTTGGAGAAATTACTTACTTTCAATTCAAGGCAGGTTGAATCTCAAGTCACCTCTACTTTCACCCAAGTATGATGTCATGGAACGTTCGCTGGAAATCTATTTTTGTTTCATAAAATCTACTTTGTAACTTGTTCAAAATGTAATCAATCATGCCTATTATTGGTTGTTGCCTTTATTTTTAAGAATGACATTCATGGACTCTATGTTGTTTGTCATGAGCATATTATATCTTCTGTTGGTATGAAATAAACGTGCCCATATTTTTGGCTATTCTTCTTTCAAGTAATATACAATAACTTTGTTAATTTTTTCTATCTAGTCCATGAAACTAACAAATTCAATACATTTGTATGTTGTCACTGCATTGTAGAAGAGTGACAAAACTACATTTTGAGAAATATCATTTTCTTGAATTCTTCTCCATGTGATGAATGCATATCTAATGATGACACTCTAGATAAACATTAGAAATTGCATTTGTAATGGCCAGGTTGTGATATGATAGAATAGACAGTTCTTCACGTACCCCAATCGTATTTTATAACTGATTGAAGAAAGGTTATAGGACTCATTATTTTCTATGTCTGCAATTCCAAAAGCCAAAGAAAAAATATGTTGTTGTTTCCTTCTTTTGACACTGCTATAATGAGGACACCATGATATTTTGAATTCAAAAATATTATGTATACCATTATTATCAGCCTACAATTGGTCCCCCTTGTGATTAAAGCACTATCAACAAAAAATGCGAACTAAAACCAATATTGAGGAGAACAACATTAGTGACATTTTTCATTTGTTATTTATAATTAATACGATAATTTCTTAAACTAAGTCTTTCCCACGAGGCAAAAGTTTTGTATATTTTATCAAGCTACACACTACAATAAAAGAGTAACCTTTTTCCTCTAGGAAAAGAGTTTATTTTTTAAGTTATATTGCATGTTATAATAGTATTCTTCAGTATTTTAATAGGTATTGCCCATGAGGAAAGGGTTGCATATATTTTAACAAGTTAATCACTGCAATTAAAGAAAATTTTTTTGCCTCTTGAGCAAAAGTTTTTAGTTTTAGCATATGCAATATGTGTACCTATTTTCATAATTCATCTTGTTGTTTGTGTACGTGCCCAAGTTGTTTTTTTTCATCATATAAAGATAAAATGACAACCTATTGTAGTTCTCTTTAGAAATTTCTCTTATCATTGTATAAGCATGTTATATTACTTGCTATCCTTTGTTGTAATATATGATTATTCTATATATCATTCTAATTTCCTTTACCATAAATTTTGGTGTGATTACATTCCTAGAATCCTGCACAAGCTCTAGTATGTACTCATATATTATCTTTGGCATTGCATTCCTATGGTCAGTTATTATGAATTCAATTGAGCAACTCTGACTATTTTCATATGTATTAACATGGAAAAGCAAAGATTCGTCTATCTTAAAAGCATGAAAATGCCATGTGTCATTGTCATCCAAATATCTCAGCTAATATATCATTCTGCCTTTTGACAGTCTTGAATTTAATGTTTGTGTGATCGCAGCATTCGACATACACTTCATCATATTTTCTTTGTCTAGAAAAATTAATTTCAGGTTTATCTCATTCATAGAAGCATTGTGTCTTTGAAAATCAGTTTCAATATCAATTATTCTTATATTTTTCTTGTACCTTGTTAATCTTAGATGGCTACCCTATTAAGCTGTTCAATCTCTAATATCAGTTCAATAACCATGAATTCTTTATTTCTATCAATACTATTAATTTATTGCCTGTACTATGCTGCTGAACACTCATTTTCTTTTTAATGCAATTTGCATCCATTTTGAGCATGAACCTAATAAAAAACAAAACTACAAAAATGTATTAATTGTTCAATTTATATAATATATCATCAATAAGTGATGAATTCCTACTATTCAGTGATTGCAAGGCTGGGAGTTAAGATGTGCGCTTCTAAAACACATCGCTTTACTGTAAATTAGACCCCCAATTTAGTTAACACATAATTAGTTATATTTACCTAAAGCATTCCAAAAAATTAAGGACACAATGAGATCTAATGGCATTATTTTAGAGAATTTTGATGATGAAGGTATTACCGTGTTATCTATGATTATTGATGTAAGATAATTTCAACGTCACTCATCCATGAACGATGAGAATAAATCTTGCCATTGCGATGCTTTGGAATGAATATCAATCTTAAAAATACTCTAGATACCACATATATTGCTCAAGGGAAATTCTATCCTAAAATACCTACTTAATAGGGGAAGGTTATTTTTATAAAACCTTTTTATAAGGGGACGAAAATTGAAAGCCACCTTCTTTTAAGGCTATTCATGTGGTTCTCTCATTTTTGCCCCTCTACACCTCAAATAGGTTTAAACTTTACATGCTTATTTGTCTCAACTTTTATTTTTTTTTACTTTTTATTTTTCCTTGACTGTTTTCTTGTTTTAATTCATTTGTTTAAACCTTTATTCTTTTTGTTTTTTTCCCCAAACATTATTTATTTTTTATTTTTATTTATATTTTATATGTCTCAATTTTTTACTTTTGGATTTTTATTTTTTCTCATTTTTGTCTTTTTTATTTTCTCAAACTTCATTTTAGTTTTTTCTTCTTATTTTTGTTTTTCTCAATCTTTTTTTTTCGTTTCTTTGTTTGTTCTATTATTCTCTTTTTCTTTTTTACTAACTTTTTTTCTTTTTTATCAATCTTTATTTTTTTCTTTTCAACTTCTGTGATATTTTGCTAATGAACAAAATGTTGGATAATCTATACAAAAATCTTCTTTCTTTAACATCAAAGTAAATTTAAGGGTGTGACTTATTGTTTGGAAGTCCTATAGGATAAGTATTGCCTCTAAGCTGAGTTATTGAACATATCATAAATCAAGAGACAATGTGGTAGTGTCAACTATTGACCATGGACCATAATTAGATGCTTGAAAGTCTCTATGCTAAGTGTTGCCTCTAAGACAAGAGTTATAGAGCATCTCATAAATTCCGACACAATGTGGTAGTGTCAACACTTTCACATGGGGTGTAACTTCTTGTTTGAAAGTCCTTGGGCTATGTCTTGCCTTAGAGGCAAGAGTTATAGAACATCATATAAATCAAGACATAATATGGTAGTGTTAACTCTTGCCCATAGAGCATAACTTATTATTTGGAAGTCATTGGGCTAAGTCTTGCCTCTAAGGCAAGAGTTATAGAACATCTCATAAATTAAGACATGACATGGTAGTGCCAACTCTTACTCATTGTTTGAAAATCCTTGGGTTAAGTCTTGCCTTTAAGGCTGTATTTATAGAATATCTCATAAATCTAAACATAATGTGGTAGTGTCAAGTCTTGCTCATGGGACATAACTTGTTGTTTGAAAGTCCTTGGGCTAATTTTTGCCTCTAAGGCAAGAGTTATAGAACATCTTATAAATCAAGACACAATATAGTAGTGTTAGATCTTGCCCATGGGGAATAACTTGTTGTTTGAAAGTCCTTAGGATAAATTTTGCCTCTAAGATAAGAGTTATAGAGTATCTCATAAATCAAAGCATAATGTTGCAGTTCAACTCTTGCCCATATGGCGTAACTTGTTATTTGAAAGTCCTTGAGATAAATTTTGCATATAAGGAAAGAGTTATAGAGCATATCATAAATCAAAGAACAATGTCGTAGTTCAACTCTTGCCCATGTGGCATAACTTGTTGTTTGAAAGTCCTTGGTCAAAGTCTTGCCTCTAAGGCAAGAGTTATAGAATATCTCATAAATCAAAAATCAATGTGATAGTGTTAACTCTTATCCATGGGGTATAGCTTGTTCATGGGTATAACTTGTTGTTTGAAAACCCTTAGTCTAAGTCTTTTCCCTAAGGTAAGGTTTATAGAATATCATTTAAATCAAGACACAATATGGTAGTGTCAACTCTTACCTATCAAAGTAACTTGTTATTTGATAGTGTTTGGGCTAATTCTTGCCTCTAAGGCAAGAGTTATAGAGCATTTCATAAATCAAAGTACAATGTAGTGGAGTCAACTCTTGCCTATTGTACTCACTTGCAGTTTGAAAGTCCTTGGGCTAAGTCCTGCCTCTAAAGCAAGAGTTATAAGACATCTCATAAATCAAGACACTATGTGGTAGTGTTAACTCTTGCACATGGGACACAACTTGTGGATTGAAAATGATTGGGCTAAGTCTTGCCACTAAGGAAAGAGTTATAAAACAACTCATAAACAAAAACACAATGTTATAGTACAACTCATGCCCATTGGACGTAACTTGGTATTTGAAAGTTCTTGTGCTAAGTCTTACCTCTAAGGCTAGATGTATAAAACATATCATTAATCAACACACAATATAGTAGTATCAACTTTTGCCTATGGGACATAACTTGTTATTTGAAAGGAATTGAAGAAACGAAAACAATAAGAGTTGAGGAAAAAGAAAAAAATGAACAAAAAACATTCCAAAAGAATAAAACTCAGAGATAATAAAAAACAGAAAAATAAAAAATTAAAGTTGAGAGGAGAAAAGAAAAAAATACAAAAATAAAAATAAAAACTAAAAGAAAAATTAAGTTTGAGAAAAAGATAAAAAAAGAGAAAAGAAAAAATAAAAATAAAAGAAAAAATTTAAAAATTAGAAATTGAAAGGAGAAAAAGAAAATGTAATGAACTTCCGGGTCATTTCCTACTTTTCTACATATTTTTGTTGTTTAGAGCTTTTCTATAGCTTCCTCATGTTATTTGTGACTTGTTGGAGCTGACAGTTCAGTTACCAGGAAGTTCATTTGATTTTTAGAGTCAATTCCCTCTTTTGAAGTCTTTATTGGTAAGGATTGGCTATCGGGCTTAAACATCAAATTAATGAACTTGTATGCCAATTCTAACAATTCCATCAGCTTTGGAACATCTACTTTAGGCTAGGGGGACCTTTGATTTGGGTCCATAGGCTTCCAAACTCATTTTGGGCTATAGGTCAAAATTTGATAAAAATGGCCCTTGGTGTGTGGCTCACATTTCATCGACACTACCTCAGATTAAAATTTTAGTGGTTCCGTTGAGTATGGAATATCGATATTTGATAGGGTAGCATAGTTCATTTGCATTTATGGGATTTTGAATGATTCTCAAAAGGTCGATGGAAACTTGTAATTTTTCCAAGTTTTAGCTGATGGGTCCGCAAAAATGGACCTTTGGATGCTTTAGCTGAGACTGCTTAAGCATCTAGCCAGTCATCTTAGTGACAAAGGCTTACCTAGTAGGGTTTCTTAAGAATAATTCTATCCACTAAAGTGGCTTGTCTACCTTAGCAGAAAGTTAGGCCCAACCAGGTACTACTTTAGCGGTACTATGCCATTTTAACAATTACGGCTTAAACGGTCAATGACTACTTAAGAGGCACCTATAGGGCATTAAATTACTCCTCTGTGCAATTTTATCCCTATTTTTCACAAGTATCAAGAGTTAAAATCCCTAGAGAGTGTGGATAATTGGGAGAGTGACCATTAGGAGATCGTGGGGGTGTTTGTGAGCTCGGAATAATCGTTTCCTCATTAAAATCCTTCTACGTTTCCTCTTAATTCATGGTTTGATTCTTAAATTTAGAAAAAAATAACTATTTTCTTGTTAGGTTGATTTAATTATTGTTTGAACTTAGAATTTATCCATTCTTGAGGGTAAATGATCCTTGAGCATAAAGGGACATGTTGACGATTTTGGAAGTGCAATTTTGCAAGCAAGCCCACATGGGATTTTGACTTAATGTTAGACCCAAACCATATAAATGCAATATGTGTACCATTTTTCTTGTATTAAGAAGTAGATTACTATTTTGATAGTGTGGCATCATGCGAAAGCTTTATGGAATGGGAAATTACCATTTTAGCAAACTTATTGGGCTTTTTTTGGTGTTCAGGTAGGTTAGGCTTTCCCTTCTCTTATATTGGGCTTAATTATAGTATTTCTATGTTATTATGTTAGTTTTGGGTTGGTAATTAGGTCTTGGAGGCATAATTAGTCTGATTTGGATTATTTAGCCAATTAAGGGACAACAATTAGACGTAATTGACTTAATCACTTGTTATTTAGGTAAAATCTCTATTGTAGGACTTATTGGGGTTTACTTATCATCTTGTAATGAGATTTGATACCTTCGACTAGTTCGGTGTAGAGCTTTTCTTTAAAAGGATTATCGAGGTAAGAATGGGCCCAATTGGTCCACCTTAGGCCAAGATTTGCTATTCGCTCCTTGTAGACTCAATAGGCCTTGCGCATTCTTTTAATTGCATTCTTGAGCTCAAAGACGTCTTAGGCATATGATAGTTTGTTCTAGAAATTGTGTTTGGGAGATATTAAGACCGGTTCAAATCTAAAGATTTATGGTATTAAGATCTATTTATGTACGATGATTTATGATGTTAAGACCAGTTTGATTCAAGCATAATTGACGATATTACTTTTGGTTCAAGTCTGATATTCATGATATTATTTTTGGTTCAATTCAGGCATATGAGATACTAGTTTCTATTGAAGTCCAACATTGAGAGGTTATTTATGATGGTTATGGAACTGATTTGAGTTTGGTGTTTACGGTATGGAAGGATCTACAGGTATGGCTTTGAGATATGAATAAAAGTTTAATTATTGTTATTACTTCTTCTTTATTGCATCCATGGGGCCTATGGGGCCCACATTGGGTTATTTACTTTCTTTGTATCTTCGGGGCTTATGAGGGCTCAACAATGATAGAATTAGTTGCGTTATATTTATTGTTATCATTTCGGTTGTTTACTTTAAGTAATTGGAGAATTATTCCAGGTTTGCCCTTTATCTTTGACTTAGCTTACTTATCTCACATTTTATTGTATTTATATTATGATTTAACTTAGTTGGTCTATGATGACTACTAAGTACCCATGGCTATGGTACTCATACAACACATATATATTTTTTGTGCAGATTCGAGTACTAGCTGCACCGTTGATGCTGTGATTGTGCTGATCAGAATTTGGAGATAGGGTAGGCTCTTAGAGCTCGAGTTAACCTTTTCTCCATCATCTATTTTTGGATAGTCTTTCTATTTTTGAGACTGTTGTATATTGTCTTTGATAGTACTCATATTCTTTTGGATTAGAGGCTCTTGTAATGACCTTACTAGGTCATGGGATAATATTAATCCTCTTTTATTTCTCTTCTATTATGTTATTGTTCTAATGATTTATTGTTGGTGATTCATTTACTTGCATAATTTTGACATTTATTCCATTTCAACCAATTAACACATTACTTAGAGTTTTGAATTACAGTTTGGCTTACCTACTGGTAGGGTAAAGTAGGTGCCTTCACGACTCAGGATATTGGGTCGTGATGAATTGGTATTAGATCCTGGATTCACCAGTATTATTGGTATAAGAGCAGGTGACTAGTAGAGTCTTGCGGATAAGAATAATAATGTTTGTTTCTCATCTTTGGGAGGCCATAGAATATTCTTGGGAGATCTTCACTTCCTTCAGTCATTTTATGCTAAGAGTTTGTATTGGTACTAAGATTTATTGGTTGCATTCTTTTGCAGATGGCTAATATGCATGCTATTGCTACACGAGAAAAGTACCCCAAGTCCGTAACTATTCTATTGGAGTACATGAACAACCTAAAGACCAGGGAAAGACAAGAGATGTATCCCCAGCTAGAAACCATAATAAAGAGCCTTCACCAGATCCTATCCCCACTCCCACGCTAGAGATTCATCCATCCAGCTAGTGGTGGGATAGGTAATAGTGTAGGCTCCACCGGGGTTTATTTCTTTTCCGCTGCTCAAAGATGCTCTAGTTTAGCTTTTGGGATTGGTTGGTGGTTCATCTTTAGATGCTGCTCAGTTTATGAATCAGAGTGATATCGAGGAACGGGCGTAACCTATTGCTGCAACTGTCAGAGTTGAGAATCCCCCAGTAGAAGATGTTTGGTAGATTCTCAAGATTGACTCCACCTAGGTTTTCTAAGGCATTGGGCTAGGATACTTATGAGTTCTTGGTGGATTGTGAGGATAGGCTCTATAATTTGGGCCTAGTAGAGACTCGTGGTGTAGACTATACCAATTTCTAGTTAGATCAGGCAGCCCGACATTGGTGTAAAGTGTATCTTAAATCCAGGCCATCTAGACCTCCCCTATTGACATGGACTCAATTTTCTGAGATTTTCTTGGAGAAGTATATGCCTCATAGTCTTGGAGATCATCTGAGAAATTAGTTCTCAAGATTAAAAAAGGGCTTTATGACAGTTCTTGAGTATGATTCTTGGTTTCATGAGTTGGATAGGCATGATACATTAATCTTACCGATCGAGTATGAGAAAATTCTGTGTTTTGTTCGAGGATTGAGACTTTCTCTTTGCATGGCTAAATAGAGTTTGGTTGCCACTAGTAGATTTTTTGTTGATGTTTCTGATCATGCCTAGATTATACAGGAGATGCATTGCAAGGACCAATGGTTCTTCAATAAGAGGCAAGATTATCAGGGTAGTTTCAATAGGAGTCAGAGCAGCTCATGATTTAAAGGTAGCGTTTCTCAGGGTAGGTACCCTCCATGCTAGTATCATTAGCATTAGGGTCAGTCTAGTAGGCCCATTCATGCTATACTTTAGATTACTGATGGAGTTCTTTCTAGCTACAATAATCAAACTTGCTAGAGTAGTGGTCATCCTTGAGAGGTTCATTTTTTGGGTTTTCT
This sequence comes from Capsicum annuum, assembly GCF_002878395.1. Classification (NCBI taxonomy): domain Eukaryota; kingdom Viridiplantae; phylum Streptophyta; class Magnoliopsida; order Solanales; family Solanaceae; genus Capsicum; species Capsicum annuum. The sequence continues at coordinate 74,771,935 of NC_061121.1, forward strand.
AGCTGAGGTGGTTATTTCTAGATGAGGCTATTATTTAGGATCATACGACTCAATTTATGAGTCATAATGGAACCTACTCTATCCCGCTAGTAGGTAAGCCAAACTATAACCCTAAGTTAAACATAATGGGTTAACTTGGTGGAAAATGCCCAACATAGGCGGAAATCAGCAACATAACTTATAAATAAACTTTGTATTTGAAATAGATAAGATAGTCAACATAGATACCATACCATAACCTGGTAGAGCTAGTACAAGAGCATCTAGTAATTATTATACAACCCAAGTATCTAGAATAGTCATTAACATCTGTCTCAAAACAAATGACTGAACATAGAAAGATCGAATGAAATAGGTGACTCTAACTCTAAAAGCCTACCCTATCTCCGGATATGAACACAACATGACCGTCGATCAACTATAGAAACTCGTTCTCGAAGCTGCACCAAAAAGGTCCAGAAGTGTAGTGTGAGTACCAAAACCATGGATACTCAGTAGGCATCACTGGCCAACTAAGCTAAATCATGATATAAGTGTGATAAAATACAAAATGACATAACTAAGTCAAGGTATATACATAACTGAAGTAATTCCAACATTGTTATGCATAAATAGGTAAATAAATCAGAATAATAGCATAACATAACATAAAGCATCAACATATACAGTCATAAATACAAAATTAACTCCTGTATGCCAATCAGTGCAGAAGGTAAACAACCCATCACAAGCCCCCATAAACCTAGAAGGTAATAACAAGATAGAATAACCCACTGCTATTATTTATCAACTCTCATAATACCATTGGAATTCATCAAAGTTCTGCCACACTATAACAATTGATTGTTCATATTCTTCATCTATCAATTAATCAACACTTATCAACTAACCATTATGTAGCAACTAATCCCCATGTATCAATAAATCATCTTTTATCAACTAGACATCACTTATCAACTAATCCTCATATAGAGTCTAATCATCACTTAGCAACTATTCATTGTTTATCAACTAACCAATGTTTTATCAACTAACCAACATTTATCAACTAGTTATTATATCTCTAGAATCCATTCATATCATACATATTATAACTATTTCCTCATTTTCATACTTAGCTAGAATCACTATTGTAAATCTCACACCCCGATATCGTCATATCATAATAAGTATGACATCATTATATAAGGTATATACATATATATATATATATATCCAAACTCGAACCAGTATGGATATTCAATAATATGCGCATAAATATCATCAAAAATATCATCATCCATATCATTATCGCAATATAATCAATATCATCATCGTACTATAGCCATCCTCTGGACTTATACCGGGTGTAAATAATTGATATCATCATCATTATCCAGACATGAATAGATATTTGTATATTTCATAGCATAAGTAATATCTGAACTCAAACAGGTAGTCATATCATCATTACCATGGCCATTAGCATAATCATTATAGTACTTAGTAGCATGACCATTAACACAGTATATTAATATAATCAATAATCAAAATCAAAATTGTACTTTAGCATAATTATCATGATTTCCAATATAGTAAAAAGGCACGATCTTTAGCTTAGTCAATAGAATAATCGCTAATATAATCAATAAGTAGATCTTTAGCATTATATATAACATATTTGTCAATATAGGCAATAAACATGACCACTACAATAATCAATGTGTACTATCAAGCATAGGCAATAACTTATCAATGGCCTAATTAATGGCTTATCATTAGTATAATAGATAGCCCATCATTTGTGTAATCAATAGCTTACCAATCTCTAATCCATGGCATAATTATAGTTTATTCATAGCATGATCAATAACTTGATCGCCAATGTAGTCATTAAGCATGATCTTTAGCATGAAAAATAGTGTAAGCGCTAATATATCGATAAGCACGATCAATAACATAGTTAATAGATCCTTCATTAAATCAATCAATAACATGATTTATGGCTTAGTCAATATTATAATCAAGAGATGATTCAGTAGTATAATTGGTAGCCCAATCAATGGAATACACATTAGCTCATCATTAAAATAAGCTTAATCAATAACTTATTCATGGCATACTCATTAAGAATTACTTCTAACATCATCCATCAAACCAACAAGTATCAAGGCATCTAAATATCACCGAAATAAGAATCTTCCTAGATGTACATAAGCATATCAAATTTCTACCCCATACTAGGCTAAGGTATCTAAATCCATTATTAGATGTCGAACAAGCCACAACTAGCCCTAGGATAGTAATTTCTCCTAACATAGAGCAACAAAGCTAATTCCACCTAAGAAAGTGACAACTAGGGTAAGATTCACCTTAATCCTAAGTGACTAATACATTCTCATCATTGGTTGAGTAACTATAGAATTTTTGACCTAAGCATAAGCCTACAAGGTTAACTTCACCTAAGATACAACTAACTAGGCTAACTATGCCTAAAATGACCTAAACGACCCAACTAATCAAAGAATTGTATCCTATCACACCAATACCTAAAACTTATCTCAAATCCAACATAATATAATAGAAATACTATGAATTAACTCAATCTAACAAGGGGAAAAACATAGCATAACTGGACGCCGTAAAAAGCTCAAAAGATCCGTCAAATCACCAATTTTCCCTTTTAAGAAGCTTTCGCAAGATGCCAAGCTACCGAAATCAAATTCTACTCATCAATACAAGAATAATGATACCCATATTGCACTATTATACTTCAGGTCTAAAAATACCCAAAAATCCCATGTTAGCCCCCTTTATGGAAAAATCACATTTTTGAAATCAACCCAATGTTTCCTTATACTCAAGCAGTAAAATAGGTGAAATCTAAGCTAAGTTGGGGTTAAATAAACCCTCTAAGTTTTGGTATTTTTGAACAAAAAATGAGAAAATACACTATGAAAAGGGTGAAATCTTACCTCAAATCGGAAGATAATCGCGTAAATAAGTGTTAGAAAAGCTCGGGGACCTATTTTCTTAATAGGCGGTAAAGCAAAATAGGAAAGGGGCCGAGTTGACTGATGAGTGCCTTTTTAGCCTTTATTTCAAATTGAAAAGGCTCTCACCCGCATACTGCAAGTAAGCTATCTCATAATTTAGAGTTTTAGCCCTCTTAGAATGGATGAACAATGGGAAAGTTGTGAAAAAGGTTCTATTTATACCTATACCAGGTCCTTGAGTATTGCTATAGCAAATCGATTATCGTGATCGCAATATATTGGGGGTTGCACAAGGAGTTGCTATCACAATTTACAACAATCATGATCGGGACCTACTTGTCAGAGGGTAAATTATATTTTGCCTATCCAATGTATAGCTTAAGTCATAAATCTCATATTATGATTGCAATTTACCTTTTGCGATCATGGATACACCAGATCCTAGTGCACCAAATTTTATCAAGTCCGGAATGGACTTGGAACGTGTGTTTGAGATTCATGTGGAATCTAATACGTGTAAAAAAAACTATGATACCATATCAAATTTAGCATTCTAAACTCAATGGTGCAGTCAAAATTTTCATCTGGGGTCATTTCGATAAAAAGTTGGTCCCACACCTAATTTCTATTATTTTAACTTTTCAACTAATAGGCTAAAATTAGCTCAAGTGACTCGGGGCCCGAATTAAGAGTCTTCCTAGCCTAAAAGTGATATTCCAGAGCTGCTGGAGTAGTAATTTGCATTCGAGGTCATTTGAATAATGTGTTTGCCTGATGGCCATTTGGAACTAACGCCGACTTCAAAATAGGTAAATGGCTATAAAAACCAAACGAATTGCCTGGTAACCAAACTATCAGTTCCAGCAAGTCATAAATGACATAAGCCAACAAAACAAAATATCTAACAGTGAACTTCAGTATGGAAAATAACCTGAAGGGTCATAACAATACCTACTACTAAAAGATCTTTTAAAAGTATTAGAACATACCTGAAGCCTCGAACAGGTGAATATACTAGGTCCATATCTTGTCCTCGATCTCTTAAGTATCCTCCACTATTTGGTAGTGCCTCCACTAAACCTTAACTACAGGAATATCCCTAGTGTGCTACCGCTTAACATCACCAACTAAAATGAGTATAGGCTCATCTACAAAGGTTAACCACTCATCAAGCTGGACTGAGTTCAATCTAAGCACATGAGACAGATTAGGAATGTACCTCCACAAGATAGAAACATTGAAAACTGGATGGATAAATACAAAATCTAGTGGTTAAGCTAATTCATAAGCCACCTCACCAACTGTGTGAAGAATCTCAAATTATCCAATATATATAGGACTGATCTTGCCCTTACCCCCAAACCTCATCACACCCTTTATGGTAGATACTCGGAGGAATAATCGATCACCAAATCTGATTCTCAAGGAATGGAGTCTACGGCCTGCATAGGACTTCTACCTATATTGTTCTACTCTCAATATATCCTAAATCACCCTGACTCTTTCCAATGACTCCTGAAGCAAATTGGAACTATGAGGTCAAACCTCAGAAGTCTCAAACCATCAAATTGGAGAACGACATGTCTTACCATATAAAGTCTCAAAAGGCTCCATATCAATACTTGAATAATAATTGTTGTTATAAGAAAATACTACCAAGGATAAGTGCTCCTCCCACTGGCCTCTAAAATCCATAATGTAGGCTTGGAACATATCCTTAAGGACCTCAATAGTCTACTCTGACTGGCCATCTGTCTGAGGATGAAATGATGTACTAAGATGTACCTGAGTTCCAAACTCCTTCTAAAAAGCTCTTCAAAAACTAGAAGTGAACATAGAACCCCAGTATGAAATAATAGATATGGGCACAGAATGCAAACGAACTATCTCACACATATAGATATGGGCTAACCTCTCAGCTCAAGGATATCTAAATAAAAAGGAAGTGTGCTAACTTAGTCAATGGATCTACGATAACCCAAATGCCAGCAGAACCATAGGAAGTATAAGGAAAAACACTAACAAAATCAATGGTAATCCGCTCCCATTTCTACTTGAGAATGGGTAAACCTCTAATTCAATCCACCAAGTCACTGATTGTCATAACTCGAGACTACCCCTAGTTATAACACGGTGTTTAGAACCACAAGTGATCCCAACCTAACCCATGTATTGGCATATGATTTCGGCTAAAACTATCCTCCAATAAAGTATGCTACGGTCGATGCCAAATATAGTAACCAAACTTATGTTAGGGTTAAACGCACAGAGAATTGGTCGAACAACATCTTAAACATGACAAAATCCACGAGCAGTGCAGAAAAGTAAATGGAGTGGATTTTAAAGTCAATAGTAAGCAAACGTAAATGCTTGAATTTGTAAACATTAAAAGACAAACACTAGGATTGTGTTCCCCCTAGCTTTATAACTACATAGTATTCTCGTGTTCAATCTACCTAGCCTCCTGCTTAGCATGAAAAGTTGACATGCAATGTACTATAAACCATCTTTTGAATGCGTTGATAGATTTCACCGTTTACCTTATGAGTCTCGAGGTGTCTCCTTGTTTACCTTTTTCTATAACCTCAGTACAACTCTCACCTTTTGAGTCTTAAGTTGATTAGACGAAGGTCGATATCCTTGAATCATTGTTGTAACCTCCTTTTCTCAATTTTAAACTCCCTTGTGAGGACATTCTCAAATACAAGCAATTCCCAAGCTTATGCAGTAGCTTAGGTCTAATTAATATGAAGAAGGTTCCAATAAATGCAATTTAAGTAGGGTAGCTAAATCTCCTACTTCCTTTATATAGCTAATTCACTAGGGTTCCCACATCCCTAGTTAAGGAATTTAGCCACTCATGTTCATACAACAATCAATGATAATCAAGAAAGAACACATGTGATTAATTGAACAATGATGAAAGAGTAAAATTCAACATCTCTAATTAATTTAAAAACCAAAAAGTATTAAGTGTGATGTAAAAGTGCATTCAAAGTGCGTAACCCAACAAAGGAATAACCCTAAGGTATATATCGTATCTCAAAATAATAAAGAAATCCTAATAAAATGGAATAGGAAAATTAAGTCGGTAATCATTACAACGCATAAGGTCTCTTTACGAGTCATATACTACTATTCATAAGCATTCCAGTGACTCTCATCTTCAGGATTCAAGATTTTATTGTCTTTATAATTCCTCATCACAAGTCATAGTCAGTCCTAATAACTTATGGTCTTCACTCATTATTACTTGTGCCTTAAAATTCAAGACATTTAACACTGGTCTCTTTACAATTGCTCACTATGAGTCGTAGTCAGACCTTACAACTCATCATCTTCTATGACTTTACTTCTGGACTTCAGCATAGCTTATTGTTCTCTTTATGGTTGCAAGCTATGACTCATATTCACTCTTTATGAGTCGTTGGCATATGACACTTAGCTCGTCCAGCTTTGCCTTAGCCACTGCCATTTTTATAAGTTGAGCTATGAGTCGTATGATGTCTTAATGTCACGTTGAATGACCAACATTTCATCCTTTGCAGACTTTTCTTCAATCCTTTCAATTCAATCCACTTTTTACCTGATTTTCCTGTAATCATGCAACAAACACATAATATCCACCAAAATAGCCTAAGTCCAAGCATAAATTCCTTATTTTAAGCATCGAATGCTCCATGTTTCCAAGGCACATCAACACCCTCAACTTTGATATTTTGAATGTCCTCAGGTAAAACAAAAATCAAACCCACAAAAGAACAATGCTTAACTTTAAGGAATTTATGATACATTCGACAATCGATTTATCATTCAGTTCAAGAAACTTTTACCCCCTCTTATTTCACTATTTAAAATGCTACTGTGCATAATGATCTAGTACCACATTGTGAGCTACAGAAATCCAATGATGGAATTACATTAGCAACAACCAACTAGGCCTAAGAAACATACACTACTCGGATAGATATGTAACCTGACATTGAAACCCATTAACCCTCACAATCAAAGAAGTCCCTATAGCTCATTTTAATTTAGATTATTATTTCAGGGATGGTCTAGAGACAATAACACCCACAAAGAAGTTCCAATGAGTGTACATAGAATGCCATAGTCTTTCCATTTTTCTCTTCACCTAAATTGTAAGATGATTCGATCAGGATCACTATAGAACTTTTTTAGGCTTGTAACGTAGGCTTGGGGATGGTTATGATCCATTTGGTAAGTTTTTAGTGACTTATCATCCTTGGCATTACGTTTTGTTAGGGGGCCACTTTTTTTCCATCTTCTTTATTCAATCCTTCCTTATTTCTCCCCCTTTTTAATTTTTTTCATACCTATTTTGGGTTGGGTGTGGTTCTCTTTTTCTTTTCTTGATAGTTTTTTTTCTTTTTCTTTCATTTTCTTTACCATATTCCGCATTATTAATTTTTTTCTACCTATACCTCTTTCATTGTTCTTACTTTTCACTATGCACCTCTATGATAGCCACCCTTAACCTAGGCGATTTGCGTGAGTTGAGGTGCATAATGTCTAAGGAGGACCAAGGCCAAAATAGGTTCATTGTAGTCAAGTAGGAAGGTGAAATCAGTGTAAACAACAAAAGTTGGTGTATTAGGCTGAAATTTGAGATCAAGGGATTCAGTACTCATTTAGTTTGGCATTTTAGGCTCAAGTGGATTAATAAAAAAATGGCCTATGATCATCTCCTAACCAACCATCCTATAATCTAGGCAACATCAACTGAGCAAGTTCTGGACTCCATACTCAGTAGGAACTAAGAAATTCCTCATACCCACTTTGTATAGGGTCACATTGTCAGTCACTATCTATCTATTTCATGAACTACACACCATAGTTATCTCATCTCTAATTCTAATGCTATTGAGGGATTCTCAACAGTCGCACGTGCACACAGATCACATATTTTATCCTTAAAATTTTAAGGTGGGGTATTAATTTTTCAAACAGAATAGACTTCCTATGCACAACATTCTTATTACTTACGCACACACAACAACACACACACATACATGCTGGTTCAATTATTTAGACTGTGGCCAATGGGTTTTGAAACACAACAACCATAACCCTCAATGACTGTAGTACACCCTACCCCCAACTAAAACCTATGAACTGTCCCTAGTGTATTTAGCAATGTAATACAGGTTTCAAAGACATACCTAGGTTCTAGCGCATACCAAATCATCATGCGGCCCTCAAATCGGGCCTCATTTTTCTTAACAGTAGTCCCTGAAGATGTCGGTACATCTTGGGCAATCGTTGCACCAGTTGTGGCCGGTGCACTCAGTGGTGGATCAGGCAGTGGCAGCTTATCAATCATTTTAATTTTGCCTAGTCAACCTCTATACTTCTTTTTGAGATCTTGTGCCCAAGCATAATTCCTTTTTTTCACCATAAAGTGACACTTCTCCTAGTTAAGTACCAAGTTACATTTCTCACATCACCATAGAGAATTGGCCAGGTGAATCAAACTGTCATCAAAAGAATCACCAACTACAAAAAATTATCCATACATACCTCAATTGTGTGCTTTAACATGTCAGAGAAGATGGACATCATTCATCTCTAAAATGTCTCTAGAGCGTTGAACAACCCAAATGATATTCTCTTGAACGCAAATGTCCTATATGGTCAAGTAAAGATTGTCTTTTCTTTATTTTTAGGAGCAATAATGATCTGATTGTACCCTGAATAGACATCTAATAAACAATACCATCCCTGTGACCAACCTCATTGACCTTAGCAACAAGTGCATTGGGAAGTGGTCCTTTCGGGTCTATGTGTTCAACGTTCTGTAGTCCATGTACACTCTCCAACCTGTGACCGGCCTCATTGACATTAGCTCATTTTTATCATTTTGCACTACTATAATGCCGCCTTTCTTTAGGATGCATTGAACAGGATAGACCCACTTGCTATCAACAATGGGATGAACAACCCCAACGTCTAACTACTTAATGATATCTTTATTCACCACCTCCTATATAAGAGGATTCAATCATCGCTTGTGTTCAATAGTTGATATATAGTCTGATTCAAATTGGATTTTATGAGTGCAGATTCCTAGTGGAATACCCACAATATCCACTATACTCTACCCTGTAGCCGGTATAAACTTTTGCAATGCAAATAATAATGCTTCTACCTCAGTCTTCATTAAATCTGCAACAAAAATTACTGGCAATATGTTGTTGGCCCCCAGGAAAGCATAGCGTAAATAGAATAGGAGGGCCTTCAACTCCAATACTGGTGGTTGTTCAATTGATGAATGAGCGGCAGGAGTGGTTCTATTCTTCAGATCCAGATCAAGGTTCTTTGGAGCGTAAGTATATAAACCTATCCCATAAAAAGCACCGACCAACTTATTGTACTCAACAATTTCATCACTATCAAAATTCATGATCACTGTTGCTAAGGCTTCAACAGCTAGCCTCTCTTTAATTAGAATAATCAATATATCAACTTTATCATCAATGGTGTCTATCATAGACATAACTCTCATATCATCCATTTGCCGCTTCGACTGGCATACATTAAAGATTACTTGTTCATTATTGAGTTTGAACCTCATCTTTCCTAACTCTATATCAACCACTGCCCTACTCATAGCTAGAAAGGGTCTGCACAAGATGATAGGGAATTGGAACTCCACCTCAAAATCACGTATCATGAAATTGGATGGGAATATGAAGATGCCACCTTTACCAACACATCATATAGAATTCTAACTGGCTTTTTCACGGTTCAGTCAGCTATAAACAATCTCATCTATATTGGTTTAGGTGATCCTAACACTAATCGCTTAAACATAAGAAGTGGAATAAGATTAATACTGGCTCCTAAATCACATAAAGCCCGAACAAAGTTGAAAGACCCAATATTACATGGAATATTTAAGGCTCCAGGGTCTTTCTTCTTCTCTACTAACGATCTACAGGCAACACCACGATAGTGATGAAGATTGTCAGCAGGCTCATAGCTCATGGTCTACTTTCTAGTGACTAGATCTTTCATGAATTTCTCATAGCCTAGCATTCACTCCAATGCCTCAACTAATGTAATGATTATAGACAACTACTTCAACATAGAAAGAAACTTTTTATATTTACTCTCTTTATGCTTTGTTTACAATCTATGAGGGTAAGGTGGTCGAGGTCTTAGAATGGTTTTTTCATAATAGGCTCCTCAACCTTACCATTACTTTTGTCTTCCATACTACTATCCTTTAAATCTAACAATTTATATACTTCTACACCAAGCGCTTCCTCAATAGCAATATGATCCACATCATTCTTTGACTCATTAACAGTAGGCACGGGAGGATCTATGTTGGTTTTACCACTCTGTGTGATAATGGCATATTAATAACTATCATTCTCCTAGTTCTGCACTGTATTACCAGGAAGAGTGCCAATCTTTCTTTGATTCAACATGGCTGACATTTTGTCATGACCTGAGGCTACCCCGTAGTCGTAACACGGTGCTTAGAACCACAAGTGATTCCAAGCTAACACATATACTGGGATGATACATGAGTAATGAATTTAAATTGAATAAAATCTAAATTTACAAAGCGAAAACATGATCATGAGAAAATTTGAATAGATTAATACTGATAAATTTTACTACATGATAAAACTGAGGAAAGAAACTTGAATTACATATAACGACTCTGACTGACTATCTATGAAGCCTCTACTATACTGACTATGGATAGCTGGGATATGCCTCTAAATACCAATAATCGATACATATGAATAATAATAATATAGTACATGAACTATAATTGACTGGAGTCCCTAAATTAAGAGAACTCATCACCTACGGTTGGAAGCAGCAAACTATCTGATTATGATATGTGGGCTACAACTGGTACCCACATTATGAGATAATGTAAAACATAAACAGATATGTAGATCGGTACTTCTAGAATATACTAAGTAATTGGGGGTGAATGCAAGAAGTAAAACTGAATAGATACAATCTTAGAACATGCATGCTAAGTGCAAGTAGACTCACCGAGAGACTGAAATAAACTGAAAGATGAAGTATCCTAAAACATGAGTAACAAACATAATCTGATAAGCAGGTGAATCACTACACTTAGTTTCTTAAATCTTTATTTTTATAGAATAAGTAGAACTAAAGCTGGGAAGAGGTAAAACATGAATACTCTATGTAAATCTCATGTAAAGCTAAACATGCTGTAAAATTGAACTTAGTATCATGTATGGATACTAAACATGAAAAAAACATGAACATGTAAAACTGACAATGCATTACCACGCATGAATATGTACTGAAATAATATGTAATCTGAGTGACTAAATCATTATTATCTACATAACTGGATAATTAAAATTCGTACACTTGGTCACGTAAGCTTGAGCTGATCTATTCTGAATACTAAACTGAGATTGGATGAGCTAACTATAACTGACATTTCCTAATATGAGCTATTAGTGTCTAACCAATAACTCTAGTTGGAAAAGTGCTGGTATTTTGCCAGGGGTACCAACATATGAATGACGATGTGAATCCACAAGGCTGATGTCTTGAAAGACAAGGAGCCATGCCTGTACTAACAGGGGACCCCTCATAATCTGAGGTGGTGCCATAGGTCTGGAACTTAATGACTACTACTAACGACTCATTTCTCTACTAACGGGGAAGTCATCATCCCTATGTTCACTCGGTGCTAAGTGTTACTCCCATCTGAAAGACCTTGGTATTATTAGTTATTTATCATGACATGGTACGGTACTGGTAAATGCTCAGCATAAATATAATATCCAGAAGGTGGTAATAAAAATCATGGTATGACTGATTTATTCTTAAAAAAAAAATCATGCAAAGACATATAAGTATCGTGTATTCATAACCTGCCAGCATCGAATAATTACTAAAATATGATAACAACTCTTAAAACAATAATAGGAGATTATCGTTCAGGGACTCAAAACATTGGACAGTTCAATACATAAGTATAATACATGAATTTAAGTTTGGGGATGCATTAACCTTAGAATAATAACACTTTCACATCAAAATTATGAAATTCAAGAAAAAATATCAAACTTGTAGTTTTAAACATGAATAAGTACAACTCTTATGCTCTTTATCCCCCTTAAATCACATGATAGTGCTATCCTTTAAACACATGAGTATTAAGGAATGAACCCTAACTTAAAAAATGTAAATTCAACTTGAAAATAAAACTTTTGGGCACAAGGTTGAAAGATTAACCTTGTTCAAAATCCCACATACCTCAATTAGATGAATTATTAAAGAAATCTTGAAATTGGAACTTGAATCCTTGAATTCATAAGAAAGAAATCTTGAATTTCTTTTTATTGGGATGAGAGGATTGAATTGTTTGTTCTTGGGGAGGGGAAGGGTTTCTACATGAGAAATTTTGAGAGTAATGGGCTAATAATGACCTTTTGAGTATCCCAAATCGTGTTTTGGATGACTTGGGGTGAGGGAAAAAGACCCAATTTTCCCCTGTACCTTTAATAAGTTGGAATAGTGAGGGAACAGCCCTCGTTGCATAACCCCTATTCCTAGGAAATAGTCCCCCATGATGCGACCCTATCGTGGAGGCTTACTGTTTCTCACAAAAATGGTCATAACTTTTTGTGAGGTATTGGATTAAGGTGAAATTGGTATCCTTGGAAATCTAATTAAATATCCATAATTTGTGGGTACTGATCTGTAAAATATACATATGTAAAAAGTTAAATATGTTCAAAGTCGACTTTTTTAGAATCGAACACTAAAATCTAGCCAAATCAAAGGCTCTTAGCTCAACTTTGATCCAAGTGTTTCCTATGAATATTTTTCACTTCATAAGCACTATTAACACTAGGATGATGGTGCTGACACATCTAATAAAATATAAATCATGGGACTAGAGTTTTTACACGTTGGAACAATGGTTCAAAGTGTATCCCAAAAATATAGGGTGTTACATTATCTCCCCCTTAGAATCATTCCTTCTCTAGTGATGGATAGAAAATGTTGATTCCTAGAAGTATGTAATAATGTACACATGACATGTCTGATAATAAGGATGTAGCTGAGCTGAAATATTAAAACTTTTATTATGAAACTTATTTCTGAGCTGACTTGAGTCTATTAACTATAAGGAGGTGATTCATGCTAAGAGTTTAGAACTCGCTTATGATTTTCCTGATATAATCATACATATAGAAATGTAAAGTGATAACTGACAAAATAAAATTCTAGACTTACTAAGGATAGAGTAAAGTATGTAGCTTCTCATTAGGAACTGTCCCTCAACAAAACACGTATAGGAATCAAAAGAAAAGAGCTTCATGGCATTGCCAAGTACATTATGTAATCACGAATCATGAGATAATCAGACCAGTCTGAGCTGGAATACTTGGAAAAATAAGATCATACACTGAACTTTAGATAGCCATATTAATGAAACTCTGGATAGTAAGATTAGATGGAAGGATGGAAAATCATAGGAGCTTATCTGCATGATTGCTAAACTTAATTACTGGCTATACAAACTGGATCATAATGAAAGTTTACACTCAACTGGAGTAGAAGTTCTAATAACATTAGGGAGCAAAGTAGTTTGGGCATGGTCTGAATAAGATATTTGAATAAGGAATCTTAATATGGCTATAACTCTATAAAATAAAACATAGGCCTATGAAACATAAGATAGGATGGAATTACTAAGCCTTAGACAATGCAATTGCTAACTTTCATGCTTAGCCACACTTCTAAGGAACTCTCTTAACTATACTTTTCCCCTTAAATACTATGCTCGTTTGATTCAACTTATAGTTCTCACATGTGCGCATATAACCACTCCATCCAAAGTTTGAGTTAAGCAATATACCCTAACTATGTTCAATCCTGACTCAAAATAACAAAGTTCTACACATAACACCATAATACTAGTCTGAACCATGAATTCAATAACCCATGCATTTTCACAACTTTTCATCTCAAGAATAATTCTTCTTAAAACTTCAACAGCTAAATTCAACCTCTTTCTAGGTATTTACTACCGCACAATGTATTCAATCATTTATATACCAACATGACTTTCAATCCTATCATTATAACCATATATGAACTTCTAGGAAAACAACCCGCCAAAGCATCTTCCCCATATTCTCTAAACCTCTATCAATAAAAACATCCATCCACTATCTCCATGAAGACATACATAGAATTCTCACTTAACTATGACATATACCAAAAACTTCTCCTCAATCTTCCTTCATACTTATAGCCTTAGATAAAATAAGCACACAATAATCTTTGCCCAACATTAAATATTTGCTCTCTCACATCTAAACAATTATTCATCACTTCTATAAATTCATAAGGAGAGGTCACTAAAAGGTTAGAACACGAGATCCTGAAGCATGGAAGGATACTATACGTAACTTTGACACTTAACTGAGGCTTGAGTAATAGAGTATCAACAAAATAGTTTCATAAAAAATATCTAAACTGAGGACATACATGACAAAATCTGAATTTCACTGGCTATTAAGAGTGTACCATGAGTTATGGAAATTAAGCATACTATAAAGCAAGAGTACATAAGTCATGAGCTGTATGACCTAAGTTTGGATTCATGAATTCATTGAAAATGATTTTTCTGAGTGAACTTAAGCTTCTCATGATAACCAAATTACAAAATTTGTATCGAGATAAGAATGGGTCAGGCATCTTCCTCCCCTACTGATGTTTTACAATACATTGGCATCATTACTAGAATCGAAGAGCCTGACTTGTTTTCTTGTTCTATCATTCCCCCTTGGATTGAAGCCATCATTATAAGTATGTGGACCCATTTAATAAACTCTAAATTAAACTGCAACTACTTTACTCTAGAGTTTAGGTTATAACAATACCCATAAATAATAAACTCACCCTAAAAAACTACACCAAAAAGTGTAAAACCCATTGCTAATACTTTCTTCTGAGATATAACTCTTAACTTCATATACCACGAATAGTCTTCATATAAATACTTAAACCCTTACCAACTTAGAATCTTTTGGAGTATCATCATACTCTGAGTTCACACTATCTAGAATTTCAACTCTACTTTCTATTAGCTCAATCATCAAAGTTTCAAACGTAGATTCTAACACTTAACACAGATATTCCCAAACTTTTTAATGAACTATACTAACTTTATTCTTGAACACTTCCTTAATATATACTATCCTTAACTTTCTTTAGCTTTAGCAATTATCATCACATTCTTACACCCTTCTCGACAACATACTTGCCTTAGTAAATACATAATCTGCCTCTTTTTCTTTATAGCCTACTAATATCACAGCTCTAAGCTTATAATTTTCCCTAAACCATGAGAATTTACTATTATACAAAAATATCTAATATCAACAACCTATAGCCCATAACTCAGCTGGTAAGAACATCATATACTATATAACTAGCCTTATTCGCACTTAGCAACTCAAGGATACTATCTAAGCACACACACATTAAAAACTTAGAAATAATACAGTCCTATATCACCTTGGGCACACCTCTAAATCACACCCATGCCATCATACTTAATCTCAAATCAATAAACTTAAATTCTTGCATACATTATTTCAATCCCACTAATTCACCTTTTATACAACTATCCCATGGATATATAATCTACTAAAACTAGATAAATATTATCCCTACTTTACTTCTTCTAAACTTCTGGAATCATGCTTCTAACTCTAGATCATATGCTGTCATAGGATTCTGAAAAGATATTTGAAAGCATTTCTAACTTTGTCTTAGTGCATAATTATTTATTATCATGAATGAAATCTTTCATACTTTGAAAAATAAATGCACTGGTGGGATACTTTTGAGCCTGCGTGTATTCCTATAACTATCTATAGGGATTTCCTAAGAAAATAATATTAGTAGGAATTGAAGAATGACTATTTATATTACCTAAAAAATAAGGTAAAGCTGGAATAAATGGGGCAAGACGAGATTCTTTATAAGTTTCTTAGAGAACGTCTGTATAGCATGATCTGATATATGAAAAAAGGGAAATATTTCTTAAATTCCCTATAGCTTTTTAAAGAAAAGTATAGACATCTCCATTCTGTTCCATAAGACTATAATAGAAAGGACTTTATAGACACCCTAGGATACCAAATTTTGTCATAACCCGAGGCTACCTCCTAGTCGTAACATGATACTTAGAACTAAAAGTGTTCCCAAGATGACCCATGTATTGTCATGATACTTGAGCAATAGATTTAAATTGTATAAAAGCTAAATTTACTGAGCAAGAACATGATCATGAGAGAGTTTAAATAAATGTAAAACTGATAAATTTTATGACATAATAAAATTGAGGAAACAAACTTGAATTACATGTAATGAATCTGATTGACTAACTATAAAGCCACTACTATACTGACTATAGATAACTGTGACCTATCTCTAACTACCACTAATCAATACATATGGATAATAAAATATAGTAAATGAACTACAACTGACTGGAGTCCTCAAAATAAAAAAATTTATCACTTGCTGGATGGAAGCTGCAAACTGTCTGATTATGATGTGTGGGCTACAATTGGTACCTATATTATGAGACAATATAGCACATATATGTGGATTAGTACTTCTGGAATGCACAGAGTAACTAGGGATAAATCTAAGAAGTAAAACTGAATAGATACATAATCTTAAAACATGCTAAGTGCAAGTAGACTCACCAAGAGACTAAAATAAATTGAAAGCTAAAGTATCTTAAAACATTAGTAATAAACATAATTTGATAAGCTGCTGAATCACTACAGTTAGTTTCTTAAATCTTTACTTTTGTAGAATAAGTAGAACTGAAGTTGGGAAGTGGTAAAACATAAATACTATATGTAAATCTCATGTAAAGCTGAACATATTGTAAAACTAAGCTGAGGATCATGTATGGATACTAAACATGAAAAAAACATGATCATGTAAAACTGAGAATACATGTCAAAGCATAAACATATTTTAAAATAATCTATAATTTGAGTGATTGAATAACTATTATCTACATAACTGGATAACTAAAATTTGTTCACTTGTCATGTAATCTTAAACTAATTAATTCAGAATACTACACTAAGAGTATGGGAGATAACTACTACTGACATGCTCCAATTTGAGCTATCGGGATCCAACTTGTAACCCCATTTAAAAGGCTTTTGGTACCTTACTAGGGGTACCAATACAAAAATGATAATGTGGATCCACAAGGCTGATGTCCTAAAGGATGAGGGTGTCATACCTCTACTGACATGGGACCCCTTATAATCTATGGTGGCGCTGTAAGTCTAAAACTTAGGGACTTCTACTAATGACTCACACCTCTACAAATGGGGGAGTCATCATCCCTACGTTCACTCGGTGCAAAGTGTTACTCTCAACTGAAAGACTTTTGTAGTACTAAAAAATGATCAACATGAATATGATATTTTAAAGGTGGTAATACAAATCATGGTCTGGCTAATTTATTTCTTGGTAATGATAATCATACAAAGACTCATAGGTATCAGGTGTTCATAACTCGCCAGCACTAAATGATTACTAAAATACGATAACAACTCTTAAAACAATAATTGGAGATTATCGTTCAGGTACTCAAAACATTAGATAGTTAATTACATAAGTATAATACATGAATTTAATCTTGGGGATGTATTAAACTTAGGATAATAACACTTTCTCATTAAAATCATGAAATTCAAGACAAAATATCAAACTTGTAGTTTAAAACATGAATAAGTACAACTCTTATGCTCTTTAGTCCCTTAATTCACATTATAATGCTATCATTTCAACACATGAGGATTTGGGAATGAACACTAACTTAAAACATGTAAATTTAAATATAAAATCATACTTTCGGCACAAGTATGAAAGATTAACCTTGTTCTAAACCCCACATACCTTATTTAGATTATTCTTGAAAGAAAACTTGAAATTGAAACTTGAATCCTTGAATTATTGAGGAATAAAGCTTGAATTTCTTGTTCTTGGGAAGAGAGGCTTGAAATTCTCATTCTTAGGGAGATGGAGGGTTTCTGTGTGAGAAATTTTGAGGGTAATAGGCAAATAATGCCCTTTTGAGTGTCCCAAATCGTGTTTTGGATGACTTGGGTTTAGGAAAAAAGACCCAATTACCCCTTGACCCTTTGTAAAATGGAATAGTAAGGGAATAACCCTTGTGAAATGACCTCTATTCCTAGGGTACAACTCTTACGATGTGACCCAATCTCAGAGGCTTACTATTTCTCACGAAAATGGTCATAACTTTTTTCTCAAGTATCAGATTAAGAAAAAATTGGTATCATTGGAAAGCTAATTTAATTTTATACAACTTTTTGCATGTTTAGCTACAAAATTATACATATACCAAAAGTTAGACACATTTAAACTTGACCCTTATTGAATCTAACACTAAAATTTGGCTAAATGAAAGGCTCTTAGCTCAACATTGCTCTAAGTGTTTTCTATGAAATTTTTTACCTCATAAGAAATATAATAATACAATAATTATCATAGCACATGTAATCAAATAAAATCATGGAATTACAGTTTACACACATAGGAATGATAGCCCAAAAATATAGGGTGTTACACATTTGGCCAAACTACTGCTCCAGTTGTTTGATCGCGGTAACATAGAACTCAACATTCTACTTTTCCCCTAATATATCTACCTTAATCTCCTTGAGATAACTCTCTTTACTTTCTTGTCTTCTTACTAATTTTGAAAAAATTATTTCTATGCTAGACTCAGTATCTCGTCTACCAGATAGAACATATCTATTGTTTTTCTCTTTGTAGTCATCCTTTGTAATACCCTGGGTTTTGAACCTTACAAAATTTCCTAGATTTTTGGCTTCTATTCATCATATTACTATGGGGTATGAGTCTTATACTGGGGTGCAGTTGGTATGGTCCAGTCGTATGCTGACCAGTTTTGGTTGGTAGGATGGATTTTGGTTACTATAATGGGTATGAATATGGGGTATGAGTCATATTGGTGGATACGTGTCATTTGATTTATTCACTTAACCTTAGACTTAGTGACTTAGGTTGGATCTAAGTACGAGTGGCTCACCATGAGCCGTAATTCAGGGTATGAGTCATACCATGGACTCGTATGAAAGACAGTATTCAATCCTCTAGGGATTCTATTCTGCCAGGGGTATGGTTTATGGGTACCAGTCATACATTTGGATATGACTTGGGTTTGGGTGTGTCGTACCTTGGACAGTGTTGGGTCCAAGGAGGACGGCCTAAGGTATGAGAAATGAGTGCCACTCATATAGGTTAGGTACGACTCGTAAGGGCCAGTCGTACCCTATGATAAGAATTTAATGCAGTTTAAGTGAGGGCAATTAGGACATTTCTCCACTTATCCTAATAAGGTTCCATGACTTATATTGAACTTAGTAGGTTATTTGACTTATTATTCTACCCTCAAATTACTTAGAAAACACTTTTAATACTCTCTAGAGTTCTTGGGCAAAGGAAGATAGGGTTTCATCTCAAGGATTGTTTTGGGGCTAGTCTTAGTGATTTATCTCTATCATCATCTTAGTTTAAGGCATGTACTCTTCCTTCATTGTTAGTTCCAACTAAAGGCATGTGTTTTATGAAATGTTTTCATGATTTAAATGTTGTATGATTTTAGGTTTTAAAATATGATTTGGTGGTTTTGGTTATAAATGCTTGGTTAAGGTTTTCCCATATTTTAATTATGCTTTTATTTGAATTAATGGTTATTTGTATAATTGGTTGGATGGGACTAGTTATTTGGTAATGTACTTTGGTTTTTCAAATACTATGCTCCCAATGTGTTTGATAAAATGCCTATAACAATGCTTTCACTATAATATTATTTTTTCAAATGGAACTTGTGCATGGTTTAAACTTAATAATAAAACCCTAAATGGTATGAATGGTTTAAATGGGTTTGGAATGGTTTAGCTTAATAAACATACTTGTGGGGTACATGGTAATACACTAATTTAATTGGATAATATGATCTATGGGTATATACGAATCCGTTGATCTTAAAAAGGTTTAGCTAAGGACAATACTTGGAAGTTTTGGTCGGTATGACGATACCACTACTAATGGCCTTGGTTAATAACAAATGGATAATGGTTTGGCTTTTTGGTAATGGTTTTAATTAGGATTAATAGAGGGGATGTGTAGAAAAGTCATGGAAGGTGAAGGTCTCGGGGGGATCAAAACTGGAAACTCATATTTACCGATACGAGGTTTAGTCCTAGTAACTGTGTGTATGATGTCACACTTTGTATTTTTCGGGATGTACTAGTCATTCCTGATTCTTTTCTCAAGTTATGTCGCTTCAATCACTGGGGTCCTTAGGGGGAGCTAAACCCTTATAGCCCATGGTTAGTTTTATGATAGAAAAGATACACAGCCCAGGTAAAGATTTTAAAAGCATGCTAAACGCAGTTCCCTTTTTAAACATGATTATATATATATGTATGGTTTGTATGCATATGGATGGTTTTACTTGGTATAATAAATGGAATTATTTTATCCTTATTCTAAGTTCATACTAGTGTTTACTCGCCAACCCGTCTTCGGGCAGCTGTATACCCACACAATGTAGGAACCGGCCATTCTACTCCTCCTGCTTAGTATTTGGACACACAGGGGTCAACTTTGGATTAAAGTGGTGAGCTTCCATCTATTCAGAATCCTCTATTTCATGGATGTTATTTCAAACTCTAGATTATTTATGGATATTGGTTTGGGGTATTGTTGGGGGCATGTTCCAACCAAATATTTGTATTCTTTTTGTTAAAGGCTTTTATGGTACTGCTATGGGTTGGTATGGGCGGGATCGATAGTAGTGTCATCGTTACTTTGGCATTGGTATTGGGGCTAACGTGATTGAACATAATTTTTCACTGTTCCATCGTATTTCATTTTGGTAAATTATATTATGTCTTGGAACCCATTTGGTTATGGCCTAGTTTATGGCCCTTGATTTGGTATTGGTTTGGCTCAATTGGTTTGGTCGGCATGATTTGGCGGATGAGATGGCTTGATTGGGTCGGTCTAGGAATAGACTTATCCCAAAGCTAGTCCCTGTCCAACTACACTATCTTGTTATATTTTCTAAATTTAACCAACTCAGGGCAGGAAGCTAGAGGTTGGGTTGGGTAACGGGGGTGGTCTCCAATCCCAGTTGGACTTGGGACGTCCATTATTATAAGGCCCTGGGTTGAGTCCTATCAAGTTGGTATCAAACCTTAGGATTCGTGGTCAATTGGGAGTACACAAAGCCATGTCTATTAGAGTTTCTTTTGGTGGTGTGTAGCATACCACACTCATAAGAGAGAGAGAGAGAGAGACTACAAGGCATTTAGGAATGTTTCACTTTCTTGGTATTCTATTTTCAAGCTTGGAGTCTAAGTCCTGGAGTCTTCTCTATTACTTGTTTCTTCATCTTTCATATCATGAATCATAGATCTAGAACACAAGAAAAGTCTTTTGTACCATCTGATACACCCAAATTACACCTCATTTATGAGAGAGTAAGAAGTCGTCGACAAATATATGACCCAACTACGTTGGGGTCGAATCCCACAAGGAATATAGTGTTAATTAAGACTCATTGTGATTTAACCGAATAATAGTCAATAGTTTCCTTTAAATGGTGGTGGTGGTGGTAGTGGTGGTGGGGGTTTATCAATCAATCTATCGTTAACATTCCAACTTGGTAAAGAAACTCAAATTTAAAGTTGTAGTATTTTAAATCAATGATATAGTAGAACTAGAGTTGTGGTCGCTATGACTATTAATCTTCATTGAATAATAGTTGTGGTACTGGATTCTCGTGGCTTATGGGAAACAGAAAATTTTCATTATCGATGGACTATCTAAGTGTTTTTCAACGTACCTAGATATTGAGTTCCCTAATTCTTTCAAACTTAGGAAAACATTCTATTCCCACTGATTTTATCTCGAGTTGATTTATCTTGTTATAACATTAAATATTAGATGGAAAAATTATCTTTCTAATCCTCATTAATAATTCACTACTTTTAGTTGATTTATAAATTCATGTAAAGCAACGCAAAGAAAGTTCTATTTTTTGAAAACAATAGAAAACACGTAATACAGCAAAATTATCAAGATGAATCCCACAATTATTTGAATCTATCCAATTATAAATCAACAAAGTATAATCATCGCTCCTACAACTCTAGTTGTGGGATTTAATTCCTTCTGAAATTGAAAGTGATATCATAGATTGAATCAATAATTCAAGGCAGTTAAACTTACAAAATATGAAATCAAATGATGTTCCCTTTCAAGTTTCACCAGAAATTTTCCAAAACTAAAACAAAAATTAAAAACTGAATTCAAAACTTAAGAGCCCAAAAAGATCTAAAGTCATCTTTGCAATAAGTTCAAGATGCCCAATGAAAACCTAAAAGATGCTATAAATATCCATGAACTTCAGAATTTGAAATTCAAAATCCAAATTTTCTGCACCATAGTTGACGACAAGGTTGATGGCCTGTCAACTTGTTGATAGCCTATCAACCAAGTCGTTAGTTTGAGTCTTCAACATCCTCTTTCGGTCTTCAAGTGACGACAACACTTGACGGATTATCAGCAGGTTGATGACTTGTCACCCAAGTCATCAACAGACTTTTCTAACATTTGCATTCTGTTTACAAGTGATGATTTCAACTGAAAACTTATCAATAGGTTGATGACTTGTCACCCAAGTTATCAACTTGACTTCTTCAGCATCTCTATTGTGTCTACGGGTGACGGCTTCCACTGATAGCTTATCAACAGGTTGACAACTTATCACCAAAGTTGTCAGCTAAATTTTTTCAACACTTTGCTTCAAATCTATTTCACCAAAAATGTTCCTATTGTCATGGTTTTCATAGGTTTTCATGCGTCTTGACTTTCCTTGCAAATTCACATGAAATACATTAAAAAAATAATAGTTACTTAAGAATATACAATTATTTTATGCTAAAAGCCTTAAATGTGCTAACACAAAGCTAGCACATCAACACCCTCAACATAAACGACTTGCTTATCCTCAAGCAACTATCTAACACAGTATTATGCACACAATCAGAACATCAATGTGAGAGTAGCACTTGTTTTCTTCATTTTGAACTCATTAAGAAATATGTGATCTTATTCTGCCAAGTGACATCAAGATTCCATACATATCTTCAAAGTTTAAACAGACAAAGCACTACTTAAGCTCAGGGTATTCAATCAAACATTTCGCAAAACAAGTACCATTCTCATACCCTCACATAGAAGAAATAAGTTCCTTACTCCAAATATCACCTGATGCTTCCAAGAACTGAATCATTTAAAATCTCACTCTCCAAAAGAAATTTTAAATGATGCACCTACAATATCATACATTTTTCCTTACCATTCCATTTGGGTCATCTAGTAGTCAAACTTTGATCACTACAGGGCTTTCTTGGCTTGAAATGAAGGCTTAAGTTTTGGAAAAGTCAAATTAGGATTAGTGACTTAGCCTTTTTTTTTTTTCAATTACACCACTTGGCTACAACCACTTATTCATTTGCATTCTTCTTACAACCAACATTAATGAATTGGGTTCATTCTCAGCACTCCCAATCAACACCATTTATTTATTTTTATTATTATTTTTTATTATTTATCAAATTCTATTTTTTTACTTTCACAATATCCTTCACACCTTCTATTCATTATCTCCTCTAATGTAGCCACCCTCAAGAAAGAACTGGGTCTAAAACAAGGGTTTAACTGTGGAGTTAATAAAAGGTGGTCAAGTTATCAAATAAAGAAAGATCTAATGGCGCAAAAGGGGATAAAAAAGGATTTACTACAATCTTTTTGGTTGTTTGTTTTGGCATAGTGGATTTCCTATCAACAATGGCCTGCGTTCATTTCTTAGATGACTACTGGCAACCTAAAACTATGACTTGGGCAAGTTCTAGATGCACGTACACAGTAAGAAAATATTTAAAAAACCTCACACTCTCATGGAATGGAATAGTAATGTAATCACAAAAAATTCAATCAATACTCGACTTAAGCAGAGATTGCCATATTTGTATACTTTCATAGACAAAAATGGTTTTCCCATGTACCAAGCAACAATCTCATAAAACAAAAATTTTAATGGGTCTACAATTTTCTTAAACTTTCAAAGAATTTAACACAACAATTGCTACTCAGTCATATCTACCCTTCTTGCATACATAACACATAAACTAAAAAAATAAACTTCTAACAACTCTTAAATATGTCAGTTCTCTAGATAGAGCTCAAAGGCATAGAACAAAGGCAATACACCCTTGAGGTTGAAAGTACCCCTACTCCCACAAATAAAAGCATGCATTGTCCTCAATGTATTATTATTGAAACTTAAGAACATGGGTAAGGACATACCTGCAATACCTTAAGTGTTTGTGTCATAAGTCACTGACTATGCTGCTGCATCATAAGTAGTAGTACCATCAACAGTAGCACCAGGTTCCTCTGATGTATCCACAGTAGTAGTTGGTGCAGTAAAGTACTCCCCAACATTCTCAAAAGGACCACTTGTGAAGGCTCCCATAAATCTGGCCCGTAGTGCCTCTTTTATTGTCTCACTTGTCTTTTTTGACTTTCTAAGTGCTTCTTTCATTTGTTTTCTCTCCTTTTTTTTCTTTTTCTTTTCAGTTTCTTTTACTCATCACTCTCACTTCTTTTCTCTTTCCTTTTCCTTTGTTATCAGCTAGTTCATCTTCATAATTAACATCAATAACTGAGACTACACTTATTTCCCTTGGCTATTTCAGTATTGACATATGTCAAAGCTAACTTCTTTATTATTGAGCCTAAATTTTAGCTTATTCAGCTCTATATCAACTAACACTCTCCCTGTTGCTAAGAATGGCCTGCCCAAATTTATGGGTACCTCAAAGTCCACTTTGCAATAAAGAATTATGAAATCTGTAGGGAATAGAAAGTTGGCCAAATTTACAAGTACATCATGTAGAATCCCTATTGGTCTCTTCATCAACTGGTCAGCCATTATTAGTCGTATGGTAGTTTGTTTAAGAGTTCTTAAACCTAATTGCTTTAAAATTGCCAATGGCATAAGGTTGATGCTTGCTCCAAGATCACAAAGTGCCTTACCAAAGCTAAACACTCCAACTGTACACGGGATAGTAAATGCACCCAGGTCAGATTTCCTCTGCACTAGTGAACTAGTAGCAGTAGTAGTATAATGATGAAGATTTTCCATGTGATCATATCTAACTGTCCTTTTCCTCGTCACGAGGTCCTTCATAATTTAGCATATCCATGAATTTTCTCAACTTACCCTTATCTGATTTCTTCTTTAATCTTTGTGGAAATGGAGATTGTGGCTTTGGGATTCTAGCTGGAGTAACTTCTTTCTTCTTTTCTACGCCTTGCTCCACATCACTAACTTATTTTAGCTTAGATTTTTTTTCCACTTCTACACTCTTTTTTGTAAACCACCCAACTTCCTAGGCACTATTGGGGATTCATCAACCATCTCCTCATCTACTTTGACCTTATCAATATGAGAAGATGCTCGACTAGATAACATTTTACCACTCCTAGTGGTAATAGCCATACACGACCCATCAATCCTTGGGTTCTAAGTTGTATCACTTAGTAGAGTCCCACTATTTCTTTGGTTATATGCTGGTGATAAGAAACTCATCTTCTACTTTAATTATTTAATAGATGTGGAGTGCAAGTCAACCAAATGACTCATCACCAAAATCTTACCAAAACTATTTGCAGCATTGTCACAACTCCCAGGAGGTACATATAATCCACTCCTATCATTCTTGTTTTTCCAGCTTCCTTGGTCATGGTATCTATAACCAACTTTATCATAATTAGTCCGACATTGATTTACTTGGCCACCAAATTGGAAACCCTGCTGTTATTCAAATAATTTGCCTCCTTCTAAAAATCATATTCAGCTCCCCTACTACGTGTTCCCACAACTTTAACTTTCCTACACTGGCCGAGAGCAAGTGCTTTATGAGAAAATCCATCTGCGTCTTCAAATGAGCCATATCTTGGTCACGTTATTCTTCTCTCCTACATTGTTCAGTTGATATTACACTAGAATAAATATTGCTTGCTATCTTAGAATCCCTAGTATGCTAAGCACTACTTGTCTTCATCATTTTCTCTAACATCTCTACGGCCCCAGTAAAAGTAAGATCCATGAAAGTTCCTCCTACAACATTATATATAGTTGGATTTGTTATTAAATTCAAATCCCTATAGAACATCTCCATAAGATGCTCATCAATAATCTTGTGGTTTTGACATTGTGCCAGCTTCTTTTTGAACCACATCCATGCTTTATAAAGACCCTCATTAGGGAGTTGCCTAAAGTTGCTGATCTCATCTCTCAACTATAACATCTTGGAAGGAAAAAAGAACCTTTCTAGGAAAGATCCTTTCAGTTACCTCTAGTTTGTTATAAAATTAGGCGCCATCTCATTCAGCCATATAGTTGCCTCCCCAGGCAGAGACAGTGGACACAATCTCAGATGAATAGCATTTTTTCCCACTCTGGGATTATCAAATGACTTACAAATATTGATGAAATTAACCAAAGATAGATTCGAATCATCACCAGGTAATCCACCAAAATGTCCTTTCAAGTTGAGTAGTTGGATATAGTGCTAGTAATATTGAATTTTTGCCCAGGAGCTAGTAGTGGTGGAATGATTGCTCCTGTAGCTCTAGCTCCATCCAAATCAATGTCATCCTCATCATCAAGGTCAAATTGCACCGCAGACTATTGATATATTCTACCTCTTACTTGCCAAATTCAATTTACTAGTATAATGTTTTGAGCACATTGCCTATTCGCAGGATTAACCAACTCATCGTTACCCAAATCATCATAAACCATATTGGGTACCCGCCCTGGTAATCCAACATTCAGCTGGTTCACTTGAGAATTTGTCAAAGGGGCTAGTCTTGCAGTTTCTTATTGTTCAGCCACACTTTTAATTCTCTAAGGTTCTAGGTTGAAAGGTAATAATGGTCCTCCTTATCTCCGAATTTGTGACAGGCATAATAACTAACCTGAAAATATCAATAACAACAAATAAAAATAAAATGGGGAAACTTAACTTAGAGTCAATTAACACAAATATGCTTAATTGACAATGGTATTCCTCGGCAATGTGCCAAAATTTGATACTCCCAAATTACACCACTCTTATGAGAGACTAAGAGGTCATTATCAAATATATAACCCAACTAGGTTGGGGTCAAATTCCACAGGGAATATGGTGTTAATTAATACTATTTATGATTTAACCAACTAATCGTCAATAGTTTCCCTTAAATGGGGGGTTTTATCAATCAATCTATCATTAACATTTCAACTTGGTTTAGAAACTCAACGTTAAAGTTGCAGTATTTCAAATCAATGATGTAATAGAACTAGAGTTATGGTCACTATGGCTATTAATATTCATTGAATAATAGTTGTGGTATTGGATTCTCGTGGCTTGTGGGAAACACCAAATTATCATTATCAACAGCCTATCTAAGTTTTTTTCAACCTACCTAGATGTTGAGTTCCATAATTCTTTCAAACTTAGGAAAACATTCTATTCCCACTGATTATATCTTGAGTTTATTAATATTGTTACACCATTATCCATTAGATGAAAAATTATCTTTCCAAATCCTCATTGATAATTCACTACTTTTAGTTGAGTAAAGCAACACAAAGAAAATTCTATTGTTTGCAACTAATAGAAAACTTGTAATACAACAGAATTATCAAGATAAATCCCATAATCATTTGAATCTACCCAATTATTAAATCAACAAGTTATAAGCATAGCTCCTACAACTCTAGTTGTGGGATTTAATTTCTCATGAAATAGAAATTGATATCATGGATTGAATCCATAATTCAAAGCAATTAAACTGATAGAATATGAAATCACATGTTGTTCCCTTTAAAGTTTTTCCACAAATTTCCCAAAACTAAAATAAAAATTAAAAATTGAATTTAAAACTTCAGAACCCAAGAATATGTAAACTTGCCATTGGAATAAGTTCAAGATGCCATTGGATCTGAGTACGAGTGGCTCACTATGAGCTATAAGTCAGGTATAAGTCATACCATGGACTCGTATAAGGGACAATGTTCAATCCTCTTACGATTTTATTCTGCCAGGGGTACGGTTTATGGGTACTAGTTTTACACTTGAATAAGACTTGTTTTTGGGTGTGTTATACCTTGGATAGTGTTGGGTCCACGGATGAGGCCTAGGGTACGAGAGGTAGGTGCCACTTGTACAGGTTGGATATGACTCGTAAGGGTCAGTCATGCCCTACAATGGGAATATAATGCAATTTAAGTGAGGGAAATCTAGACATTTCCCCGCTTATCCTAATAAGGTCCCATGACTTATATTGCACTTGGGAGGTTATTTACCCTACTATTTTATTGTCAAAATATTTAGAAAACACTTTTAAATCTTCTCTATAGTTCTTGGGAAAGGAAAGCTTAGGTTTTATCTCAAGGATTGGTTTGGGGCTGGTCTTGGTGATATCTCTCCATCATCATCTTGGTTTAAGGCATTTTCTCTTCCCTCATTGTTAGTTCCAACTAAAGGCATGAATTTTATATAATGTTTTCATGATTTAAATGTTGTATGATTGTGGGTTTTTAAATATGATCAGGGGGTTTTGTTTATAAATGCTTGGTCATGGTTTTCCCATGTTTTAATTATGCTTTTATGTGCATTAATGGTGGTTTTGGATAATGGGTTCCATGCTAAGTGTTATTTGGTAACGAACTTTGGTTTTTGAAATACTATGCCCCCAATGTGTTTGATAAAATGCATATAACAATGCTTTCACTAAAATATTGGTTTTTTAAATAGATCTTATGCATGGTTTAAACTTGGTAATGGTAGCCTAAATGATATGAATGGTTTAAATGGTTTTGGAATGGTTTGGGTTGGCTTAATAAACACACTTATGGGGTACATGGGAATCCCCCAAGTTAATTGGGCAATATGATCTATGGGTACATGGGAATCCCTTGATTTCTAAAAGGTTTGGCTAAGGACATTACTTACAAGTTATAGTCAGTATGATGATACCACTACTAATGGCCTTGGTTAATAATAAATGGATAATGGTTTGGGTATTTGGTAATGGTTTTAATTAGGCTTAAAGGAGGGTGGTGTGTAGCGATGTCATGGAAGGTGGAGGTCTCAGGGAGATCAAAATGGGAAACTCATATTTGCCGGTGTGAGGTTTGGTCCTAGTAACAGTGTGCATGATCTCACACTTTATATTTTGGGGGATGTACTAGTCATCTCAGGTTCTTTTCTCTGGTCATGTGGCTTCATACACTAGGGCCCATTCAGTAGGGGGAGTTCAACCCATATAGCACGTATGTGGTTTTAGGACGGGAAAGCTACACTACCCAGTTTAAGGTTTTAATGGCATGCTAAACTCGATTCCCATTCCTGGCATATTATATATATGTATGGTTTGTATGCATATGGATGATTTTACTTGCTTTTATAAATCGTATTATTTTATCCTTATCCTGAGTTCATGCAAGCGTTCACCCGCTAACCTAACTTTGGGTAGCTGTATCCCTACGGTATATAGGAACCGACCGTTCTACTCCTCCTGCTTAGCATTCTGACACTCGAGGGTCAGCTTTGGATTGAAGTGGTGAGCTTTCATCAATTTGGAAGGCTCCATTTCATGGATGTTATTTCAAACTCTGGATTATTTATGGATATTGGTTTGGGCTATGGTTAAGGTTATTAACCAATCGGATATTTGTTTTAATTAGGTTAGAGGCTTTAGTGGTAGTGTTATGGGTTTGTATGGATGGGATCAGTAGTGGCGTCATCCTTAGTTTTGGAATTGGTATTGGGGTTGACATCATTGAACATAATTTCTCACTGTTCCATCGTATTTCATTTTGGGATTAATTATATTATGTCTTGGAACCCATTTGGTTATGGCCCCTGATTTGGTGTTGTTTTGGCTTGGTTGGTTTGGTCGGCATGATTTGGAGCACGGTATGGCTTAGTCGGGTCCGTCTAGGAATAGACTTATCCTAAAGCCATTCTTGTCCAACTACACTATCTTGTTATATGTTTGAAATTTAGTCAACTTAGGGCATCGACTAGAGGTTGGGTTGGGCAACGGGGGTGGTCTCCAGTCCCGGTCGGACTTGGGATACCCATTACAATAAGGTGCCAGGTTGGTTCATGTATTCCTTGCACCTCCAAGCGTCATCTTGTTCTCTGCTCCTATCTTAGTACCTATCACCATAATAGTTCCGACCTTGATTTCCTTGACCTCTAGGTCAAAAACCTTTCTTTTCCCGATCCAAGTACTTTGCTTCTTCATCTGCATTAGACTCTTAAGCTCTGGAAATAGATCCCTGTGCCCCCACTGTGTTCACCTTTTCAACTATCATTGCTGTAATTTTTTTTAAAAATAGCCTAATATCAGTTCTGAACTGTGCAATCTCTTGTTCTGTAGTCACTAGTAGCTCCAATAGCATATGTACTGACTGCTCTATCAATCTCTCAAGTATACCATCCTCGGTTAGTGATAGAAATCTCATCTAGCATATCTTTGGACATATCCCAACGTAAATGCATAAGTACACCTCCAGATATTATGTCTGAAATTGCCCTAGAGATAACATTCAAGGATTTATAAAATATCTCAAACAAGTTGGATCCTGGAATATTGTGATGAGGTACCATGCTTAATTTCTTTTTGAATTAAAATGAAGCTTCATACATAGGCTCTACAGGTAACTGCCTGAAATTATAAATCTCATCCATTAGTTGCACCATCCTAGAAAGAAGGAAAAATTGGTTCAAAAATTATCTACGCAGCTCATTCCAAGTCGTGATTGAGCCACTAGGAAGTTCTTTTAGCCACAATAGTGCTTCACATGTAAGTGAAACAGGGAATAACCGTAACCTCAATACTTCCAGATCCACTCCAGGTATAGTATATGAAGTGCATATCATAGTGAAAGACATGTTTACATCATCTATTGCTACCCCTGAGAATACACCTTTTAGATTCAGCAGCTAGATCATTGCACTGGTAATATCAAACTTCATATTAGGGAGTAAAGCAGGTGGAACAATGGCTCCAGTTTTAGCAGGATCTACATAACCCATGTCTTCATATTTATCATATGGTGGTAGATACTGGTAGGCTGGGACTACTCTAGCTCTGCCACCACGCCCTCTAAACAATTTGGATAGAATGGTACTCGATGATCTTCTACAGGTCTTAGAAAAGAATGATGTTCCTATTGAGCCAATCGAGCCTCCTCAACTACTCTTATCTCTTCATTTACCTCTATAAAAAATTGCTTTGTCTGTCTATTGGAATATTCTGTGGATCGGTAGGTGGAGGTACATTTTAGGGATCTCAAACCCTAATAGGAATACTATCATGAACATTCTCTGGCATCCTTCGTGGTGTTTTTAAAATTCTTTCCAGTTTAGGATCAATAGGGAGTAAAGGATTACCTTGACTCCTGGTGCTAGGCATATGCCGGTGTATACCTAACTAAAATAAGAAATAAAAACTCGTAAACACTATCAACTTCAATCAACAATTCACACCTTGTTCCTCATCAATGATGGAAAAATTTAATGTCTCTCAAAACTAACCTCCAAAGAAGTATCCTACGGTCGATGCCAAATATAGTAACCCAACATAGGTTGGGTTCGAACCCATAGGGAATATGTCGGACAATATCTTAAACTTGACAAAAACCACGAGCAGTGCAGAAAAGTAAATGGGGGGGGGGATTTTAAAGTCAATAGTAAGTAACCAAACTTGAATGCTTAACCTATTGCTCTGCATGCAAAGTTAACAAGCTATGTACTATCAACCATCTTGTGAACGCTTTGATAGATTTTACCTTTTACCTTGTGAATCACAGGGTGTCACTTTGCTATCCTTTGTCTATAACCTCAGTATAACTCTCACATTTTGAGTCTCGAGTTGATTAGATGAGGGTTGATATCAGTAAATCACTATTGTAACCTCCCCAAATCTTAAACTCCCTTTTGAGGACATTCTCAAATAGAGGCACTTCCTAAGCTTCTGCAGTAGCTTGGGTCTAATTAATACAAAGAAGGTTGCAATACACACAATTATAGTAGGGTATCATAATCTCCCACTTCCCTTGCATAGATAATCTGCTAGGATTCCCACAACCCTAGTTAAGGAATTTAGCCACTCATGTTCATTGAACAATCCATGATAATCAATAAAGAACACATATAATTAATTGCACATTGATGAAAGAGTAAAATCCAAAATCTCTAGTTGATTATGAAACCAAAAAGTATCAATAGCAATGTAAAAGTAAATTCAAAGTTCATAACCTAATAAAGGAATAGTCCTAAGGTATTTATAGTATCTAAAAATAATAAAGAAATTCTGATAAAAATGGAATAGGAAAATGGTCTTGTCCTTACGATTCAGATAAGAAAAGAGTTCCAAACCTTTATGCTCTGTACAAGTGTTGAATACAAGTTTCGTCCTACATGATTGAGAAATATTCAACCAATTTGATCCTCCCCTTCTTTCAAAAATCAACAAACAGCGCTAACGAGCAAGAAAAGGGATGCACTAAGAAGCAAGAGCTTACAACTCATAAGGTCTCTTTTCGAACTATATTTTTCTTGTCATTGGTATTCCAGTGACTCTAATCTTCAGGCTTCAAGCTTATGTTGTCGTTATGATTCCTCACCATGAGTAATAGTTAGTCCTAACAACTCATGGTCTTTACTCATTATCATTTATGCCTTAAACTTTAGGACTTTAAACACTATTCTCTTTATGATTGCTCACTCTAAGTTGTAGTCAGACCTTACGACTCATCATTTTCTATGACTTCACTTTCAGGCTTCAACATAGCTCAATATTGTCTTTGCGTTTGCATGCTATGACTCAAATTCACTCCTTATGAGTCATTGGCATCTGATACTTAGTTCCTCTAGCTTAGCCTTAGTCACTGCCATCTTTACGAGTTGGGCTATGAGTCGTATGATGTCTTAAAAAATCGTAGCCTGACCAACATTTCATCTCTTGTATACTTTTATTCAATCCTTTCAACTCAAGCCACTTTCTACCTAATTTGACTGCAATCTTGCAATAAACACATCATATCTACCAAAATAACCCAAGTCCTAGTATGAATTCCTTGTTTTAAGCATTGAATGTGCCATGTTTCCAAGCCATATCAACATATTACTTGAGCAATTGATTTACTATATATATGAATGCTAAATATTTGAGTGAAATCATAATCAACATAAGATAAGATGTTTCAATACATAACTGATCAAAGTTTACAACACTAAAATCTGAGAGAGAGAATGACTAAATTTTTAAATGCTGACTCTGACTGACCAACTATGAAGCCTCTACTATACTGACAATAGATAGCTGGGACATGCCTCCAACTATCCCAAATTAACACAGAAGAATAAGAAAAATACAATACAAGAACTGGAGCTAACTTGAGTCCTTGAAATAAGAGAACTCATCACCTGCTGGCTAGAAGATACAATCTGTCTGACCCGGGTATGTGGACTACATCTGGTACCTACATTATTAAAGAATGTAGCCCCAAAAGTATATATATGGTTAGTACTTTGGAATGTACTGAGTATGTGAGACATCGAATAAATCATGAATGTAATTAAAACATCCTTTAAAACTGAGGGCATAAGCTATTTACTGAAATATGCATTTAAAACATGGTTGTATGTAAATGATGTAATTCTTAGTGACATTTCTAAATCATGAGCTGTAAACATTTCTGTGAGTTGGGAAATAATAGAAACATGGATACCATATGTAAATCTCAAACTAAATTTGATTTGGTTTAAAAATCATACTGAGGTTCATGTATGAATACTGAGCATGAATGCATAAACATGTAAAATGAATACAAGACCAAGTAAAGCATGTACTAGAATAATCTATAAAACTGACTGACTGAATAGTTGGTAAACTGAACACTTGGTCATGCAAATATAAATTGATATAACATGAGTACTGATCTCAAACTGTGGTAGCTATCATGTAACCTATATACCCCAATATGAGCTAATCGGGGTCCAAACTGTAACACAGTTGGAAGGGTGCTGGTACCTTGCCAGAGGCATCAATTCATGCCTGACAATGTGTATCCTACAAAGATGATATCCCAAAGGACTAGGGTGTCAGTCCTAAACAGGAGGGTTATACCTAGAGAGTGATAGTCCTAAACTGGTGGGTGAGATCTCACAAACTACGTTGGCTACATAGTTTTGGAACTTAGGGACTTTTACTAAAGGTCTCAATCCTCTACTAGATGGTGAGTTTTCATCCCTAGGTTCGCTCGATGCTAAGTCCTACTCCCAAATGAAAGACACCAAAATATAAGTTGGTACATGCACTGAGAACGAATATGCTTAAGTCATGGTATTTTGAAAATAACAGTGCATGCATAATCTGAAGAACATGTAAACAGATGCATTTAGCATGATGTAATACTGGTGAGTTCTGATTATGACAATGTTATAAACTTTAGAGGATAAACATGATATGATTAACTTGAAATCTTGAAAACTGTAGTACGCAAGATCAACTACTTATTGAGCGTTCATAACCCACCAACATGGAAGATAATATAAATAAATATGATGATTTTATTCTAATGACATGATAGGAAAATTCACGACTTAAACTCAAGAATCCAACAATTTCATCAATGTATTGAATCATCATGATTATAGTGCAGAAGAATACTTGAAATTATGAGGGAACATTATTTCATGGTAGAATTCAGGAATTACATGGAGGAATCATGGAATTTATAATTTTCATAGAAACTTAAAAATCAAAATAGGATTAAACTTGAGGATTGAGAAATATTTAAAACATGGATATATCATTAATAACTTGATCATGTGCTTTAAATTTGAAATTATAACACGTAAATCATGCATGGACATGAGAATAGCATGAAAGATATATCATGTGTTTATATGTCATGAATAATCATTAAAACTTGCTTATAAGTGAATTTTATATCACGGGAGATTGAATTCAAGCTTGGAGTAAAAATTAGATAGAACCATATTTTATGAAATTCATAAAATTCATGATTAAAATCATAATTTGAGCATGAGGATGAAAAGAGGTCCTCATTGAATACCCACATACCTAAATTGCTTGTATCCTTGAATGGAACTTGGATTTTGGGACCTTAGGAGGTGAACTTGTAGAAGAAACCCTTATTTCTTATTCTTGAGAGCTTTCGAGGAATAGGGATCGTATACTTGGGATTATGGGAAGATAAATTCATGTTACTAACAGTTATAGGATAGTTTATGACGTAATTTACTTGTTTACCCTTAAAAAATTGAACAAGGTCCGTGCGATGGTAATTATCGCGGAGGATAAGTTCCACGTCACGGTTCTTATTTAGAAGCATAATGTCTATGCCATACTGCTTATCCGGAGGATAAGGTTCGTGCGATGCTTAAATTGCTGATCCTCACTAGTTTCTCACAAAAGTTCTCATAAATTTTCTCTCAGGTATCGGATTAAGGAAAAATTGAATGCGTTGGAAAGAAGACACATTTATCTTTAATTTGGTGGGTCTTAAGGTCTAAAATTCCATATATTCTAGAAGTTATATAGGTTAAAATTTTACCCTGGTGGAATCAAATACTAAAATTTGGGTTGATAACAAAAGCTCTTGACTCAACTTTGATCTTAGTGTTTCATAGGAACATTTTTTATCTCGATAGGACTTTACATACCAGGTAAAAGATCATGACACTTATATTCAAATACAAATCATGGGATTAGAGTTTATACAGATAGGAATGACGGTTCAAATTCTAGCAGAAAAATGTAGGGTGTTACACTGATGCTCCGCCTTCACCTGCTGACAACATAGGCCACGAGCTATAGAATTTGCCATATCTCTCTTCATGATACTCTACTAATAATACAATCTCAAATCTTTATACATCATAGCTGTTCTTGGATAAATAGAATATCTAGAGCTGTGAGCCTAATACAGAATCAACTAGATCAAGTCATCAATTCTTGAAACACAAATACAACTATCAAATCTAAAAATGCCCTCAAAATATAAGGTGATCCTCTCGGATCCACCTCTAAACAGCTGATCACAGAGGAAGCGAAGCTTACTATCCTTAAATTTATGATCCCGAATCTACTCAAAAAGCAAAAACCTCACCTCAACACTAGTTAGAATCCTGCTTGGGTCAAAAATATCAAGGGGAACCATCATGTTGACTAAGGATTGAATGTCTCATGCCAACAACCTCTGAGAAATGAAAATACAAGCCAAACTACCCATACTCGCTGCCTTCCTACTCAAGGTAGCTACCACCATATTCGTCTTGCCTGAATGATATAGGATGGAAATATCATAATCCTTAAGAAACACCATCTCTCTATGTTGTCTAGAATTAATCTCCATGTAGCTCATAAGATGTTGAAGATTACGATGATCGATGAAAATCTTATAATGCACACCATAGAGATAATGCCTCTAAATCTTAAGTGCAAAAAATTACCACCACCAACTCCATATCATGAGTGGGGTAGATGTACTCATGAACCTTAAGATGTCACAAAGCATAAGCAATAACACGGCTCTGTTGCATCAAAACACAACATAGACACACACCAGAAGCATCAAAACTCATGGTAAATCCCTCACCCTCTTAGGAAGGGCTAGAATAGGGGATGAAGTGAGAAACTCTTTGAGATTTCCAAAGCTCGTCTCACACTTCTAAGACCATAAAAAAGGAACCTCATTTTGAGTCAATCTGGTTATAGGTGCTGAAATAGTAACAAACCCCTCGACAAAGCATCTATAAAAACCATCCAAACTAATAAATCTATGAACCTCAGTCAGAGATGTAAGTCTAGCCCAATCACGAATTGCCTCAATCATTGCTAGGTCTACCATAATCCCTTCCTTAGCCACCATATGTCTAAGGAATGTCACCAAGTCAAGCCAAAACTCATACTTAGAGAACTTGGCAAAAGCACATGATCTGTTAAAGTCTGGAGCAGAATCCTCAAATGATGTGCATGTTTCTCTATAATTCTCGAATACATAAGGATGTTGTCGATAAATACAATTACAAAGATTTCGAAGTAAGGTCTGAACACTCAGTTTATAAAATCCATAAATGCCTGCTGGGGTATTAGTTAAGCTAAATGACATTACCAAGAACTCATAATGACCATAACAAGTCCTAAAAGTTGTCTTCAGAATATCCTTAGCCCGAATCCTTAACTGATGGTAACCAGATCTTAAATCAATCTTAGAAAACACTACTACACCCTAAACTTGGTCAAACAAATCATCAATGCGAGGCATAGGATAATGGTTTCTTACTGTCACCTTATTAAGCTACCTATAATTAATATACATACGCATGGATCCATATTTCTTAATTATAAATAACACAAGAGCTCCCTAAGGAGACATACTCGGTCTAATAAAACCCTGACTGAGAAGATCCTAAAGTTTATAATTTAGATCCTTAAGTTTGACAGTAGCCATATGATACGGTGCCATAGAAATAGATAGGATGACATGCTCGAGATCAATAGCAAACTCAATATCACAAATAGGGGGGATACTAGGCAGGTCGGTAGGGAACACATCAGGAAACTCACAAACTATAGGAACAGAGCCAAGCAACAAACTCTCCACAGTAGTATCACAAATATAAGCAAAATAAGACTAGCAACCCTCAAAATAAGCCTTCTAGCACAAACATAAAAATAATCCCCATCGGATCACAAATAACTACTCCCTTCCATACGACTAGGGAATACCAGGCATGTCTAAGGTAACGGTCTTAGCAAAACAATTCATGACCACATGATTGTAGGATAACTAGTCCATGCCTAAAGTCATAATCCAACATATCAAGAATAATAAGATCAACATGAGTATCAACATCTCTAAAAGTCACAACAAAGGATCTGAACACTTGGTCCACTACTAAAAAATCACCCATGGGAGTAGATACATATAATAGATTAGATAATAAATCCTAAGATAACTCTAACTATGAAGCGTAATGAGTAGATACATAAGAATAAGTGGATTTTGGATCAAATAAAGTAAGGGCCGACTAATGGCATACTAAAATTATACCTATAACAGTAGCACCCAAGCACTCAGCCTTTGCTATAGCAAGCACTACATACAACTAACCATGAACTCTTGTCCTACCTATCTAAGAACCTTCTTGAGTACCTTGGAAACCACCCATATAATGTTGCAAACCATCTCTAACAGAGGGATAAATTTCTCTAATAAGGGTAACAGTCTGAGCTAAAGCAATAATCACCCTAAGACTAGGGCAATCACACAAATAGTGACCATAAGATCCATAACTATAACATGTACTAGGAGCTAAACTATAATCAATAGATCAGGATAAGCCGAAATAACCATAACATCTAGAATTTATAGATAATGAACCTCTCATAGGCTTAACACTGCCCTGAATAGGACGATCTCTTGCACTAGATTGACCTCCATTAGTAATTTAAAACATTGCTTGAATAGGTATACCAGGTTGACTTTGAGACTAATAGGATATATGAAAAGGATATATACTATAAAAATGACTACCTCTAAATTGTTAACTACTACGACTCCCACTGATTCTGACCTGATGTCTATGCCTCTTATTGCTACCCCTACAGATCTCATGATGCATCTCCTCCACCACCTAAGCATGATCTAAAACCTCACAACAACCAAACTCCACTAGACATATAAAGAAGAAGTCTCAACCCTTTAACAAATCACCAAACGCTTTTATACTTAGTACCTAGAATAAAAGTAGCATGCCTAGCCAACTCATTAAAATAAGCCTCATATTCTACAAATATCATGAAGCCCTACTCTAATTAGGAGAAATTATCCCTCAAACTATCCCTAAGGTTGCGAGGAATATACTTCTCCAAGATTATCTCAGAGAGTTGATTCCATGTCAAAAAAAAGATTTGACTGGTCTAGAATACATATAACATCTCTAACAATGTCGAGCAACCAAGTCAGACTAAAAGGTGGTGTAATCCCTACTATTAGTCTCAAGTAATCAGGAACTCATATGCATCCTCCCCCGAAGCACCAAAAAACCTAGGCAGACCCAATATCAAGAATCTACCTAACACATTCGGACCTTAGAAGACTTAACAGGTTGGGCAACTGTAATACCCTGTATTTCCCTAGACTTCACTAACCCTCAATACATGGGGTATCCTAGATAAGAATTTTGAAAGACTCAATAATTTTCAAATTTGAGTCTGCCATTGTGTAGAAAATTTGATTAGCTTTCCAACGATATGAAATTTGCCTAAATTGGACACCGGGTAAGAAGTTAGGCCAATTTTAAGTTTTAGTTGTTAAACATCATCATTTAGGCTAGTAGCGTGTCGCGGAGTGTGTTAGAATAGCAATTGTCAATTTGTAGTATTGGTCTATGGTATTGGCGTGTCATGCCAAAGACCTAGTTCATAATTGTCCTTTTCCAATGTTGCTCCGTGATTCCATCGTGTTGCGGTGTGCTTCCAGTTCACAAATAAAGTGGCAACGCAATACCACCGCATCGTGCAATCATGAAATTTCCCATTCATCATTTTCCAGCGGCCCAGTGTGATAGCGGTGCATCGTGCCAGGGGTCCAGATTGGAAAAATTTCATGAAAAATAAAGTTATGCCCAAGGTTAAAACAATCTTTTGTCATGATTTTATTCCACCCATATGTGGGATTTAAGCTCTAAAAATGTGTAAAACACTTCATTATTCACTTTTTTCCGAAATCAAATGGTAATTCTCTCTCAATAAAGCAAATCCTAGCTATCAAGAATCAAGGTTCTTCTTCAAGAATCTCCCCAAGAACCTTCAAGAAATCTTCTTCTAAGGTATGTTAGATGTTCATCCATGGATACTTACCTTCCATGGAGACCAAGAATCCTCTTTTTCAATATACAATATTTATGATTTATGATTTCTATGTTTGAATTAGATAGAATTCATGTTCATGATGTTGTTTTAGTTTTAATCCCTGATTTAGATTACAAGTTCCAAGAATTGATTATAGTATGTGTTGAATTACATGATATTCATGATAAATACTTCAATTTGCAAGTTTATTGTTGTACCCATGTCAACCCTAAGTTCTTATGATTTAATGAACCAAGTATGCTTCTTATTTGTTTGATAAATTCTCTATGAGAATGAAATAATGCCATTATAGCATGCTAACATGTATTCCTCATTCATGTACAAGTTAATGAATTACAAGTGTTTGATGGAATGTCTCTATGAATGAATTATGACCAAGTGATCATTGTTATGTTATTCAAGATTATAGTTTGCTTTACTTTTCATGCTTTCGAGTCTTAGAGGTATTTAATACCTAATAACTTAGCAATTTATTTAGAGCCAATGTAAGTCATAGAATAGCATCAGTCATGTCACAATCAGTAGTACTCTCAATTAGTTATAGAACTCAAAAAAATTCGGTCAGTTATTGATCTTAGAAAATTTTAGCGATATCAGTATCAATCCAGTCCAGTTCAGTATATTTAGTTCAGTGTCTTTCAGTTGGGAGTAGGATTCAACATCGAGTCAACCTAAGGTTGGGGGCTTACCTACTAGCAGAGGTTGTGATCCTTAGAAGCAATCCTTGTATTCCAGAACTACATAGCTAGCGTAGGTTGAGACATCAAACCTACCAGTTAAGGTTTGATGAGGTGTTCCAACCTATCAGATGGGGCTACACCGTTCTCATTTAGGGAACCTACTAGTAAAGGGTTGCTTCTCTACTTATATTTAGCCATGGCTCGGTACTAACACCATTCCAATTAAGGTTATAGATTAGACCCCTATTAGGTCAGATTAGGGTATGTCGGTTAGATGATTACCTCCCACAATTTCAGTTTTAGTCTCAGTCTTCAGAATAGAACTCAGTTCAGTTCTACAAAATTAAGATTTTTAGATACAGTCACTCAGTTATTAGAAATTCAGATTATCAGTGATCTTAAATTATCAGTGTATTCAGTTAACAGCTATTATATTCTGTTCCAGTATACTTAGTCACAGTATGCACAGTACGTTCAGTAGCTATAGATCCTCTATCTATGCTAATCCAGCTCTTGTATATCATTCAGTTAGTTATTATTCATGCATATGAACCCATGTATTCAGCCATACCTCATTTAGCATACTTATACATTCCCATGTACTGATTGTATACCTATTTCTTGTGCTATGATATTTCATATCATAGGTTCAGATGCTCAGGTTCCTGATCGTGCTTAGCTAGTTTCAGCCAGTAGTAGCAAATTTAGTAGTGAGTCCTCATCTATCGAGAATATGCTTTTATTTTAGTACTTTAGCTTAGCAGTATTTTAGTAGATGGAGTTAGTTAAGAGATTATCCCATCAACTCCACTTTCAGACAGATCCAGTTAGATGCTTCTTAGACTAGATTTTAAGATAGTATTTAGTTTTATAGACATTATATTTTATCAGTATTGAAGATGTTTTGAACCTTATGGCATTTTAGCCCATTATTCTATATTTTTGTCAGTATTATTTCTTAGGGTTCACAACAGATATCTTTCATAGGTTAGCTTGTGGTCCTTCAGGATTATAAACACTGTGTAGCATCCAGGGTGCATATTTGAGGTGTTACAAACTTAGTATCAGAGCTAAGGTTCAATAGAGTCCTAGGAAGTCTAAAAGTCCTTAGCGCGTAAAGTCTTGTGCGTGGGTGTGTAGGTCTCCACACTTATGGATATGAGGCTATAAGATGTTTTAGGAAAAGTTTTCCTTCTTCCAGTATTCATATCGTGCAAGTGAGCATAAGATCAAGTTAATCTCTCAGTCTAATCTACTTTTTCCTTTCTTTTACAGAACATGCCTCCCAAAAGAACTAAGAAAAGAAGAACTAAAAACCAGTTAGCCCCCCAGCTCGTTTAAGCACATCCCCTAGATGAACATATCTCTTACGTAGGATTTAGAGATGCATTCACTACTCTAGCTAACTCAGTAGTTTTTGAAAATAAATAACCAGCTACTGTTCCGGCAAACCCAGTGGCCAATACTACTGCAACCAGTATTTGGGACTTCACCCAAATGAATCCTCTTTTATTTACGAGATCGAAATTATAAGAGGATCTGTAGGAGTTCTTAGATTAGGTTTAGAAAGTGACAAATATCATAGGATTGATGTTCAGTGAGAGTGTTAGGTTAGATGCCTATCAACTACATGATGTAACCCGTACGTGGTTTAAGTAGTGGAAGGTAGACAAGGGTATAGATGCAAAGCCCAAAGAGTGGGAAGAGTTTACTACCGCCTTCTTAGATAGATTCTTTCCCTTAGAGCTGAGAAAACCAAAGTATTAGAGTTTATCAATCTCAGATAAGGGAATATGAGTGTGAAAGAGTATTCCCTAAAGTTTACTCAGTTAACATGGTATGCTCCCCATTTAGTAGCAAACAATAGGTCCAGAAGGTGAAAGTTTATATCTGGAGTGTCAAATAGTATGGTTAAGGAGTACATAACAACAATGTGGATTAAAGAGATAGACATATATAGATTTATGGTCCATGCTCAACAGATTGAAGAGCAAAAGCTTAAGAAGAAAGAGAGAGAAAATAAGAGGGCTAGAATAGGTAGTTTTAATTTTAGTTAGCCTAAGTCAAAAGGCGGTTACCGTACCCAGTCTCGTCCATATTTCTCAATCCCAGCTCTGTCCTCAGCCAGTGTACTGATAACCTAGGGTAGTGTAAGCAATAGTTGTACTAATCCATTTTACAGAGAGTGTGGTAAGAATCATAAAGGTGTGTGCAGAGCTGGCAGTGATGTTTGTTTCAGGTATGGTAGGCCAGGCCACAGAGTCAGAGATTGCCCTTAGTCAGGTTCTCAGGGTCAGTATAGTTATCCTTCAGCTCAGTTAGGTCACCTGAATCAGCAAGGTCCGATTTCTAGTGCTACCAGTGGGAAATGTATAAACAAGTTTTATGCACTTTAGTCCAGAAAAGATTAAGAAAGTTCTCCTGATATGTTTATTGTTATCTTACAGATCTTCAATTTACATATTTATGCCTTAGTTTCAGATCCCAGATATTCAGTCACAATTTAGATCGTAGGTTCCCTGAGCATTGTCTCATGCTTTTCCTTAGTATCTCAACAAAGTTAGCATTCTCGAGGGACATAGTATACCAAGGGGAGATGTACTATAGTCCTCGAGCTATCACGATTTAAACCTTCAATTTTATCTTCACATAGAGAATCCAGTTAGAGTAATGGGTCCTCATAGTTGACCCTCAAGTCCTAATCTCAACCGTAAGATATGTACTCAAGGGATCATTTCAGTTCTTGATATTCAATTCATGCATCATGATTCAGACTTAGTCATGTCCTCATGTTCCCGTTCATAAATATTCAATCACGTATTCATTAATCTGTTAAGACTTGTATTCATACATCATATATGCATGTTCAGAATATAAGTTCAGTCTATCAGACTAGTCACATAATCATGCTGCAGTTGTGCATGTCTAGTTCAATATGTAAACTCAGTCCATCCATACCCTCTCAGCTTAACTAGCCACATTCGAGGACGAATATTCCCAAGGGGGAGATATTGTAATACCCCATATTTCCTTAGCCTTAACTAACCCTCAGTACATGGGTTATCCTAAATAAAATTTTTAAAATACTCAGTAATTTTTAGATTTGATTCTTCTATTGCATAGGAAATTTGATTACTTTCCAGCGATATAAAATTCGCCAAAATCTAACAACTGGGTAAGAAGTTATGGTGATTTAAGGTTACAGTAACATTGTCATTCAGGCCAGTAGCACGTCGCGGAGTGTGTTAGAATAGCAATTGTCAATTTCTAGGGTTACTCCGCGATATTGGCACATCGCGCCATAGACCTAGTTCATAATTGTCCTTTTCCAGTATTGCTTCGCGATTCCACCACGTTGTGGTGCGCTTTCAGTTCACAGACAAAGTGACAATGCGATACCACCGCATCGCGCCACCATGCAATTTCTAGTCATAATTTTCCCATGGCCTATAATGATAGCGTTGCATCACACCAGGGGTCCAGATTGGGAATATTTTGCAGAAAATTAAAATTATGCCTAAGGTTAACACAGTCTTTTCCTATGATTTTATTCCGCCCAGATATGGGATTTAGGCTCTAAAAATGTGTTAAACCCTTTATTATTCACTTTTTCCCAAAATCAAAAGGTAATTCTCTCTCAAGAAAGCAAAACCTAGCTCTCAAGAATCAAGGTCCTTCTTCAAGAATCTCCCTAAGAACCTTGAAGAACTCTTCTTCTAAGGTATGTTAGATGTTCATCCATGGATCCTTACCTTCCATGGAGACCAAGAATCCTTTTTTCCAAAATACAAGATTTATGATCTATGATTTCCATGTTTGAATTAGATTGAATTCATGTTCATGATGTTTTTTGATTTTTAATCCATGATTTAGATTACGAGTTCCAAGAATTGATTCTAGTATGCGTTGAATTATATGATATTCATGATAAATACTTC
Source organism: Capsicum annuum (assembly GCF_002878395.1). Lineage (NCBI taxonomy): Eukaryota > Viridiplantae > Streptophyta > Magnoliopsida > Solanales > Solanaceae > Capsicum > Capsicum annuum. The sequence continues at coordinate 74,816,722 of NC_061121.1, forward strand.
AATTTTCAAGTTGATGTTAACCCTAAGTGTTTATGATTTAATGAACCAAGTATGCTTCTTATGTGTTTGATAAATTGTCTATGAGAATGAAATAATGCCATTATAGCATGCTAACATGTATTCCCCATTCATGTACAAGTTAATGCATTACAAATGTTTGATGGAATGTCTCTATAAATGAGTTATGACCAAGTGATCATTGCTATGTTATTTAAGATTATATTTTTCTTTACTTTTCATGCTATCGAGTCCTGGGGATATTTAATACCCGACAACTTAGCTATTTATTTAAAGCTAGTGTCAGTTACAGAATAGCATCAATCATGTCATAATCAGTAGTACTCTCAGTCAGTTACAAAACTCAGTAGAATTCATTCAGTTACAAAACTCAATAGAATTCAGTCAGTTACAGAACTTAGGAAAACTCAGCAATCTCAATATTTGTCCATTCCAATTCAGTATACACAGTTCAGTGTCTTTCAGCTGGGAGTAGGATTCAGCACTAACTCAACCCAAGGATGGGGGCTCACCTACCAGCAGAGGGTGTGATATTTATAAATAATCCTTGCATTCTAGAACTACATAGCCAGCGTAGGTTGAGACATCAAACCTTCCAGTTGAGGGTTGATGTGGTGTTCCAACCTATCAGATGAGGGTACGACTATTCTCGTATAGGGAACCTACCAGTAGAGGGTTACTCTTCAGCTTGTCTTTACCCGTGGCACGGTATTGACACCCTTTAAATTGGGTTATAGATTGGACCCCTATTAGTTTAGATTGAGGAATATAGGTTAGATGATTTCCTTCCACCATTTTAGTTTCAGCTTCAGTCTCAGTCTTCAAAATAGAACTAAGTTTAATTTTACAGAATCAGGACTGTCAGATATAGTAACTTAGTTATCAGAAATTCAGATTATCAGTGATTTTAGATTATCAGTATATTCAATTAAAAGTTATCAGATTTAGCTCTTGTATACTCAGTCATAATATGCACAGTATGTTTAGTAGTTATAGATCCTCCATGTATGCTAATCTAACTCTTGCATATTATTCAGTTAGTTATTGTTTATGCATATGAACCCATGCATTCAGCCTTAACTCCGTTAGCATACAAGTACATTCCCACGTACTAACCGCATACCCATTTCTTGCACTATGATATTTCATATCATAGGTTCGGATGCTCGGGTTCCTGACTGCGCTTAGCCAAATTCAGCCAACAATAGAAGATTTAGCAATGAGTCCTCGTCTATCGAGGATATGCTTTAATTTTAGTACTTTAGCTTAGCAGTATTTTAGTAGATATTGTTAGTTGGGGGATTGTCCTATCAACTCCACTTTCAAACAGATTCAGTTAGAGGTTTCTCAAACTAAATTTTCAAACAATATTCAATTTTGCAGACGTTATATTTTATCACTATTTTGGATGTTTTGAACCTTATAGCATTTCAGCACATTATTCCGCATTTATGTCAGTATTATTGTTCAGTGCTCACAAAAGATATATTTCATGGGTTAGCTTATGGTCCTTCCAGATCGTAAGCACCGTGTTGCGTCCAGGGTGTAGACTTGGGGTATTATAGCAACTATTGTATAAACAACTATCGACTGTGAAACCGCCAGTGTAAGAGGGACCTCAACTCTGGGAGCTGCAACTACAGGCTAAGTCCCTGCCTTAGTACCACTCTATTATGTAGATTGTACATCATCAGATGGTGCACCACTAACTTACCCTAAAATCTAAACTATATCATCTCTGAGCACTGAAGAAGAAATGAACCCTAGTGAATCCTGGCCTGGTCCCTGGCCCACCTATTGCTGGGACGGAATAATCTCTGGCTCGGGAGTAGGAATAGGGTCTGGTGAAGGCCCCCTCTCCTGGACCCTAGATGGAGACATATCTCAAGGTTTTCCATGACCTCTGGGTCTTTCACAAATAAAAGTAGGATCCCTAGGCTCGGTCTCAGGATCCTCATTTTACGTAGCATTAGCACATGTCCTAGCCATCAGTGAAGGAGTGAAATCAAAGGGATGTTTTATTAACCAACTAAGACTCTTTGCACGAAATGAGTGAAAGAAGTAAAGAACTCCTCCTAAGAATGTCCCATAGCCTCCCAAAGATAGGAAATGTATGTCTTTATTCTGATCTACAGGATTCTACTAGATATTTTCTCTTAAACAAATAATACCGGTGAAACCTAGCTCTAATATCAATTTGCCACAACCCGATTTATGAGCCATGATGACACCTAATCTATACCACTAGTAGGTATGCCAAACCATAACCCAAAGTTACACATAATGGGTTAATTTTGTGGAAAATGCCCAACATAGGCAGAAATCAGCAACACAACTTATAAATAAGCTTAGTATTTGAAACAAATAATATAGTTAACATAGATACCATCCCACGGCCTGGTAGATCCAGTACAAGAGTATCTAGTAATAATAATATAACCCAAGTATCTAAAATTGTCAATAGCATTTGTCTCAAAACAAAAGACTAAACATAAAATATAATAGGAAATAGGTAAATCCAATTCCAAGAGCTCACCCTTACTTCAGCTATCAACACAACAGAAACATCGATCAATAAAGGTAACAAGTACTTGGAGCTTCACCAAAATAGTGTATAAGTATAATATAAGTACCAAAACCGTGGTTACTCAATAGGTATTATGAGCCGATTGAGCTAAGTCATGATATAAGTATGATAAAATGCAAGATAATATAACTAAGTCAAGGTATAGACAAAACTGAAGTAACTTTAACATTATTATGCATAAATAAGTAAATACACTGGAAAAATAGCATAAAGTAACATAAAGCATAAACACATGTAGTCATAACTAAAAAATTGGCTCCCACACACCAATTGGTGAAGAAAGTAAACAACCCATTGCAAGTCCACATAAGCTGAAAGGTATAAACAAGATAGAATAACCCACCACCATCATTTATCAAATCTCATAATACCATTGGACTTCATCCAAGTCATGAAAAACTATAACCATTGACTGTCCATATTCATCATTTGTCAATTAATCAACACTAATCAACTAACTATCATGTTGTAACAAATCCCCTTGTATCAATAAATCATCCTTTATCAACTACACATTATTTATCAACTAATCCTTATATAGCAGCTAATTATCACTTAACAACTAGTTATTATTTATCAACTAACCAACATTTATCAACTAATTATAATATCACTAGAATCCATTCATATCATATCACATTATAACTATTTTCTTGTTTTTATACTTAGCTAGAATTAGTGTTCTCAAAATCACACCCTGATATCATTATATCATAATATGTATGATGCCATAGTATAAGGTGTGTGTATATATGTATATCCAAATTCAAATAAGTATGGATATTCAACAATATCCTCATAAATATCATCATCAATATCATCCTCCATATCATCATTAGAATATCATAGCCATCCTCTGGATTTCTACCTGATGTAAATAATCGATGTCATCATCATTATTCGTAGTTGAATTGATATTTGTATATTTCATAGCATAAGTAATATCCAAACTCAAATCAGTAGTCATATCATCATTACCATGGCCAATAGCATAATCATTAAAGTACTTAATAGTATGATCATTAACATAGTATTAACATAATTAATAATTATAATCAAAATCGTGAGTTGTAGCATAATCAATAGTATGATAAACAATATAGTAAATAAGTACAATCTTTAGGTTAGTTAATTGCGTAATCGCTATTATAATTAATAAGCATGCTCCTTAGCATAATCCATAATATATTCGCCAATATAGTCAATAAATATGATCACTAATATAATCATTATGTACTATCAAGCACAGGCGATAACTTATCAACAGATTGATCAATGGCTTATCATTAGCATAATAGATATCACATGATTTGTATATTTAATAGCTTACCAATAGCTAATTCATGGAATAATGTATAGTTTATTCATAGAATAATCAATAACTTAATAGCCAATGTAGTCATTAAGCATGGCCAGTAGCGTGAACAATAGCATAAACGCTAATATAAAGATAAGAATGATCACTAACATAGTTAATAGCTCCTTTATTGACTCAATCAATACCATAATTTATGTCTTAGTCAATCTAATAATCAAGGGCTTATTCAATAGTATATTCGATAGCCCAATCAATAGCCTAATCAATAGCATATGTAATAGCTCATGATAACATAAGCTTAAACATTACTTACAATGTCATCCATTAAACCAAAAAGTACTAAGGAATCTAAATATCACTGAAATAACTATCTTCCTAGATATACATAAGCATATCAAAGGGTCTTCAATAACTATTACAAGTCTTATCCTAAGGTGGGTCGAACAAGCCACTTTTAAATTTCCAAAATCATGTACCAAGCAATGTTTACCCCATAATAGTCTAAGGTGTCTAAATCCATTATTAGATATCAAAAAATCCACAACTAGCCCTAGGATATCAATTCTCCTAACATAGAGAAACAAAGCTAATTCCACTTAAGGTAGTGACAACTTGGGTAAGATTCACCTTAAACCTAAGTGACTAATATATTCTCCTCATTGGTTGAGTAACTAGAGCATTTTTGACCTAAGAATAAGCCTATAAGGTAACCTTCACCTAAGATATGACTAACTAGGACAACTATGCCCAAAATAGTATCCAAAATAGACTAAATGGCTCAATTAGCCAAAGCATTGCATCCTATCACACCAATACCTAAAACCTATCCCAAATTCAACACAATATACTAAACATACTATGAATTATCTCAATATAACATGGGTTAAAATCTATCCTACTTGGATGCCAAAGGAAGCTAAAAAATCCCCTAAATCACTATTTTTCCCTTTCTAGATGCTTCCATAATATGCCAAGCTACCAAAATCACATTATACTCTTTAATACAAGAATAATGATACCCATAATGCAATAATTTTGTTCGGGTCCAAAAATCACTCAAAAATCCCATAGGAGTCCTATTTATGGAAAAATCACATTTCTAAAACCAACCCAACATTCTTCCATATTCAAGGAGTCATGACCCTAAAAATGGGTAAAATCTGAACTAATTAGGAGCTAAAATCAAGCCTCTAAAGTTTTGGAAATTCTTAACAAGAAATGATAAAATCCACTATAAAAAGTGTGAAATCTTATCACAGATCAAAAGATAATTACATAAATAAGTGTTAGACAAGCTCCCAAATTACTCACAAGCTCTAATTTTAAGCTATTTTATAATGTTGGTTTGATCTCTTTTGGAATGGGTGAATAATGTGAAAATCATAAAAATAGGTCTATTTATACCCATACAAAGTCTCGAGGTATCGCTATCACAACCCAATTATCGTGATTGCAACATATTAGGTCTGCATAAGGAGTCGCTATTGTGACTTACAGCAATCGCAATCGCAATTTACAGCAATTGCGATCGTGACCAACTTAATAAAGGGTGAATCATATCTGACCTTTGATATTTATAGCTTAACTCATAAATGTCATATCGCGATCGTGGTTTACCCTTCGTGATCGTGATTGCACCAGATCCTAGTGCACCAATTTTTTCCTAGTTCGGAATAAACTTTGATCGGGTGTTTGAAATTCTTTAGGAACCCCATAAATGCAAAAAAACTATTCTACCAAACTAAACTTAATATACCAAACTCAATGGTATAGTAAAAATTTTCATCTGAGGTCATTTCAACAAAAAGTGGGTCCCAAACCCAATTTTTAATTTCTTAACTTTTCGATCAATAGGTCGAAATGAGCCAGAGTGCCTTGCAACCCAAATTAAGAGTCATTCTAACTCAAAATCAATATTCTGGAGTTGTTGAATTAGTCATAATTTTCATTTGATGTTGTTTGGCTAAAATTTTTGCTCGGTGGCCGTTTGGAACTAGTGAAGACTTTAAAATAGCAAAATAGTTCAAAAAACCAAATGAATTGCTCGGTAACTGAACTATCTATTTTTACAAGTCATAAATGACTGGGGGAAACTATTGAAAAGTTCTAACAATAGAAAAAGTGGAAATATGGAAAATGAGCTAAAAGGTTATTACATTTTATGTGTCTTCTGAGTATGTACCACAGTTAGAGTTATCTTGGGATTATTTATTTATGACGTTATGTATATATACTCCTATGGGTGATTCTTTAGTAGTGGCTTGGGTTTATAGATCGTGTGTTATGACTATTTGAGAGTTTTATACTCAAGCTGATTTTATTGTATTAGACAGATATATTTTGATGTGATTTTGGGCATGGACTGGTTATCCTTATATCATGAAATCTTGGATTTTTTTCCCAAGACCCTTATTTTAACCATGATCTGTATACCCCTAGTTGTGTGGCAGGAATCTTTTAGCCACGAGCCGATAGGGAATATTTATTTTCTTAAGGATAGGCTACTTATATCAAGGGGTTGCGAGTCTTATCTTACTTATATTTATGATGTTAGCATGTAGAGTTCTGTGCTTGACTCAGTTCCTATAATCCATGAATTTTATGATATTTTTCCTAATGATCTGCCCAGTCTTCCCCCTGAGCGTGATATTGAGTTTGTTATTGATCTTGAGATAGGCAGCCGACCTATTTTTATGACACCTTATTGTATGGATCCTGCCGAGCATAAAGAGATAAATTCTTAGTTTTAGGATCTTCTGGGTAAGGGTTTTATAAGATCGAGTATGTCACCCTGGGGTGCACCTATCTTGTGCATGAAGAAGAAGAACGGTTCCTTCCGTATGTGTATGGATTATAAATAGCTTAATAAGATGATGATGAAGAATAGGTATCCTATGCCTCGCATTAATGACTTGTTTAACTAACTTCAGGGAGCAATAGTATTTTCTTTGATTGACTTGAGATCTGGTTTGCATCAATTAAGGATTCATGCTGAGGATATCCCAAAGACAGCCTTCAGGATTTGCTATAGCCATCATCAGTTCTTGGTGATGTCTTTGGTTTGACTAATGTCCCATTTGCATTCATGGATTTGATGAACTATGTGTTAATACCTTATTTGGATTTCTTTGTGATTGTCTTCATTGATGACATTCTTGTGTATTCGAGGAGTAGGGAGGAGCATATGCATCATTTAAGGATTATGCCCCAGACTTTGAGAATCATAGGATTTTCATAAAATTCCCAAAGTGTGAGTTTTGTCTTGATTCGGCGACATTCCTAGGATATGTGGTATCTAAGGATGGGATCATGGAGGACCTAATGAAGATTGAGGCTATTTGTGATCGGGCTAGGCCAACATCTTTATTTGAGGTTTGTATCTTTATTTTTTGGCTGGTAGCTACAAGTGGTTCATTATACATTTTTCTACTATTACAGTGTCGATGACTAGATTAACCCAGAAGGATGTTCTTTTTTTAGTGGTTTGAGGGTTGTTAGTAAAGCTTTTTGAAGCTTAAAGCATTTCTCACTTCAGCTCCTATATTGACTCTTTACGTTGAGAATGAGGAATTCACCATATATTATGATGCTTTTAATATTGGTTTGGGTTGTGTTTTGATGAAATAAGGTCAATTTTTTACTTATATATTGAGGCAGATGAAGGCGTACGAGCATAACTACCTCACTTACATTTCAAATTAGTGTTGGTAGTTTTTGCGCTTTAGATTTGGAGGCATTATTTATATGGAATGCATGGGGAGATCTATACTAATTATTATAGTTTTCAACCTATTATGAATTATAGAGAGGTTAATTCAAGGAAGCGAAGATAGATGGAGTTGATGAAGGATTATGACATCTCTATTCTATATCTTCTAGGAAAGTTGAACATGGTAACGAACACCTTGAGCCAGAAGACGGTGAGTATTAGTAGCTTGGCTTCTATTTAATTTTATATGAGGCTGTTGGTGTGGTATATCTAGTCTAACTTGATGGTGCAACTTGATATTTTTTATTCCAAGAGGGTCCTTACTAGTGTTAAGGTAAGGTCTAGCTTATTTGAGAAAATTTGGAGTCACTAGTTTGAGGATAGGGGACTTTGTGATCCATGATCAGGTGTTGAGTGGTGACTCTAGAAAGGATACCACAAATTTTGAGATTTGATGGCCGTATTTGTGTTCCAAGGGTTGGTGACTTGATTCATTCGATATTGTGTGAGGCTTACAACTCCAGATACTCCATTCACCTTGGGACAAATAAGATGTATATGGATTTTCGGCTATATTATTGGTGAAGTGGCATGAAGAGAGATATGTTAGACTTTGTTGCTCGTTCCCTATGTTGTCAGCAGGTGAAGGCCGAGCATTAAAGGCCTAATGGCTCATTCAAAATTACATATTCTCGAGTGGAAGTGGGAGAAAATCACTATGGACTTTGTTAGTAGATTGCCTTACACCTACCATGGTTTTGATTGTATTTGTGTCATTATAAATTGAATGACCAAATTGGCATATTTCATTCCTATTTTAATATCTTTTAGTGTCGAGAGGTTAGCCCATATCTATGTTCGTAAGATAGTTGGCTTACATGCACTACCTATATCTATTATTTCATACTGGGCTTCAGTGTTCACTTCTAGCTTCTAGAGAGCTTTTTAAGAGGAGTTGGGAACTCTAGTGGATCTTAGCACCACTTTTCATACTTGGACTGATGGACCAGAGTGGACTATTCAGGTTCTAGAGGTTATGATACAAGCTTATGTTTGGAATTTGTGCGTTAGTAGGAGTAATACTTATCTTTAGCGGGGTTTGTATTTATTAATATCTACTATTAAAGTATTGAGATGGCACTATTTGAGGCATTATATGGTAGGCATTGTCAATCTACGATTGTATAGATTGAGACCTCCAAGGTTAGGCCCTATGATACTGATATGATTCGAGAGTCGTTGGATAGAGTCAAGGTGATTCAAGATAGGCTTAGGGAAATTCAGAGTAGGCAAAAGGCATACGCAGATCGTATACTTCGTGCCTTAAGATTTGGAGTTGGAGACTAGGTATTCCTAGTGTATTTCCTATAAATGGCGTGATAAGGTTTGAAAGGAAAGGCATGCTAAGCCCTAGATATATTGGACCTTTAGAGATCCTTTGCACAGTTGGATATAAGGCTTATAAGTTAGACTTTCCCCCAGATCTTGAATTTGTTCATCTAGTTTTCCATGTTTCTACACTACGGAGTTACATTCTCGATGAGTCACATATACTTTTGTGTGATTCAATTCAGTTAGATGAGAGGTTGAATTTTGTGAAGCAGTCGGTTCTAATATTAGCCAAGGATGTCAAGCGGTTGTTTTCTAGGAAGATTTGGTTCATTGGATACACCACCTAGAGGAGGATACTTGGTAGATCGACAGCGAGATACGATCCCAACATCCTTACTTGTACGAGCCTTCATAAATATCCTACCCCTTTACTTTCACAAATAGAAGTTCTTTTAGTAGTGGATATTGTAATGACCCTATAGGTATTTCCTACTTTTCCATGCATTTTTGTCATTTAAAGCTTTCCTATAGATGTCCCAAGTCATTTGTAACTTTCGGGAGCTAACAACTCAATTACTGGGTAGTGCATTTGTTTTTTAGAGACAATTCCCTTATTTGAAGTCTTCACTAGTTAGGATTGGCTATTGAGTGTAAAAAGTAGTTTAACAACATTGTATGCCAATTCTGATAGCTCCATTATCTCTAGAATATTGATTTTAGGATACGGGACCTTTTGTTCAGGTTCCAAGGCTTCGAGATTCATTTTGGGATATTGTCAGAATTTGATAAAAATAACCCTTGGATGTGGGATCCATATTTCATCGAAATAACCACGGATGGAAATTTAAAATTTTTGCCATTGAGTCCATAGTGTCAAATTTGATAGGGTAGCATAGTTTGTTTGTATTCATAGGATTTTGAATGAATCTCACGGGGTCAATGGAAACATGGTATTTTTAACACAACAATAGGTAGTAACAAATCAATACAACCACAAAATAATGTTGCAAGTGATCTACTTGAAACAACATATATCAATAAGAATCCAAAAACAAGAAACTACAAGCGTAGCGATATAACTATTAATTGGGACAACACTCCTACCTACTAGCATATAGGTACTCTGACCTCCTAACCTTCTATCCTATTTCGTATTCACTCCACATTACTATTATAGTAATGTCCTTTCTAATATGCAACCACGTAATATCCTATCTAATTACGTATATCAAATATTTTTGTGGTCTACCTCTACCTCTACTGACTCTATCCATATCTAACCTCTCACAGCTCTGCACCAGGGCATCTGTCTATCTCTTTATCAAATGCCCAAACCATCTCATCCTCACTTCCATTTCCAGTCTTCCATCGAAGTCATGCCCACCTTATCTCGGATATCCTTATTTTTAATCCTATTTTTTCTAATATACCCACATATTCATCATAGCATTTTCATTCCCCCGCCTTCATCCTCTAGATATGAGAATTCTTGCCTGACCAACACTCTACTCTGTATAATATAGTTGGTCTAATCACCACTCTGTAGAACTTGTCCATTGTCGAGGAGACAACTTCTTATCACATAATACTCCAAAAAGCTAGTGATTTAGGAAATATAGTGATTTTATGTCATGCCCAGGACGAGATGAGACATACAAGTACCATGTGAGCATGTACTATAAAATGACTAAGCGGATAAGACACTATTTATAGGACAATTATAAGGAGTTTTATCTGAGCAACATTTGCCAACTAGCCACACATATGTAGTTGACTACTGGAACTATTGCTATAGATGACTACTTTATACACTGTCTACAAAACTTCTAATTTAATTTGTAGCTTTACAATTACATGTGGCTGGGACAGGGCCCAGCTGTACCCATACTATAACTATAAATACAATTACAGAATGCTAGATATCTATTAGATCCAGGTAAAAAAGGAGCTCACCAACTATTTACCTGATCCCATATTTACAGAAATGTAATGCCCCCAAATATTGTGACGTTAGTACATATAAAACCTGTACAGGTATGTAAAGCAGGCAGAATAACAAGTTGACATATAAGAATGCTCAATGATTCAAATAACAGAATAAGCAACTAGAAACAACTGAATACTAGAAACTCTTATCTAGAAGTATTAATTATTATGGAATGGATGACAAATATACCATATAAAATTATTGCCTATGCATTTTTCCTTATTATCTTATCATATAACAATTTATGAATAATTCATCATTATTAAGCGCCTAGTAATTTGCCTAAGTTATGTCATATTCCTACTTTTAATACATATAATCGTATGATAGACTACCAAAGACAATATATTTCAAGTGTACGACATGTGTTACCCAAATACTTATGGCTATGATTTTATATACATAATTGTAATTGTTATATGATACAAGGTATGCTCCTATAGGCTCACTATAAGGGTCTTTCTGTTGGCCATATGTGCCATTTTAAACAAACATGAGAAGGTCCTACTAAGTAACAATGTAATTCTTTTGCACTCCATTCAATGCCTTGCTTGCATAGTAAATAGGGTGAAATAGCTTCTCCTTTTCTGACCCAGGACTGCTCGAAGTGTCACTAAACTTGAATCACACATTATTTCAAATGGTCTCGACAAGTACGGGGAGACAATTATTTGGGAAGCCACTAACTTTTCTTTTAGGTATTGAAGTGCCTTTATACAATCATCATCGAACACAAACTAGGTCTCCTTTTCAAAGAGCTTGCACAGTGGATTTGCAATCTTGGAGAAGTCTTTAATAAACCTGCGATAGAATCCATCATGACCCAAAAAACTATGGACTCCCTTCACTAAGATCGGAGGGGGCAGTATCTCAATCACATCTACCTTAGCACGATCAACTTCAATTCCCTTAGCTAAAATTCGATGACCAAGCACTATGCCTTCCTTAACCATGAAGTGGCATTTCTCATAGCTCAGCATGAGATTTAACTCTTCACATCTGTCTAGTGCTCTACTCAAATTCACCAAATATTATTCAAATAAATCTCCCATTACAGATAAATCATCCATGAATAATTCTAGAGTGTCCTCTACCATACCGAAGAAAATGGACATCATGCACCATTGGAATGTGGCTGATGCATTACATAACCGGAACGACATTTTCTTGAATTCAAACATTCCATATAGGCATTTAAATGTTGTTTTCTCCTAATCTTCCAGGGTAATAGAGATCTGGTCGTATCTCGAATATCTATCCAAAAAGCAATACTAGCCCCTTCCTGCCAAGCGATCAAGCATTTGATCCATGGAAGGGCATTGGAAAATGATATTTTAACGTCCATAAATTCAACTTTAGGTAGTCCATGCAAACTCACTACCCAGTCACTAGCCTAAGAGAAATCATCTCATTCTTCTCATTAGCAACCACAGTCATACCCCCTTTCTTGGGTACGTACTGTACTGGACTTACCCACTTACTATCCGAGATCGGGTACACTACCCCTACTCAAGCCACTTTATAATTTCATTTTCACCACTTCTTGAATAAGTAGGTTTAGTCTGCAATGATGCTCAATAGTCAGTCTGCAATCTTCTTTTAGCTAGATCTTACGGTTATATATGCCTGGAAGAATACCAATAATTTTTGCAATTGTCCATCCGATAGCTTTTTTTTTCCTTTTAAGAACAGAAATAAGTACCTCAACCTGCTTCTGTCCCAAATATTCTACAATAATGACTAGTGAGGTTTTATCACTACCAATAAATGCATACTGCAGATAGCTTGGCAACTCCTTAAGTTTTAATAGCAGTTGCTCTTGAATAGATAGCTTAGCCGGTGGTGTTGGATGATTTTTAAGGTCTAAGTTTAACTTCTCGGGAGCATATCAATATGATCCCATCCTGGTTAACGCATACACCATCTCCTTATATTTTTCAATACCCTCACTATCGAAGTTCATCAACACGGCAGCCAATGTTTCCATGCCATATTTCTCCTTAATTGGTACCTCATGTTTATCTTTATAATATACATGAACGATTGAGAATACACTTATCTCCTTTTACTACTTCATCAACTTGCAATGATCAAAACTAACCACCTTATCGTTTAGGCTAAATTTAAGCTCATTAGTCTGTATGCCAATCAACATACTCCCAGTTGTGAGGAAGGTTTACCTAAGATTATGGGTACCTTTAAGTCCACCTCACAATCTAGGATGATAAAATCTATAGGGAAAATAAAACTGGCCACTTTTTCACCTGATTTTGAGAAGATGAGGAAAGAAACTTTAATATTGGAGTTTGAGAGGGAAATCGACAGGAAAATGAAGTAGTTGCACTAATGTAACTTATTTTTTGGTTTCTAAGATCATCCAAAAATTTAGAATTAAAAATCAATTAAAGATAATAAAAACTATTAATGGGAAAAGAATTATACCAAAAATAGAGTGGGAAAAAGTTAATACCGGAATTTGAAAAGACTACGGTTAATGGGTTTGGATCGGGTCAAAATCACTTATCAGGGACCAAAATTAAGTGACAGCTTATCAAATAATTGATAGTTCATCACACAAATCATCACTCTTAGGAAAAATGTCACACAACTTTTGCTTTGGCTGATGACTTGGCTTAATGGCCTATCATATGGGTGATGGCTCGCCAGCCATGTCTTCACCCTTATACAGAATGTTTCACAATTTTGCTTTACTTGACAAGGAGACATGATGGCCTGTCACTTGGGTGACGACTCGTTGACCTTATCCAGAATTAGTTCACATTTTGCTTTACCTAATGACTAGATGTGATGGCCAGTCACCTGAGTGATGAGTTATCAGCTTTGGTCATCAGCCTTGTCTAGGACATGCACAATTTTTTGTTTGAACGAACAACATTGATTATACCCTTGTTCCTGCATATCTAAACAACTCATTATAAAAAAAATCTTAAAATGAACAAAAAGACTTACAACAACACATTTTGGGTTGCCTCCCAATAGAGCTTGATTTACTTTTGTGACACAACTTTGTTATCTCAGCTACTCATACCTCATCGAGATACATAGTGGACAACAGTTTCACACCATCTGTTAGAACAACATAATTCTTAATTCTTTGCCCATTAATTTTGAACAGACTTTCATCTTTACTTTCAAGTTCCACCATACCAAGTGAAAAAACTTGACTCACTTTGAACGGTCTCGACCATCTTGATTTCAATTTTCCCAGAAAGTGCTTAAGTCGAGAGTTGGACAATCCAATCACCAGCGTGAAATTATTTCTTCTCTATACTTTAATCATGGTAATTCTTCATCTTCTCTTTATATAGGTTAGCTCTTTCATAATCTCTAAGACAAAATTCGTCCATCACATTTAATTGTCCCAACCTTAACTCAGTTGTTTCTTTCTAGTTCATCTTCAGTCGTTTAAGGGCCCATAAAGCCTTGTGCTCTAATTCAACTGGAAGGTGACAAGTTTTGCCATAGACTAGCTGATATGGTGACATCGCAACAGGTGTGTTAAAAGTAGTCTGATATTCCCACAAGGCATCATTGATCTTTTGGGACCAGTCTTTTCGGCTCGCATTCACTGTCTTAGCCAAGATTACTTTTATCTCCCGGTTTGAGACTTCGACTGGCCCACTAGTTTGTGGGTGATATGAAGTGGCTAACTTATTCTGCTTCACACCTTATTTATCAAAGTATCCTGGAATATTTTGTTGTAAAAGTGGGATCCCCAATCACTAAAGATTGTCCTTAGCACTCTAAAATAGGAGACGATATTCTTGTTCAAAAAGGAAACCACTCTCTTGCCTTTATTATAAGTCAAAGTAACTGCTTTAACCTATTTGGACACATAGTCCACAGCCACCAAGATATATTTTAGTCCATAGGAGCTCACAAAAAGCCCCATAAAATCAGTACTCCAAACATCAAATAGTTCAACTTCCAACTTCTTCACCATGGGCATCTCATGATGCTTCGAGATTGACCCTTGTCTCTGGAACTAGTAACATTTCCTCACCAACTCATATGCATCCTTGAACAGGGTTGGCCAATATTATCCACTTTGCAACACCTTTCTTGCAGTATGGTCACTTTTATGGTGACCTCTGAACGGAAAAGCATGACAAGCTTCCTTAATATTTGGCATATGAACCTCTGGAATGCACCTTCTAATGATATTATCAGCCTACCAATAGAATAAATATGGATCATTCTAGAAGTAACTTCTAACATCATGGAAAAATTTCTTTTTCTGATGAAAATAAAAGTTCTTCGAAATGATCTCACTTACCACATAGTTGCAAAGTCCACGTACCAAAGCACTCTATCAAGAACATCCACAAGAATTCATTCATCAGGGTATGCATCATCAATTTCACATATATCAGTGATTTTTTGATCTTCATCAAGCCTGGATAGGTGGTCTACGACCTGATCTTCACATTCTTTCCTATCTTTGACCTCAAAGTCAAGCTCTTGTAGAAGTAGTGCCCATCTAATTAACCTTGGTTTTGCATTGTTCTTTGATATTAAATATCTCAAGGATGTGTGTTCTGTATGAACCATCACCTTGATCACCATCAAGTAAGCACGAAACATCTAAAAAGCATAAACAACCGTGAGAAGTTCTTGCTAAGTAAAAGTATAATTCTTCTACGCCCCATTCAATGCCTTGCTCGCATAGTAAATGGGTTGAAATAGGTTCTCCTTTTTTTGACCCAGGACTGCTCCAAGTGCCACTCAACTTGCATCACATATTATTTTGAATGGTCTAGACTAGTCCGGGGCGACAATAATTGTGGCAGCCACTAACTTTTCTTTTAGGCATTGAAATAACTGCATACAGTCATGATCTAACACTAACTTGGTCTTCTTCTCCAAGAGCTTGCACAGTGGATTTGCAATCTTAGAGAAGTCTTTAATAAACTTGTGATAAAATCCAGCATGACCTAGAAAACTATGTACTCCCTTCACTGATATAGGAGGGAGTAGTTTCTCAATCACTTCTGCCTTAGCACAATAAATTTAAATTCCCTTAATTGAAATTCGATGACCAAGCACTATGCCTTCCTTAACCATGAAGTGGCATTTCTCCTAATTCAGCATGAGATTTAACTTTTTACATCTCTGTAGTGCTCTACTCAATTTCACCAAACATAATTCAAATGAGTCTCCCACTACAGAGAAATCATCCATGAATACTTCTAGATTATCCTCTACCATATCATAGTTAATGGACATCATGTACCATTGGAATGTGGCCGATGCATTACATAACCTGAATGACATTTGCTTGAATGCAAATGTTCCATATGGGCATGTAAATATTGTTTTCTCCTGATCTTTCGGGGCAATAGAGATCTGGTTGTATCCTAAATATCCATCCAAAAAGCAATACCAACCCCTTCCTGCCAAGCAATCAAGCATTTGATCCATGAAGGGTATTGTAAAATGATATTTAAACATCCACAAATTCAAATTTCGGTAGACCATGCAAACTCGCTACCCAGTCACTGGCCTAAGAAGAATCATCTCATTCTTCTTATTAGAAACTACAGTCATACCCCTTTTCTTGGGCACACACTGTACTAGACTTACCCACTTAGTATCAGGGATCGGGTACACTACCCCTACATCAAGCCACTTTATAATCTCCTTTGTCACCACTTCTTTCATAGGTGGGTTTAGTCTGCACTGATGCTCAATAGTCGGTCTATAATGTTCTTCTAGCTAGATCTTGTTGTTACATATGCCAGGAGAAATACCAATAAATTTTGCAATCGTCCATATGATAGCTCTTTTATATCTTCTAAGAATAGAAATAAGGGCCTCAACCTGCTACTCTCCCAAATTTGCTACAATAATGACCTACAAGGTGTTATCACTACCAAGAAATGCATACCGTAGATGGCCTGGCAACTCCTTAAGTTACAACACCGGTGGCTCTTCAATAGATGGCTTATATGGTGGGTCTAGATGATTTTTAAGGTCCAAGTCTAACTTTTTGGTAGCATATAAATATGATCCTATCCCGGTTAATGCACACACCGTCTTCTCATATTCTTTAATACCCTCACTATCAAAGTTCATCAACACAATAACCAATGTTTCCACGCCATATTTCTCCTCAAGTGGTACCTCATATTCATCATTATAATATATATTAATGATTGAGAATACACTCATCGCTTTTTGCTACTTCATTGACGTGCAAATATCAAAACTAACCACCTCATCATTGAGGCTAAACTTTAGCTCATTAGTCTATAAGTCAATCTACATACTCCCAATTAAGAGGAAAGGTTTACCAAAGATTATGGGTACCTTTAAGTCCAACTCACAGTCCAGGATGACAAAATTAGTAGGGAAAATAAAATTGGCCATTTTTACAAGCACATCATATAATATTCCGATTGGCCACTTTACTGATCTGTCTGCCATTACAAGTTGCATATTGGTGGGTGTAGGATCTGACAAAATCAACTTCTTGTAAACTTCCAGTGATATCAGATTAATACTCACCCCAAGTTCACACAAGGCCTTAGCAAAATTAAGTGATCTAATAGTACAAAGGATGGTGAAAGCTCCCTGGTTTGCTTTTTTTCTGCACCAAGAATCTTGTAGAAATAGAACTAAAATGGTGAAGATTATCCACAGGTTTGTAGCTCATCGTCCTCTTCTTTGTGACAAGGTTATTCATGAATTTGGAGTAGCCAGACACTTGTTCTAGTGCCTCCACCAAAGGCACATTCACCGTCAATTGTTTAAGCATTTCCATGAACTTGCTAAATTTCGTGTCATCCACCTTCTTCTTTAATCAATGAAGAAACGAAGGTAGTGGTTTTGGCATTACTTTAACCATTACTTCTTTATAATTTCCCTTATCTTTATCTAACTCATCAACCTACTGATGTTTAGGTGAAATCTCATCATTATCAAGCTTCTCAAACTCCACTGGATAGTCTTTTTTTGTTTCTACATCTAACTCCACCCCATTATCAATCACAAATTTGCCCACATAAGGGCTCGATAATACTTTACCACTTTAAGTGGTTATTTCCATGCAAAAGCCATCATTTTGAGGATTTTGTGTTATATCACTCGACAATGTTTCGCTCTTTCTCTGATTAAATACTGTGAATAAATGGTTCATCTGCTGCACTAGTTTCTTGATGGAAGTTGAATATGAGTTGACTAACTGGCTCATAGAAGATAAGTCAATTTTCAATTCTGTCACTCCAGTGTTGGATGACTCAACCCCTTTCAATAACTTTGCCATCATATCTTCCATAGACATCTTACTCAAACTATTAGTTGCAGCATCACGACTTCTAGGAGGTACATACAACCTACTCCTCTCATTTTTGTTTTTCTAACTCCCTTGGTAATGATCCCTATAACCAGACTTATCATAATAGTTCCGACCTTGGTTTCCTTGGCTATTGCCATGGAAACTCCTGGTTATTCAGATAATTAGCCTCCTCCTCAGAAACAAAATCAACTCGACTTTGGGATACAATGGCTTTCACCTTTTAAGTCTTCCCAGATAATAAATGCTCAGTGAGCAAATCCATCTGGGTATTTATGTGTACCATATCTTTGTCGTGTTTTTCCTCATTCCAATATTTCTCCACAGTCATACCACTAGACATAGTAGAGCTTTCTACCTCTAAATCCCTAGTATGCTAAACTCTACTTTGTTTAGTCATTATATCAAGCATTTCTGAAGCTTTCAAAAAAGTAAGATCCATAAATTCTCCACCTGCAGCATTATCCACAACCGGCTTCGTGATAAAATTCAAGGCTCTACACAGAGACTCCATCAAATGTATATCAATCATTTTATAGTTGGGGCACTGCATTAACTTTTTCTTAAACCTCTCCCAAGTCTCATGAAGAGCTTCAGTCGGGAGCTGCCTAAAGTTACTAATCTCATTCCTTAACTGTAACATCCTGGATGGCGTAAAAAACATTTATAGGAAAGCACCTTTCAACTGTCTCCAATTTGTTATAGAATTAGAAGTTAACTCATTCAACCATAGTGTTGCCTTCCCAAATAGAGACAAAGAAAATAGTCGTATATTAATTGTATTCTTCCCTACTCCTAGATTATCAAAAGATTTGCAAATAGTGATGAAGTTAACTAGATACATGTTTGGATTATCATCGACAAGTCCACCAAATAGTCATTTAAGATGCAGCAACTGAATTATGGTGCTTGTAATGTTAAACTTAGCTCTTGGTGCCAAAGGTAGAGGGATAATAGCTCCAGTAGCACCTGCTCCATCTATCTCAATCTTATCTTCATCAAGGTCAAACTGTAAAGCTTGGTGATTTGGCCTCTCTCTAAATGGGTGATTTTTATTCACAAGTGCAGATACACCATTAGATCATCTCCGATTTACAGGATCAATCAGATCATCATCCCCCAGGTCCTCATTATCTGGATTAGTATGATGCGCTGGTTGACCATAATTTTGTTGATTTAATTAAGATCTAGCTAAGGTGGCTAGTCTATCTGCTCTTTGCTGGGCAGCCATTCTTCTGATCAGGTAAGGTTCCAGATTGAAGGGTAATAGTGGTTCACCTGAACTTCTGGTTAAAGGCATATAGCACAAAGAACCTATAAAAATAAAAAAAACAAATAAATGTAAAATTTAGGAAACTTAATTGAGAGTCAATTATCACAGATATACTTAATTGACAATCGTATTCCCTAGCAACGGTGCCAAAATTTGATACGCCCAAATTACACCTCTCTTATGAGAGAGTAAGAGGTCATCGTCAAATATATAACCTACTAGGTTGGGGTCGAATCCCATAGGTAATATGGTGTTAATTAAAGTTATTTGTGATTCAATCAACTAATAGCTAATAACTTCCTATAAATGGGGCTTTTTATAGATTAAACAAAAGTCATTGTTCACTTTGTTTTAGTAACTTGCAACTAAGATTTCAATGTTTCAAGTCAATGTTATGGAAAATCCGGAGTTGTGTTCACTATGAGTATTGACACGATGTACATTAGTTGTAGCCAAAGATTCTCATGACATGTAGGAACAACAAATCATCATTATCAATGATCTATCTAAATGTATCTCGACCTATTTAGATATTATATTACCTAATTGTCTCAAACTTAGGAAATCCATATACTTAACCTGATCTTATATCGAGTTAATTAACCTTGTTACAATATTAATCATTAGATGAAATTTTAATGCTTCCAACTACGCGTTGATAATTCACTTCCTATTAAATTTATTTCTTATTTCAAGCAAACCAATCATAAGATTTAATCTATTGTTTGCAACCAATAGGCAATATGCACAACAGAAGAATTATCAAGTAGTTCCTAATGTCTTTCATATATTAATCAACTAATGAATTCACAAGGCCAAACTCATAGATCACACAACTCAGGTTAAGAGAATTAGTTCCTCATAATATAGAAATAAAAACATATATCGAGTTCATAATTCAGTAGTTAACTTACAAACGATAAAGATATAAGATTGTTCTTCCTTCTAAATCATAAGAGAATTCCCAAAATAAAGATAATAGTTCCCCAAAAACATAATTAAAAAATTTATTAAAAAAATATCAAAAAGCGGTTGTTTGGAACAAGTTCATGATGCCGATGGAGACCTAAGATTTTCCCATAAATATTCCAGATCTTTTCTGATTTGAAAATCAAATTCCAAAATTTCTTTCTTACAGTTGATGACATGATCTGACGGCCTATTACACAGTTGACGACTTATCAGACCAGATCATCAACTGTTCTTCTCCTTTCTTGCTTTCTACTTATAGATAATGACCAAGACTGATGACCTATCATATAGTTGATGGCCTATCAGACTAGGTCATTAACTATTCCTTATATTTCTTGAAATCTTTCTATGGGTGACGGCTAAGTATGATGACTTATCAGATGGTTGATGACCTATCAGACAGGCTGTCAACTAAGATCTTTTGCTCAACTTTGATCCAAACTCATTCTTATTTAATGTAATTATCAGAGGATTCCGTGTATCTTGACTTCCCTGCAATATCATATAAAATATAATTAAAAATAAAAATAGTTACTTAAGAACTTACAATTATTCTGAGTTAAAAGCCTTAAATGTGCTATCACAAAGCTAGCACATCATATGCCTATTGAGTACCTATTGTTTTTATATTCATAATTCACTTCTGTTGCTTTTTAGTACAGATTCGAGTACTAGTTGCTGTCGTTGATTCATCTTCATGCCGTGTTGATATCCAGAGATAAGGTGAGCTCTTGAGTTGAAGTCACCCATTTCCCTTTATCTTACTTATGTCTAGTCTTTAGTTTTGAGACAAATAGTATTGACTTTTCTATGTACTTGGGATGCATTATTATACTAGATACTCTTGTACTGGCTATACTAGGTCATGGGATGGTATTGATGTAGTGATAACCTTCAAACTATTTCTATTGTCTTGTTTAATTATTGTGTTGGATTGCTTATTTGGCCCTTTTGGGTCCTTTCAACCAAGTTAACCCATTGTGTTTAACTTTGTGTTATAGTTTGGCTTACTACTAGTGGGATAGAGTAAGTTCTATCATGACTCATAAATTGGGTCATGACAAATTGGTATCAGAGCCTAGGTTACATCAGTATTGTTGCTAAAAGAGAAAATATCTGGTAGAGTCCTGTAGATCAGATCGATGACATATGTTTCCTATCTTCAGGAAGTTATAGATATTCGTAGGAGTTCTTTACTTCAGTTACCCATATCGTGCTATGAGTCTGAGTTGGTTTTCATAATATTCCTTTAATTTCCCTCTTTCAAAGATAGCCAGGACACGTGCTACCACTACATGAGACAAAGGTCCTAAGACCAATCCTAGAGATCCTACTCCTATTTTTTCATGATCTAGAGATTGTGGACACTTATACATGTGTCCTTAGCTAGGGTCTAGTATAGGGGTCCTTTACTAGACCCTATTTCCTCTTTTGATTAGGAGATTTTTCTGCCCCAGCTAGCAATGGGATAGGGACTATCCCAGGCTCCACTAAAGTTTATTTATTCTTCACTACTTAAATATTCTTTAGTTTAGCTTTTGGGGATAGTTGGTGGTACATAGTCTATATATTGGAGTGGTATTGAGGCAGTGACATAAGTTATAACTGTGGATGCAAAAGTTGAGGTCCCTCCTATACTGGCAGTTTCTCAGCAGATAGTTACTTAACTAGTGGTTACCCATCCTGCTATGTCTATTGAGGAGTCCAGGATGTTAGGTAGATTCTTGAGATTGGCTTTGCCTAGGTTTTCTGGTGCTTTGGGAAAGGATGCATATGAGTTTCTGAATATTTGTAAGGATAGACTCCATAATTTTGGGCCTAGTTAAGACTCGTGGTGTTAATTACACCATATTCAAGTTGGATTTGGTTGCTCGACGTTGGTGGAGAGGTTATATGGATACTAGACCAGCTGAATCTTCTTCCTTGTTATAGACTTAGTTCTATCAGATGTTCTTGGAGAAGTACATGCCTCACAGCCTTAGGGATCGTTTGAGAGATCAATTCTCTAGATTGGAGTAGGGATCCATGACAGTTTCTGAGTATGAGGCTAGTTTTCATGAGTTGGCTAGGAATGTGACTTCTATTCTAGATACTGAGTATGAGAGAGTTTGTTGCTTTGTTTGAGGATTGCAACTTACCCTTAGCATTTCCACTCAGAGTTTAGATGCTGCAGGTGGGTTGTTGTAAGGTTTCATATCTCACTCGAGTGATGGAATAGATGCATAACTAATCCCAAGGGGGAAATGATAAGAGTCCTAGATGTCATAGCATTATCAGTGGGAGCCGTACTAGTTCCTGATTTAGAAGTAATAGCTCTCATTGTGGGCATTGTCCAAATCCATCCTATCAGCCTCAGATTCAGCCTAGTAGACTAATTCAGGTAGCTCTTCAAATTAATGATGGAGGTCAGTTTAGTGCAATTGATTGCCCTAGTCAGGTTGGTTGTCTATTTTTGAAGGGTTTATCTTTTGGATATTGGTTCATCTTTTCGAGTGATTACTCCAGGTTGGTTGGATTTGTTGGTTCTAGTTCAACTCAGGGAGCATGTTGATAGTGCCCAAGCACACACTCAAGTGTATGTGGTCTACCATAGGGACTTGTGTTAAACAACTATCAAATTCTAGTTTAACGATTGATAAAAAGTAAACAAAGAGGTTTTAGAATTGTAAACTAAAAAGAAACTAAACTAATGCCGTAAAGTAATGACATAGGACAATCAATGGATAGAAGGCCAGGGTTAAGGATTACAACCAATCATACTACGTTGTTGAACTTCATTCGTTAGATTGCTTATCGTTGTTGTTGATTTGTAGGGTTAATCACATGATTATGGTTTCTCGAACTCTAATCCTTTACCTAAGTTGGACCTTACACATACATCGTTGAGTGGGTATGTAATAATCCAATTAAGTTATTTAAGTTGTCATACTACGTGTGAATCAAGTAATGCATCTAAGTACATCCCTTTCCTAGATTCTAATTCAAGTCTCTTATTTAATAAAGAAACAAGAACCATACTTTGCTTATTCCCTTGTTCTATCTCCCTATCCCCTCTCACGATATCAAAAGGTTGAAAACTGATGTATTTTAAGGGTAGATAATCATTAAAATAGATAAAAAATGAATAAAAAAAAAAACCAATAACAATAATCAAATCAACAAACTTAATTAAAAACAAAATTAGTGATGATCTTGGTCTTAACCCTGGAAAGGGAGTTTTAGCCTTTAATGGAAATATTCATCATCCAATCACTTGGATTGATGATACAAACCATGAAAGAAACTAAATTTAATAGAATAAGACCCTAAAGAATGTGTAGAGCAGCCTCTTCTTGTCCAAAGAGGTCCAAAAGTATGTAAAAACGTGATACAACATGGATTTATAGCAATAGCGTAAGCTAAGTCCGTGTTGGAATTGAATTAGAATGAAACGCCCAGGGGTGGATTAGACCATTCATAGAACCCTATATTCTTATGGAATGGAGAATGTGACACACCCTCTATTACATAGTAATAGAGCATGCAACACACGTTTATCGCACACCTTCACTGGAATTTGCATCCCGAATTTTGGTTAAGTATTGGTCCTTCCTTCTTTAATACCTTGTCTTGTGGTGTCTTTCCAATGATTTTAGAGCCTCTATATCATCCATATATGACCATATTAAGATAAAAAAGGATCCTACAAGATCACACAACACGAATTAGAGGTACAAACATACAATATCCATCACGATGAATAAAAAATAAGAGCTTAGACTAAGATGGTTTCCATGATCTTTCACTTCAAGTTTCAACTCTTTCCTTGACTCACTTGAACTTTGTACACTAATAACCAGTTTCTTAATATATAATAAGACAGTTAAAACATAAGGAACACTTAAAACACCATAGAATCCAACAACATAGACTAGAGAAGCAACTAGGTCAAGCTAGAAAGACTAGTTTTCTCTATTGAACTCTAATTAAGTACAAACTTGTTAGAAAACACTTGAAACCATTGTAAACAAATGGTTTAATACTTGTATACACATTTATCTCATTATCAACCCTTATAGCATAGAATCATCCTCACAACAAGGCTTAAAACGACTAGAATAGTGACACTAGAATGGATAAATACACCAAACATCACTACCCCACACTTAAAGCCTTGTTCATCCTCGAACAAATCTTAACTATAATCATAATTAACTTAGGAGACTCTACACTTCTACTAAATGCAAGACACTCAAGCTAGTACTACAATGACTACATGGACTGCAAATTACTATGCTAAGTATGTTATTTACACAATTGAAAGCTTATGAACACTATTTCAAAACATCCTAGCCTCAAGAATTGAATCACCCAGTGGGAAACTCATGTACATTTCTCAATCAAGGACATCATACAAATCACCGACATTCATCAATCATGTGCCCCTCACAACAAAAGACTTACCCATAATCACTCACAATTAAGTAATTTATAACATGATGGGTACAAGAATCAAATTTCGCTCACTCTCACAAGGAATTCCCAAGTTACACACAATGAACCATAGTCTTGCCCTTAGTGTAATGCTCTACTAATATCGGTATATAAATCTTAGGATCAATTAGTACTTTTTTCGGGTTGTAATGTAGGCTAAGGAACGGGCAGAAACTATTTTGGGAATAGTGACTAACCTCTCTAAGAGGTTTAATACACTACATTATACAATAAAACCAATCTTCAACAACCAAATTACACCTTTTCATCCACCCATATCTTTTATTTTTAGCCCATCTCTTTTAAGCATTTTCGCAAACACTTGGTGGGCACATCGTTTATTCCTTTAATATTCAATTTTTCTTATTTTCTACAATCATGGGAATATTTCTAACACCATTCATATTACTCCCAACTATCACACTTCAAAAATAAACACCAATAACTATTACCTTGGGGCATCAATTTTACCTTTTTCTTCTTAAATTTCTCAAACTCCTTACTAATTCAATTCTTTTTTTTCATTAAAGCACTTAGGAGCTTTTCGGATTAAATTATGGTTTATCAAAGAAGGGATTAGGTTACTTATGAGGTTTCCAAAGAAAAAGCTAATGGCTCAATGGGGATAACTAGGATAATGCACAATGGTAGGACAAATAGAAGTTATAAAACAAGGCTATCAAAGAAATGCCTATATGATTTCCTAAAGGCACATTCTTTATTTCGCTTCACACACACACCAGGAAAGTTCTCGATATCACATACAACAAGGAATATACAAAATACCTTACATGCACATGACACATGCTCAACACAATAGGATCATCATAGACTCCCAACCAAATAATAACATAAATTCAAAATTAAACCAACTAGTACAAAAGTAACAAACATGATTCTAAGAGTCTCAAAAGTAGAAATTCACCCAATCAACATTCTTTTACAAACAAAAAACTTGCACCATCCAATAAAAAAATAGCACCAACAAAAATATCTCACTTATTCCTAACCTAAAAATTTTAAATTGAGCTTAAAATTGGGAATTTCCCCCATCCCACACTCAAAAATCTACTTTGTCCTAAAGTACACTTAAAAATAAGAGATAGAAATACTCCCTGAGGCCTATAGGCCTAGCTAGTAGCATCTTTAGATATTGAGACGGTCCTAGCACCCCACACTCACTCTTTGCCATCATTCAAGCTCAGTTTTCGGTACTCAGACTTTCCATTAACCTGTGACTCAATCAAAAACAAAAACTATGTGAAGTAAAAAAAATAAAAACTAATAAGAAAACATACATTAGCTTGGCTTGCCTCCCAAGAAGTGCCTAATTTCGTGTCGTGGTATGATCCAATCAATTTTTTCCTCCACCTTTAGGATATGAATTTCACCCCTAAAATTACATTCATCTTTTTCCCTCTATCATAGGGAGGTGGTACAAAAATTAAGGAATCGAGTAATAAAATGTGCATGGTAAACCACTCAGCCTTGAATTGAGGTCTGGTTTTATGTTTGTTATCCTATGTAAAATCAAGAATGCATGATTCTTGTTCCTCATCTTCTCACTCATCCACTATTTTAAAGGATTCCACAGACAAGAAATCGTCTAAACATAATGTAGAAAAGTGATTTTAATGAGGACCAACCAATCCCACATCAAAATTTATACAAACAATAACACACTCACTTTTATTCACCTTCTTAATTTTAGTCTTAAGCTAAAGATGATAACTGGGTGGCTATGATTTTTGTGTTTTTCTCTGCCTCTATGGAGATGGTGGTGATGTGTTTCCTGAACCTATTCAACAACTTCATGTTTTGAGTACTCAGACTTTCTTGAATTATCAGCAACTTTGTCTGCAACAAATTGGGAAGTCAACTCTACATCTATCTCTAGCTGATTATTCAATTTCTTTGTATCCCCCTAATAGTTATTCAAGTCTGCCAACAACTATACTTGAGCCACTAAAATTTGTTTCATTATTTCTTTCAAATTGCTCATTTGAGTTGTGGCCTGCATGTTTAGTTGTTGTGGCTGAAACTGCTAATGTCGGTTGTTCCATGCCTAAAATTATGGCTGATTCTGCCCTGTTTGATTGTAGTTATTTATATAATTAATTCTTTTAGCATAGCCCATAAATAATTTTTAATATGGATTGATAGCACTTATAGTTGCAGTATGAACACTTTAAGCACAAACCAAACACCAAGTTGCAGTCTACTCCACAGATAGAACGGTATCCACATCACATTGTGAAGGTCCCGTCTATGCACTTCCATCAAATTCTAAAAAATAAGCCCTATGATGTGGTTCCCCACAAAACTAACAAGAATTGTCATCACTTAAAAACTATCTATCCTAGGGTGCTATGTCAAAAAGTGTGATAAAAAGAGAAATAAATAAAACTAAAAAAAAACTAAAAAACAAAACTATTTACAACTCAATGTAGCTAAACTAAAAATAGGATAGTTGCCAAGCTACAAGTCCACGATAATGGCGCAAAAAACTAGACAGTGCCAAAGCACACACACAAGTATACATGGACTACTAAGTAGTAAATTTTCCTTCAAGAAAGACGAGTTATCGATCACATAGGGACTTGTGTTAAACAACTATCTCATTATAGTTTAGTGATTGAGAAAAAGTAAACAAGAAGGTTTTAGAATTGTAAACTAAAAAGAAACTAAACTAATGCAGCAAAGTAATGACTTGGGATAATCAATGGATAGAAGCCCAGGGTTAAGGCTTACAACCAATCATACTGCATTATTGAATTTCATTCGTTAGATTGATTTTCGTGGTTTTTGATTCGTAGGGTTAATCGCATGATTATTGTTTCCCAACCTCTAATCATTAACCCAAGATGGACCTTACACCTACATCATTGAGCGGGAATGTACTAATCCAATTAAGTTATGTAAGATCTCATCCTACATGTGAATCAAGTAATGCATCTAAATACATCCCTGTCCTAGATGCTAATTCAAGTCTATTATTTTATAAAGAAACAAGAACCTTACTTTGCTTGTTCCCTTGTTCTATCATCCCTATTCCCTTTATCGAGATCAAATAGTTGACAATTGATGTATTATAAGAGTATTTAATCCTTAAAGTTGTTAAAAAAATGAATAAAAAAATCAACAAACTTAATTCAAAATGAAAGTAGTCAAGATCTTGGCCTTAACCCTGGAACAGAAGTTTTAGCCATTAATAGAAATATTCCTCATCCAATCCCTTGGATTAATGATACAAACCATAGAAGAAACTAAATTTAAGATAATAAAATCCTAAAGAATGTGTTGAGAAGACTCCTCTTGTCCAAAGACATCCAAAAGTATGTAAAAATGTGATACAACATGTATTTATAACAATAGGGTAAGCCAAGTCCATGTTGGAATTAAATTAGAATGAAACGCGTAGGGGTGGAGTAGACCATGCATCACGCCCTATATTCCTATGGAATGGAGCATACAACTAACCTTTTATTCTATGGGAATAGTGCATGTGATGCACGCTTATCGCATGCCTTCACTGGAATTTGCATTCCAAATTATTATAAAGTATTGGTCCTTCCTCCTTTTATCCCTTGTCTTTTGGTGTCTTTCTAATAATTTTAAATCCTCTATATCATCATATTAATCTCACAAAAGATCCTAAAAGAATACACCAAATTAATTAGAGGTACAAACACATAATATCCATCACGATGAATAAAAAACAAGAGCTTAGACTAGGTTGGTTTCCATGATCTTTCACTTCAAGTTTTAAATCTTTCCTTGACTCACTTAAACTTTGTACACTTATAAAAAGTTTATCCATATATAATAACAAATTTAAACCATAAGAAACACTTCAAAACCTGTAGAATCCAACAAGATAGACTAGACAAGCAACTAGCTCAAGCAAGAAAGACTAGTTTTCTCTATTGAACTCTAATTGACTCTATTAAGTACAAACATGTTACAAAACACTTGTAACCATTGAAAAAAATGATGTAACAATGTTATGCACATTTATCTCATTATCAATCCATATAGCATAGAATCATCCTTAAAATAGGGATTAAAATGACTAAAATAGTGACACTAGAATGCATAAATACACCCAAAATCATATGCTATAATTGTGGATCTTTTGTTTATTATTTTCATAAGTGACCTAGTAGTAGGTGATTATTGCTTCAGCTTAGAGTTTTCCCTCTATTAGAGCGGTTTATCCCTTATCTAGATCTGGTTCTCAGGGTCGTAGGGATGGTTTCTAGGGTACTAAAAGAGGTTTTCATATAGGCAAGATAGAAGGTCGGTTAGGATCCCAACCAGGTGGCAAGCATGGTTAGTTATATATAGTAACTGCTAGTCCTGAACCTGAGTCTTCGAATATTGTTATTGCAAGAACGACTTTGGTGTGTCGTCAGTCTGCCCTTGCTTTATTTGATATAAGATCCACTTATTCTTATGTATTTTCTCATTATGATCCATAGTTAGAGTTATCTTGGGATTTATTATCTACGCCATTTTGTGTATCTACTCCCGTGGGTGATTTTTTAGTAGTTGATCGGGGTTTCAAATCATGTGTTGTGATTGTTTGTGATATTGATACTCATGTTGACTACATTGTTCTGGATATACTGGATTTTTATGTGATTCTAGGTATGGACTAGTTATCCCACTATCATGCAGTCATGGACTATTTTTCTAAGACTATTACCTTAGCTATGCCTAGTATACCCCTAGTCGTGTGGTAAAGAGCAATTAGCAGTGAGTCAACATAGATTATTTCTTATATTTTTCCTAGGAGGCTTATTTCGAGGGTTTGTGATTCTTATCTTGCTTATATTTGTGATACTAGTATGGAGAGTTTGTCGCTTGACTCTGTTTCTGTAGTGTGTGAGTTTCTTAATGTGTTCCCTACCGACCTACCTCATATTCCCCCTATCTATGAGATTGATTTTTCTATTGATCTTGATCCTGACACCCAACGTATTTCTATAGCACCTTACCTATGGCTCTTGTTAAGCTTAAGAAGCAAAATTCTTAGTGTCAGGATCTTCTTACGGTTTTATTAGATTGAGTGTATCTTCTTGAGGAGCTCTTGTATTGTTCGTAAAGAATAGAGATAGCTCCATGTGTATGTGTATTGATTATAGACAACTTAATAAGGTGACGGTGAAGAACCGTTATCCTGTGCCTCACATTAATGACTTATTTAACAAGCTCCATGGTGCAATGGTGTTCTCTAAGATTGATTTGAGATCTGGTTACCATCAGTTGAGGATTCGTGTTGAGGATATCCTGACGATAACTTTTAGGACCCGTTATGGTCATTATGAGTTCTTGGTGATGTCTTTTGACTAAACTAATGCCCCAACTGCATTTATGGATTTAATGAACTGAGTATTTAGGTCGTATTTAGATTTCTTTATGATTATGTTCATTGATGAAATATTTTTGTATTCAAGGAGTAGAGAGTAGCATGCACCATATTTAAGGATTATGCTCCAGACTTTGAGAGATCATGTACTTTTTGCCAAATTCTCTAAGTGTGTGTTTTGGCTTGAGTCAGTGACAGTCCTTGGACATGTGGTATCCAAGGATAGTATTATGATAGACCCAGCTAAGATTGAGGTGATTCATGATTGGGCTAAACATATATCTCTGAGTGAGGTCCACAAATTTATTATTTTGGTCGGTTATTATAGATGCTTTGTCGAGGCTTTTGCTACAATTTCAGCGCCTGCGATCAGATTGACTCCAAAGAAGGTTCCTTTTCGATGGTCCAATAAGTGTGAGTCAAGCTTTTGAAAGATCAATCATTTTCTTAATTTAGCCCCAATAGTCATCATATAACTTAAACACATACTAACTTAGATTCTTCAGGGGTATCACCATACCCTGAGTTCAAACAATCTAGAATTTTCAAACTCTTCCTTCTATTAGTTCAATCATCCAAAATTTAAAATTAGATACTTAAACTTAATATGGATATCCACAAAACTTCTCATACACTAATACCCACTCATTACAACTGGATAGGAATCATGGATAACTAATCCACAAAAAGTTTTATGAATACACTCAACCTTATCAATCCTCTCTGTCATTGTGATCACTGCCTTATCTCTATCCCGGTTAAAGTATTAACATACTCTAATTCTCCTTTAACTAAGAAATCACTCACAAAGTGATATTAAATAAACTACACAACACCTTTCTAGCACCATGAATACATTATCTACTAAATTCAAATAAACACTATACCTACTTTACTGCTACTAAACTTCTGGGTTCATGCTTCTAACTCTAGATCATATGCTGTCATATGATTTCGAGAAGGGATCTAAGGGAACATATAACTTTGGCTCAATGCTCAATTTACATAAATAAAAATGAAAACTTTCAAACTTTGGAACTTAAAGTCACTAATGGGATCTTTTTGAGCCCACATGTAATCCCATAACTATCTGTGGGAACTTTTTTAGAAACTCTACCATTAGGAATTTAAGCTTGACTATTTCTATTACCTAAAAAATAAGGAAGAGTTGGAATTAATGTAGAAATGTAAGAATCTTTGTAAGTTTCTTAGGCAACATCTCTACTACACTATTTGAGATACAAAAGAAGGGAAACATTTCTTAAATGCCCTATGGCCTCTCAAAGAAAATTATAGACATTTCTATACTATTACACAAGACTCTATTAGACACGGTTTAATAGACACTCTAGGACACTTGAACCACGTGCTCTGATACCAAGTTTGTCACGACCCGAGACTACCCCCTAGTCGTGACATGGTTCTTACAACCATAAGTGATCCCAAGCTAACCCATGTACCGGCATGATGCTTGAGAAACTTATTTGAAATATATAAAAAGTCTAAATTTGATGAGTGAAGGCATAATCATGACATAATATGAATAAATCAGATACTGTAAAAGTTTACAACATGATAATCTGAAAAAGAAACTTGAATTACATATAAAGATGCTTACTGATTATCTATGAAGCCTCTACTAATATTGACTATAGGTAGCTAGGATATGACCCCCACTCTCCCTAATCAATACATCAGAATAAGAAAATAAAATATAGGAACTGTAATGGACTTGAGTCCTTGAAATAAGAGAACTCATCACCAATTGGTTGAATGCTATGAACTATCTGACCCTTGTGTGGGGGCTATATGTAGTACCCATATTCTAAAGTAATGTAGCCAAAAATGCATATATGGGATCAGTAATTTTGAATGTATTAAGTAAGTGAGACATGTATTAAATCATGGAAATACTTAAATTTATGCTTTAAAATTAAGGACATAAGCTATTTTCTGAAATATGTACTTAAATCATGGCTATATGTAAAAGTTGTAAGACTTGGTAAAATTTCTAAATCGTAAGTTAAAAGTTTTTCTATAAATTGGAAAGCGGTAGAAGCATGATTATCATATGTAAATCTCAAGTTAAAATTTAATAGGTTGTAAAAATGTACTGAGGATCATGTATGAATACCGAACATGAATTTATGAGTATGTAAAATGAATACAAGACCAAGTAAAGTGTGTATAAAAATAATCTGTAAAACTGAATAACTGATAAACTGAACACTTGGTCATAGAAACCTAAGCTGATATGGTCTAAATATTGAAATGAGAACGTGGGAGATAACATTTGACCGATATGCCGCAATCTAAGCTAATCGGGATCCAACCTATAACCCCAGTTAGAAGGATGTCAGTACCTTGCTACGGCTATTGATACTGGATGTGTGGATCCAATAAGATAATGTCCCAAACCACTAGGGTGTCAGTCCTAAACTGGTGGGTGACCCCTAAGAGAGTGTTAGTCCTAAACTGGTGAGTGACACCTAATAAACTATGCTAGTTACATAGTTTTGAAACTTAGGGACTTTTACTAAAGGTATCAGTCCTATATTGGTGGGTAAACCTTCATCCCTAGATTTTCTCGATGCTAAGTTCTATTCATAACTAAACTGACATTGAGGCATAAACTAGTGCATGCATTGATAATTGATATGATCAAATATGGTATTCTAAAATAACAGCGCATGCATAATTTGAAGTAATCATGAACATATTAACTGATGTATTTAGATAATATAATACTGGTGAGTGCTATTTGTGAAAATGATATTAATTTTACTGTACAAACATGGTATGAATAACTTGAAATTTTAAAAATTATAGCATGCATGATCATCTAGGTATCGGGTGTTCATAACCCACCAGCATTGAAAATATAATTAAATACGATAATTTCAAAGTAATGAATGATAAAAATATTCATGAATTAAACTCAAGGATCCAACAATTTCATCAATGTAATGAATTATCATGATTAAAGTACAGAAGATTACTTGAAACAATTAGGAAACACTATTTCATGGTTGAATTCAAGAATTACATGGAGGAATCATAGAATTTATAATTGTTATGGGACCCTAAATCAAAAAGAGAATTAAACTTAAAAATTGGGGAAAACTTTGGGACTCAATGGGTGAAATAAGCCTATTGATGAATATCACACATACCTGAATTTCTTGACTTGTTGAAGAAAAGCATAAATTTGGATCCTTGGAAATTGATTTTGTTTAAGAACCCTTATTTGGCATTTTTTAGAATTTGGCAGGAGAAGGATTGTGTATTTGCTGTATTTCGAGGTTATGGGAAAATGAAATCATATTTATATTAGGTATAAGATGATTTAGGCTGTAAATGACCAGTTTACCCTAAAAAAAGTAAAGATAAATAAGGGTTTTAATTTTTCTAGAAATAGGGGCATGCCACGCCAAAATCATAGAGCACAGAGGGCATGCCACGCTGAAATTGCGTACCCTCACTGGTTCCTCATAAGAATGCTCATAAATTTTCTCTTGAGTATCTGATTAAGGATAAATCAAATGAGTTGGAAAGAGGACACAATTATCTATAATTTTGTGGGTCTTAAGCTCAAAAATTTCATATACTCCAGAAG
Source organism: Capsicum annuum (assembly GCF_002878395.1). Taxonomy (NCBI): domain Eukaryota; kingdom Viridiplantae; phylum Streptophyta; class Magnoliopsida; order Solanales; family Solanaceae; genus Capsicum; species Capsicum annuum. The sequence goes on from NC_061121.1 coordinate 74,850,693, forward strand.
TTATACACATTTAAATTTTCCTCCTGTAAGATTGAATATAAAAATTTTGTTGAATCAAAACCTCTTAACTCAACTTTGCTCTAATTGTTTCCTATGAACATTTTCACCTAAAAATCACTTTTAACACTAGGATAATTATCATCAAACTTATATTTTCATAGGGATCACTAGTTTTGAGTTTATACACATAGGAGCAATGGTTCGATTTCTTGACCAAAAATGCGAGGTGTTACAATATTGGACATTTTGAGATTCTTTGCATAGTTGGTGAGGTAGTTAGGAGTTATATTTACCTTTATATTTTTCTGATGTCCATCCAATTTTCCATGTTTATATATTGTAGTGATATACTCCTGATCCATTTTATGTGCCTAAATAAGTGTCAGTCTAGTTGGATGAACGGTTAACCTTCGTGTAGGAGCTTGAGCTCATTTTGGCTAGTGATGTTAGGGGGTTTCACATTAGGGAGATTCCTATAGTTACAGTTCAGTAGAGTCACCACACAGTGGAGGATTCTACTTGGAAGATTGAAAGGCCAATGAGGACCCAGTATCCTTAACTATTCGAAACTATAGGTACATCCTAATCCTTAACTTACATGGATGAAAGTCCCTTCAGTAGTGGATATTACAATGAAACTTTAGGTTATTTTATATATTTTCACTATTTGAGCTTTCCTATAGCTTCCCTAAGTCTTTAATGACTTGCTGGAACTGGCAGTGCAGTTATCGGGCAGTTAATTTGGTGTTTAGAGCCATTTCCCTGTTTTAAAGTCTTCGTTAGTTTCAAATGGCCATCGGGAAAAAAATTTAGTCAAACAACCTCAAATGTAAATTTTGAATATTCCAACAACTCTGGAATGTCAATTTTAGGTTAGGTAGACTCTTGGTTTGGGTCTTGAAGCACCCGAGCTCATTTCGACCCATTGGACGGAAAGTTAAGAAAATGGAATATAGGTGTGAGACCCACATTTTTTAAAACAACCATAAATGGAATTTTGACTGCTCCATTGAGTAAAAAACATTGAATTTTGTGTGTTTTCACAGTTTGTTTGTGTATATGGGATTCTGGATAAATCCCAAGGTCTTGGCGGAGACTTGAAAGATTCCAAGTCTACAGCTCTGGTGCATCATAATCGTAAGCCAAGGATCGTGATTACCATACTCCTGGTAGGCCTTAAGTGTTGTGATCATATTGGCTTGTTACGATTGTGATTCACTAGTGTATCCCCAATATACTGCAATCGTGAAGGTCCAATCGCGATCGCAGGCCCCAATACCTGGGAAAGGTATAAATAAGTCATTTTATCCTAATTTTGCTCTATTTCATCCAATTTCTTGAGATATTAAGCCCTAAAGAGTGAGATTAAGTAGGATTGAGGCTTGTGGGTGATCTAGGAGCTTGGCTAACATCTATTTTCATGATTTCCATTCGATTTGTTTTAAGATTTCATCATTTTTATGGTAAAATTTCCCAGTTTATGTTTTAAAATCCCAAAACCTTAGAGGCTTGATTTTAGCCCCAATTTAGCTCGAATTAAACCCAGTTCTTTGATAATGATTCCTTGAGAATGTGGGAATGTTGGGTTGTCTTCAGAAATGTGATTTTTCTTAAATGGAACCCACATGGGATTTTTGGGCGACTTTTGGATCCGAAGAATAATAGTGCAATATGGGTATCATTATTCGCATATTGATGAGTAGAATGTGATTTTGATAGCTTAGCATCTTATGGAAGCTTCTTGGAAGGGAAGAGCGATGATTTAGTGGATCTTTGAGCTTTCTTTTGCACCGAGTTAGGCTAGGTTTTACCGCTTGTTAGATTGAGCTAATTCATAGTATGTTTATGATATTATGTTAGATTTGGGATTTGGTTTAGGTGTTGGAATTATGAATTAAAATGCTTGGGTGAGTTTGATCATTTAGGCCATCTGTAAATCGTAAATTAGGCATAATTGACCTAGTTGCTCATATTTTAGGTGAATTTCCTTTCTTAGGGATAGTTGAGGATTGTTTAACATCTAAAAGTGGAATTAGATACCTTAATCCTAGTTTGGGTAGAATTTACCTAAAATGGAACTTCAGGGATTAGAAATGGGCCATTGACCCACCTTAGGCTAAGATGCATGTTGGCTTATGTAGAGCTTTATGCACTTTTTAAAATCTTGGAATATTTATTGAGGTAATATTGAGAAAACTTGACACTTGATGGTTATGTTGGTTGATGCCTATTGATTATGATATTAGTTATACTACTGATGGAACTATTTATTATATTAGTATATTTATAATTATCGTTTTATGTCCAGCTATTGATGATATATTTACCTGAATATTGATAATATATTTACAGGTTTAATTCCATCTATCGATGATATATTTACTGGTTCAAGTATGGCTATCGATGATATATTTAGTTTTTCAAGTCCAACAATTGATGATATATTTATCGGTTTAATTTTTGTTATTAATTATACTTACCGGTTCAAGTCCGACTATTGATGATAAATTTACTGGTTTAAGTCTAGCCATTGATTATATTTACTGGTTCGAGTCTTGATATACATATTATGCTATGATGATATACTAATTTTGGTATGACCTCCCAAATAACCTCCAAAAAATGAGTCTTGTAAGTGATTTTCCCACAGATATCCCCTTTCCAACTATCTTCCGCATTTCACTCTCAAACAGCTAAAACTCACCCTCAACCACCAACTAGCCTCTAATTAAATTGAGTAACGCTGATGCACGCAAATCCAAACCATGACACACTGATACCATATCGATACCAGCATAAATGAAAACTCATCCAAGCCAAAGGTAAATCAAGGCATGAGTTATATAACTAACTCCAAATCTAAATATAACCTTCTTTTGCCTTTCTGAACCTGCTAGTCACTCCAAACTAGGATAAAAATCACCTGAGTCCTATCTGTGCAATCCCATAACCTTAAACTCGAAGAATAAAAGTTGCTCCATAAAAAATCCATAAAATCAAGCTTGAGAATAAGCCCACAAGGCACTACCTAGGCACAAAAATAGAGACAACCAAGGTGTCCAATCTATGCTAATGCTATAACTGGTCCAGATGAACTTCAAAATGAAAAGTCAAAAGTCCAAACCACAAACACTCACAACAAAATGATCCACTCAGGAGGGCCAATTAACTAAGGATAAATCCATGTTGAATCAGACTCAAGCATACTACTCCTGCTGAGTAGATCATCCAAAATCCCAGCAAAAGTTGAAACTGAGGTCAAAGCTAAAGGAACCTATACCATTCCAATGAACTATTATCTATACACTGAGCAACCACAATACATCTAAACTGAAGAAGATTGAAAAGGTAGAGAAGGGGTAGGCTTAGCCAGCCTATAGGTGAAATCCCAACTGAGACAAATTTGAAACAATTTCCCACTGAAATCTTAACACCAAGGCCAAACCACTTTATCTCAAATACCCAAACCAAACCTGATGATGGCAAATAGTCCATACTCCAAATCCATCATAACCTCCAAATTATTGTTTGAAGGCATCAAGTAAAAAACTAAGCCAATAAGTCTGAACTAAGGTCAAATACTCAAATTGACCTTGCTATCCAAACTAGACATATCCTTACTAAATCATGCCAAAACCAAAATCAAAACATAGCTGAAGAACAAAATTACCATGAAAGATATATCACCGACTGAAAAGACAAGCAATCAACTCCATTTTTACTAGAGGGCATGAACCACCAAAACATAAACAAGAACTCACCAAAGCTGCAAACTACTCTAGTACTAGCAAAAACCCTTGTAACTCAGAGAAATGAGACCTTAGCCAAAAATTGGTCAATTCAATACTCCATCTAAGTAACAAATACTCATTTCACCAACTTAGGAAATCATCACAGAAAAGATCACCTATCTTCAACTCTCTAACTCCACTAGAACAAATAGCGTATCATGATAAGAATAGAGAGTCCAACCCCTTATTAATACTAAGATCAAAGCTATCACTAGGAGACAAGCCCGACAAACTTGAAAGATGAATCCAAAATCTCTCAAAATCTACATCAAAACCACTATCAAAAGATGAACTAGTCAAATCAAAAGAATGGACCCCAAACTAGTCAACCTCAAAAATGGGCTACACAAACCAATCCCCAACTCTAAAACCACAATAAAACCATAGGAGCCAACTTACCTTCAATAGCACAATCCAATCCATAAACAATCTAGAACATCCAATAAAAGAGGAAAATGACCAACCTCACCTTGCTATAAGAGAGAAATTATCCAACCAGGCTAGTTGCCTAAGCTAATAAATAAGAACAATGTGGAATAGAATTCTAACTAAATAATGTTATTCTAATCATCTACCAAGAGAGGACTGATTAACATCACATAACGAAAATAATGGCAACAGTAATACAAATATTAGTATAAAAGGTAGAAGGTACCAAAAGTAAAATCAATAACAAGTACCACTATTGTGCCATAAAACGGCCAATATGCTAAGGTATATGGGACACAAACCCAAGTTTTACACCCCAAGGAAATATCAATACAGATCCACTCTATCCACTACTAAAAATAATAATCTACAGGGGTAGTCATAGGATCATGAACTCTATATCAGGGTACACAACAATTGATATAAACCTACCATGGCATATATTCATTGATGGGTATGAGAAGCCCAATACACATAACTGAAAAAGTAAAGTTGTGAAATAAAAGGACATATATTGTAGTGACATCTAAAGTCACATGCTTGGTAAGTCTAAGAAAAAACAAAGATGAACGGATCCAAACTCGAAAAAACAAAGATGAACGGATCCAAACTCAATGTTATCATCTAAATCATCAACTAAGGTGCTAAAAGTACTTCCTATAAATGAAGGTGACACAACATTGTAAAAATGATCTGAATGAGCTAAGTGACTAATAATCCCAATTTAAGGAAACTCTCAAAACCAGTGATTGCTCTTTTTGTAGTCGTAACAAACCCCTAAAGACCTAACCTAGTGAGAAACATGAGTTAACCCCAAGTAGATAATTAACTGATATTGAGGGAACTTCCTACTAAAAATCCCACACTCTTCACATTCATAACATACCTTAGGAACTCTTGGATGGCAAGGAATATATGCTAACTCTGCCTGAACAACCAACTCACATTTAGGGAACTTTCTAGATAAATGTCCAACCTTGCCAAAACCAAAATAAGCTCTTGGAATACTTTAGGATGCTGCCCTTACTGATCTAGAATAGTCTCCATTGCATAAAGGCCCATACCAAATACTCTACAAGGTCCGAAAAGAACTCTACCTTCTTGGACTGCCATGAGTAACCTGAGAGCCACTTATAGTTTGAAATTCTACCTACATAGAACTGATACGTTGTAAGTAAATCTGACCTCCACCCAAAAGATCCTCACTCCTGGATGGAATACTAATATCAGTATACTGATGACATGGCCTCTTATTACCACTCCATAAGTCCTAATGCATGCTCTCTGTATGGTCTTCACGTGGTCAACAACCTGAGAGAAAGAATACCCAGCTACTATCAAATGATTTAATGTTAAACGGAGTGGTAATGCTAATCCTCTGATAAATCCATACACTATATCATGCTCTAAAAGATATACCATAGAAATATCATGTCCCTTTAAGAAACCCAATTTCATACTTTGAAATCGTCAAGAAACCCTACTGAATATACCAGTAAAACCAACTCTAGCTTGAGAAATACTCAATAAACTGAATGTCATCCCTAGCTTTAAGATATCAACAAAAAGACTTGGGATCCTTAATGTTAAACCTCAAAAGGCTAAAGCGATTGTAAACCCTATTAGAGCATGAGCTAGCCTAAATCCTCTTGATAACGTTGAAGATCTTCGACATCTATCCTTGACTCCTTACCATGATAATATATTGAAACTCTAGAAACTCATGCTAACGTGTCGTCTGAATGTATTGACAACCTCTCATCATCAAGAATAAAGTCAAAAAATGTACTTGAGGCTCATAGAAATATGGACAGATAATAAGGAATCAAGAACACAATTTCCTAAAAATACCATTTAGGATTTCCTTGAGCTATGCGATTCAATAAATTGTACAGCTCATCATATGTCATCTCAAGAGCTTGACCACCTGCAGTTGAATCTAACAAAATTTTTGTATTGTGATCAAGAGCCTCAACAAAATTATGACCAAGTACCTTATTGGACTACTGATGGTGTGGACAGTCCTGAAGAAGTCCTTTTAAGTTCTCCCAAGCATGATAAAGATTTTAGTCTGGCTTCTATTTGAAGCATACTATCTCACTATAAAGTCTCACCATCTTGTCAGATGAGAAAACACAAAAAAGGAATTTTCAAGCCATGTCATCCCATGATATGATTGAATTTGTTGGTTCCACATTCAACCATTTTTTCGCTTTCTCCAATAGTAAAAAGAGAAACACCGTCATCCTTATATATTCTGTATTCACACTCATAGGAGTGAATGTGTCACTGATTTCCAAAAAATTATGCAAGTGGATCTGTGGATCTTCATATGAAAATCTTGTGACCTGTCCACTTCTAATCAAAAGCTGTATCATATTTTATTTAAGCTCAAAATTACCTCCAATTGTCGGCTTCTGAAATGATGAGGTCAAATTGATTGGAAGTGGGATTGTCACTTCTCTTACTATCCTGTGAGCTACTTGTTCTTCCTGAGCTATTTGAGAAAGAGTTTCTTTGTCTTTTTTGATTTGCAGAATCGGGGGTATAAGGATTGCTTCTCTCCTACATTGATGGAAAAGTTACTCAGGTTTGAGGTCTGATTTAACCAACTCTCGATACCTTGCCAGCTTACTACTTTGTAAATCTATTTCCTGCAAATACACAACCATGACCAAGCATAAAATCACCAAAGAAATCCAAAAGTAAGACTAAGAATAAAATAGTTGCCAAATTACAAAACCCCAACAATTGCGCCAAAAACTTGACAGTTCCCAAGCGTACATACAAGAGTACATGGTCTATCAATTAGTAAAGTGGCCTTCAAAAAAGCTGAGTATCAATACCACAGGGACCTAATTCCACAACGATACTATTCTAGTTCACAATTTAGATTCAATTGATGTAAGCAAAACCAAAATAGAGTTTTAAATCTTTTAAATTGCAAGTAAGTAAAACATGCTGAAGATAAAGATATTGATATAATCAATAGGAGAAAACCCAGGGTTAAAGCACTTCAAAAAATCATACTATGTTATTGAACTTTATTTGTTTACTTGCTTATCTTGGTTGTTGATTCATAGGGTTAATTGCATGATCATGATATCCCAACCTCTAACCGTTTGCCTAATTTGGACATTACAACTACATCATTGAGCGGGGATGTAATAATCCAATTAAGTTCTTTAAAGCCATCATCCTACGTTTGAATCAAGTAAGGCATCTAAGTACATTTTTTTCCTAAACGCTAATTTGAACTCCTTATTTTATAAAAAAAATACAAACCATACTTTGTTCATCCCCATGTTCTATCCCCCTATTCCCTCTCCCGAGATCACACGGTGACAATAGATTTATTTTTTGGGTGATCAATTAATCAAATAGTTAAATTGAGCATAAACAAACAACCAATAATGATAAGCAAATCAAATGAAATTAATTCAAAATAATAGTACTCATGTTCTTGGCTTTAACCCCAAAAAGGGAGTTTTTAGCCACTCATAGCCATAATCAACATCCAAGTAATTGTATGAATGATTAAAATCATAAAGAAACTAAATATAAAGAATATAAAACCTAAAGAGAAGTTGTGGTAGCCTCCAATGATTTACAAGTTGATCTTAGGTCTTCCAAGATGTCCAAAATAGAATTTAACACATTATATTTATAGTAGACAAGTCATAGACCAAATGGGATTAGGTTTCCACGTTATTATTTTCCAGATAGGCACAAAAAACCCTCTTTTGAACTTTATCGCATCGTGCTAGCATGCTCATCTTTATTAGCCCACAAAGCAGCATAATCGCGTTGATATTCTAGAATTTGACAACTCTCGATTGGCTCATTACTGCGATGCGGTGCCTTCATTATCGCTATTAGGACCTCTTATGAATATGTTGGTGTGACACATTTTCCGATTGGCCAATCCCAAGTTCCTTACGCTCCCTGGACATTCCAGGTATCCAAATTGCATCAAGTTGTGTATTGTGCTTTTGTTGATCCATTGCAAGCCTTTTAAAGTTGTTTCCACTTGATTTGAAGCTTGTATATCCTTAATATATCATAAGAGTCCATTCACCAAGAATCCTATAGCATTAAACATTACAATTTAGATGTCAAAACAACAAGACATCCAAGATGGTGAACTAGAAACACGAGCTAAGACTAGGCTTGCACGCATTGATCTTAAGCTTATTATTTTGACTTTTGGCTTGATCCAATTGACCCTTGAACATTATAACCAAGTTGTTTCACATATAAATACATAATAACAACCTTAGGAACTCATTAAACACATTAGAACCCAACACAATAGACTAGACGAATACCTAGCTCAAGATAGTCACACTAGTTTTCTCGATTGAACTCTAAATGCTCAAATTGAACCAAAACTCATGTGAAAAGCCATTAAACATTGTAAACACATACATGGAAATATAGATTCACATTTATCTCATTATAAAAAAATTAAGAACATGAGTTATCTTTAAAATAAGTCTTAATAGACTAGAATAGTAACTCTAGAATGCATAAATACACCCAATATTAGCAGTCTTGCCGGATGGAAAGAATCGGATAAGAAATTTTTGGAATAAGTCATCCCAGATTGTGATTGAATTTGTTGGATCATCTTTCAACTACTTTTTTATTTCCCTTAATAGTGAAAAGGAGAATAGTGTTGGCCTTACATAATCAGTTGACACACCCATAGGGATGAATGTATCACTGATCTCCATAAAGTTCCACAGGTGAACTTGTGGATCTTTATGTGAAAGCTTGGTAAACTGTCTACTGCTGATCTACAACTACACCGTGATCTCTTTCATCTCAAAATTACCTGTAAGAATTGGTTTCTAAAAAAGGGAGGTTAAATTTATCAAAAGTGAGATTGCCACTTCTCTAACTATTCTGCGGGCTTGTTGTTCTTCAGCCATAAGAGTGGGATTATCTTATTTCTATTGAAATTGTGGGATATGAGGGAGAAGGATTGCTTCTCTCCTTCATTGATGGAAGCGTTGCTTAGGTTTAGGGCTTGGTTCAACTAATTCTCTATCCTCTTTTCAGCCTACTACTCTGCAAACTCATTTTCTGCAAAATCAATCCCAAGACAAAGATTAAAGGACCAAAGAAATATAAAAAGTAAAACTAAAACAAAAATAGTCGCCAATTTAAAAGTCCCCGACAACGGTGCCAAAAACTTGACAGTGCCCAAGTGTACACCCAAGTGTACATGGTCTACCAAGTAATATAGTGGCCTCAAAGAAAGCTGAATATCGACCCCTCAGAGAGTTGTTTTAACAACTATTCAATTCCAGTTCAACTATTAAGATTAAATCATTGTAATATAACCAAAAGAGATTTTGAAATTCTAAACTAAATATTTAATGTAAATGTAGCGCAAAGTAAATACTTGAGACAATCAACTAATGAAAACACAAGGTTAAAGCACTACGAACAATCATACTACGCTATTGAACTTCTTTCATCTTTGTTGTTAATTTGTAGGGTTTATCGTATGATCATGGTCTCCCGACCTCTAATCTTCTACCTACTTGGACATTACAACTACAACATTGAGCGGGAATGTAATAATCCAAGTAGATGCATTAAGATATCATCCTATGTGTGAACCAAGCAAGGCTTCTCGGTATATTGCTATCCTAGATGCTAATTGAAATTCCTTATTTCATAAAAGTATAAGAATCTTACTTTGCTTATCCCCATATTCTATCTTTCTCTTCCCCCTCTCAAGATCACAAGGTCAACAATATATGTATTCTAAGGTTAGATTCTCCTTAAAATAGTTAGAACAAGGATAAACAAACAAGCAAAGATGATAAGCAATTCAAACAAACTTAATTCAAAAAGAAAGTAATCATGTTCTTGGCTGTAACCCCAGAAAGGGGGCGTTTAGCCACTAATAGACATAATCATAATCCAACTAATTGAATACATGATTAAATCCATAAATAAATAAAATTAAAGAGAAATAAACCCTAAAAGAAGTGTTGAGAAGCCTCTCTCCAAGTCTATAAATGTCCAAAAGTAATTACAAAGTATTTAAAGTTGTGTACTTATATTAGAGGCAAATTGGTCGTGTGGGAATAGAGGGGTCATTACGGGCCTTGGACCCCCAGACTGGTTGAGGTTCCACCTGCCTTATTCCACCACTATAATGTTATCTTAAACTGCCCTAGACCCCCAGAGTAGAGGGGGCGTCACCCCTATATCACCTGCCCTCTCTGGAATTGCCATTTTGATGTTTAACTTTGTCTTAAGCCTTTCTCCTTTTATGCAAGACTTGTAGTGTTGTTTTCACTTGTATTTTAGCTTGTGTATGATCATATATAATCCATGATTAAATAACCAAGCATACTAAATAACCAAACACCACGAATTAGAGATCAACAAAGCAAATCATCAAGAACAACAAGCTAGAAACTCAAGCTAAGATCTAGTTTCGCTCATTTTATTCTTTAACTTATTATTCTACTCTTGGCTTGTTCCAATTAAATTATGCATACTATAAACAAGTATATCACTCATTAAAACCATTAGGAACTCATTATACATGTTAGAATCCATCGCAATAGACTAGAATATTACTTAGCTCAAGCTAGTAAAACTAGTTTTCTCGTCTAAACTCTAAATGATCAATTTGAACCTAAACTTGTTTGAAAACACCTTTAAACATTGTAATCAAATACTTAAACACTTATATTCTTATTTATCTCATCATTAACACGTAAATCACACGAATTTTCCTCAAAACAAGGGTAAATAAGCTAGGATAGCAACACTAAAGTACATAAATACACCCCATATCACTAACCAAAAAAATATATATATTGGATTGGGACTTTCCTCCAACCATAGACAAAACTAAAATCCATAAATAATACAAATAGAGCCTTTCGAATAGATGGAATATTAAATATTCAATCCAAAGATGACCTCGAGTGTCTGAATGTTAAGCATGAGGAGTAAAACAATCGATTCCTGCATCGCATAGGGATACAGCCGCCCAAAAAATAGTTAGCGGGTGAACGCTATCATGAACTTAGGATAAGGATAAACTAATATGTCAATTGTAAAACCAAGTAAAACCATCCATAGGCACACAAACCATACATATATATATAACCATGTCGGGAAATGAAATCGGGTATAGCATGCCATTAAAACCTTTACCTAGGTTTGTAGCTTTGCCATCCTAAAACCACCCATGGGCTATCTAGGTTCAGCTTCCCCTACTGAAAGGGCCCCAATTCGTAAAGATGAACGACCAGAGAAATAAACCTGAGATGAATTTTTCATCCCCCAAAATATAAAGTGTAACATCATGCACATGGTCACTACGACTAAACCTCACATTGGCAAATATGACTTTCCAGTTTTGATCCCCCCAGGACCTCCACCTTCCACGACTTTGCTACACCCCCACATTTAAGCCCAATTAAAACCATTACCAAAAAACCAAACCATTATCCATTTATTATTAACCAAGTCCATTAGTAGTGGTATCGTCATACCGACTATAACTTACAAGTATTGTCCTTAGCCAAACCTTTTTGAGATCAAGGGATTCCCACATACCCATAAATCATATTATGCAATTAAATTGGTGGATTCCCATGTACCCCACAAATATATTTATTTAGTCAAACCATTTAAACCATTCATATCATTTAGGGCTCCATTACCAAGTTTAAACCTTACATAAGTTCCACTAAAAAACCAATATTATAGTGAAAGCATGGTTATAGGCATTTTATCAAATATATTGGGGGCAAGTATTTCCAAAACCAAAGTCCATTACCAAATAACCATTCCCACACAACCAATTATGCAAATCCACTATTAAAGCATATAAAAGCATAATTAAAGCATAAAGAAACCATAACCAAGCATTTATAACCAAAACCCCCAAATTATATTTGAAAATCCAAAATCTTACAACAATCAAATCATGAAAACATTGTATAAAACCCTTCCTTTAGTTGAAACTAACAATGAGGGAGGAGAATAATTCTTAAACCAAAATGATGATGGCGAGAGATCACCAAGACAAGCCCCAATTTACTCCTTAAGATAAAACCCTAACTTTCTTTGCTCATAACATTAGAGAGAATTTAAAAGCATTTTCTAAGTGTTTAAGAATAGAATAATTAGGAAAATAACCTCCCAAGTGTAATATAAGTCGTGGGACCTCATTAGGATAAGTGGGGAAATGTCTAGATTGCTCTTACTTAAACTGCATTAATTCTTGCCATAGGGTATCACTCGCCCTTACGAGTCGTACCCATCCTATACGAGTGGTACCCACCTCTCATACCCTAGGATTTCCCTCTTAAATACAACAATATCCAATTTACTACGCACCTAAATCCAAGTTGTATCCAAGTGTATGACTAGTACCTATGAACCATACCCCTAGCAGAATAGAATCCCAGAAGGTTTGAAAATTGACCACCATACAAATTCGTGGTATAACTCCTACCTTGCCTTATGACTTATGGTAAACCAGTCAAACTGAGATCCTACCTAAGTCGTAAGTTCTAAGGTAAACTGAAGTAACCAAATAACCTATACCAAACCATATGACTTATACCACCCAAATCATACCCGTTCAAGTAATTACATCCATCCCAGCAACCAACACTAGTCAGCATACGACTAGACCATACCACCATACCAAAGTGTACGACTCATTCCCCTAAGTCATATTTTTCCTAAAAATCAAGAAAATTTTCTAAGGTTCAGAAACTAGGGTGTTGCAGTCTCCATTACAAGGAACATTCATCCCCGAATAACAGACAAGGTAGGGGTAATCATACCCACGAGTCATTTGCATTATCAAATATCTTCCCAATCTTTAACAAAGTTTGAATACAAAGATTCAAAGATATTAATCTTTACTTTAAAAAACATAGAAAATAAAGATGTTTTAAAGAACACATACCTTCCACATAAATCCCAAGAATATAAAATAGGTGCGGATACTTGGACTTCATGTCATCCTCCGCTTCCATTTATCTTCTTTTACCTTATGGTTCCGCCCAAGGACCTTAACCAAAGACACATCCTTGGTTTTAAACCAATGAATCTATCCATCTAAGATCTCAACTGAGACCTCTTCATAAGACATAGATTCCAAGATAACCAACCCCGCCAAAGGAAAGATCAAAGAAGGATCACCAATGCACTTTGTTAACATGAAAACATGAAATACTGGATGAACGGAGCTCAAACCAGAGGGCAAATCCAATTTGTAAGACATATTACAAACCCTTCACAGAACCATAAAAGGACTAACATACTGAGGAGTAAGATTTCTCTTCTTACCAAACTACCTTACTTCTTTCATGGGAGATACTATCTGGAAAAACCTATCCCCAACCTCAAACTCTAACTATTTATGTCTTACATCTACATAGGATTTTTGGTTACTTTGGAAAGCCTTAAGCCTATCCTTAATCACCTTTACTTTTTTCATAGCCTGATATACCAAATTTGGACCGAACATATCAACCTCATAAAGCTCAAACTAACCAATAGGAGATCTATACCTCCTACTATATAATGCCTCAAAAAGGGCCTACAAATACTAGAATGATAGCTATTGTTGTAAGAAAACTCTACCAAAGGTAGATGCTCAACCCAACTACCACTATAATCAATCACATATGCCCAAAGAATATCCTCCAATATATGGATAGTTTTTTCCATTTACCCATCCATTTGAGGATGAAAAATAGTACTCAATCTTACCTTAGTACCCAATCCCTTCTGAAAATACCACCAAAAATGAGATGAAGACTGTATACCATGATCAGAGATAATCAAAATAGGTAACCTATGCAACTTCACAATCTCCTAAAGATATAACTTTGCATAATCCTCCATTGAAAAGGTAGTCCGCACTGGCAAAATGTGAGCAGACTTTATCATCTGATCCATGATGACCTAAATTGAATTAAATTAGTTCCAAGACTGAGGAAGACCAATAATGAAATCTATATTGATTATCTCCTATTTTAATTTAGGAAAATCAATATCTTGATACAACCCACCAAGTCTCATGTGCTCAACATTTACTCATTGACACACTATGTATTTGGCCACAACATCAGCCACATCCTTTTTCATACCATTCCATTGATATATCTCCTTGAGATCATGATACATCTTCATCAAGCTAGGATTTACAACATAGCATAATTCATGTAGCTCAGCCAAGATCCTCTACCACAAACCCTTGGCATTAGAAACACACAACCTCCCTTAGTACCATAAAGTACCATCACCATAAATCTCGAACACTATTACCTTCTGCATACCCATATTACACTTGATTTTAATCAAGATAGTATTGAATAATTTTTCTCTTTAATATCTATACTAATATATGACCAAACCACTTCCTGAACTATCACACCACCCTTCTTAGAGTCCAAAAGATGAACTATAACACCTCACATTTTTACGCTAAACTTTGAACCATTGTTCCTATGTGTGTAAACTCTAATACCATGATTTACATTTTGAATACATGTGTCATGACCATTAACCTAGTGTGTAATAAGCTTATAAGATGAAAATATTCATAAGAACCACTTAGAGCAAAGTGAGCTAAAAGCCATTGATTCTGCCAAATTTTAGTGTTTAACTCCACAAGGATTGTATTTAAATGCATATAACTTATTATATATGTGGAATTTTTCAGATAAATACCGAACAAATAATAGATAATTTAATTATCTTTCTAATAATACCTATTTTGCCTTAATTTAATTCCTAAGAAAAAAGTTATGGCCTTTTTTATATGAGGTAGTAAGGGTCCGTGATTTGGCCATGATGCATTTCTCTCTTAATGTGATAAGAGATGTGATATAGAGCTTATTCCCTTTCAGTTTTAACTTCATAAGGGTTAAGGGGTACTTTGGTCCATTCCCTCCAGTCCTAAATGTCCAAGGCATGAATTAAAGCACCCAAAAGGGTATTATTTGCCCATCTTCTTCAAATCAACTCACATAAAAACCCACTCTTTTCCCAAGAACATTAATCCAAGCTTCTTCTCTCAAGAACAATATTCAAGACCTTTCTCAAGAAACCAAGGAATTTAAGGTTTAAGCTTATAAAATCATCAAGGAATCCTCAAAAATTAATCTAGTGAGGTAAGTGTGATGTTCATCCATGGGCCCTTTTTCATCCATGGAGTCCAAGAATCCCTTTTGGTTTAAATTATGAGTTTTTACATGTTCAAGTTGAACTAACTCCGTGAATCTCTTGTTAATTCAATTACAAGTTATGGTTATGAGTGTTTTTAAGTGGAATGAGTCATATCATGTTTTGAGTGTTGCAATTTCCATGTCATGTTCAATTGATTTTGGATACTATGTTCAAGTTTTTATATATACATGTTTGATGCAATTTCCTTGTCATGTTCATGTTTAAGACATTCCTATGTTCAAGTTATGATTTCTACATGTTTGATGAAATGCCATGTGTGTCTTTGAACTATGATCACATATTATAGTATTCAAGTTTAATACAGGATATTTATAATCATCTAGTACTGATAGGTTATGAACACCCGATACCTAGTTTTGTTTACATGATTTCAGTATCTCAGAATGATTTAAATTAAACCATTAGTTTTATCATTCAGTTAGTTACTATGATCTAACTATAATGAGAACTGTTAGTTGTATGGTTAGTTAAATTCAATTCATTCCAATCCAGTATTAGTGTCATTCACTTAGGAGTAATACTTAGCACCGAGTGAATGTGGGGATGGCGTCTCCTGCATCTGTTAGGCATGAGGCACTAGTATTAATCCTTAAGTTCCAGACCTATGTCGCTACCATAGACCATGAGAGGTCCCACATCAATTAGGCATGACACCTTCGTCCTTCATGACATCATCCTTATGGATCCACTTCGTTTGCCAGTGTTTGTACCCTTGGTAATATACCAACATCTTTCTACCTGGGGTTAAAGGTTGGACCCCAATAGCAGATTTAGGGCATGTTGGTTATAGCTAGCTTTCACAATCTCAGTATAGTATTCAGTGTATTTTTAGTTTAGGTTTTCTTGACTCAGTGTATAGATCTTTAGATATACAGTTTTATAGCTTAAGTCAATAAGATTTCAGATTATCTCAGTAAGAGGATAGATATACACTTAGTCTTACATTCTTAGATTTTACATATTCATGCATTCATGCATAGTTACCCCATGCATTTCAGCCTATCCTCATCTCATATACCAGTACATTCAAAGTACTGACCTTATACTCTTTTTTATACTGTGGTGTCTTATATCATAGGTTTGAATGCTCAATATTGTGACCGTACTTAGAAATCCCAATATTACAACAGTAGTAGTAGTGGTGAGTCCCCATCCTTAAAGGACATATTATCCTTCATTCAGTAATTTTAGTATTTCATAATGTTCTGTTAGTTAGAGTTAGTTGAGGGCCTATCTCATCAACTCCTCAGTCAGTTTAGAGGCTTTCATATGCTCAGATAGTCAGTTAGACAGTTAGTCAACTTAATTAATTTTATTAGCGGTTTTGAGATAGACCATTTGGTTTTCAGTATCTTATTAGATTTTCATACTTATAACTAAGTCGTACTATCAGTATTCAGACTTGTAGTACTTTATTAGTTTATGTACTACACAAATGCTTTATTAATATTTTATTCACTACTCACATCAGGTACCAGCTCATGGATTAGCTTATGGTCACTTGTGACCGCAAGCATTATTTCACAACTAGAGGGTTGTCTTGGGTCATGAAAAAACTTTATATCAGATCCTAAGGCTTTAAAGCGTTCTAGGGATTCTTAAAGTCACATTGAGTAGAGTCTTTTGCATGGGTGTAAAGCGCGCTACACTTATGGATGCATGGCTACTAGATATTTTAGGAAAAGTTTCCCTTCTTTCAGTGTTCATGTCGTGCGAAAGAGGATGAGCTCTATTTAAATTACCTTTTTAAATCATACTTCATTCTATTTACAGACAATGCCTCCCATAAGAAATTATAAAAGAAGGAATGGGGATCAGCCTGCACCACCACCTATTTAGAAAGATCTCTTAACTAAACATGTTTCTCACGCTGAATTTAGGAATGCTTTCACGACCTTAGCCTATTCGGTAGCTAATCAGAACTATTACTAGGTTTTTGCTCCAGCCAATCCAGTTGCCAATACAGCTACAGCTAGGACATGGGACTTTACCCGAATGAGTCCCTCTTTATTTTTAGGATCCAAGTTTGAGGAGGATCCGCAAGAATTTTTGGATATAGTGTAGAAGGTGACTGATATCTTAGGCGTCACTTCGAGTGAGAGTGCAAAGTTGGTTTCATATTAGTTGTAAGATATAGATCACACTTGGTTTTGGTAGTGGAAAGAGGATAGAGGTGTTGAGGTAGAGCCTATAGAGTGGGAAGAGTTTGCCACGACATTCTTAGACAGGTTTCCCCCTTAGAGTTATGAGAAGCTAAGGTATAGGATTTTATTAATTTGAAAAGGTAATATGATTGTGAAGGAAGACTTGCTTAAGTTCACTTACTGGGCAAGGTATGATCCTTCGATAGTGGCTAATAATAGGTCTAGAATGAGTAAGTTTGTATCTGGTGTATTAGATAGTGTGGTCAAGGAGTGTAGGACGACAATGTTGATTAAGTAGATGTACTTATCTATACTTATGGTTCATGCTCAGCAGATTGAGGTAGAGAAGCTTAAGAAGAAAGGGAGAGAGAATAAGAGGGCCAGAACAGGTAGTTTCAAATTTTCATAGCCAAGGTCAGAGGGTGGTAACCATTCTCAGTTTCATCAAAAATTTTTAGCCCCATCTCTATCTTTAACTAGTGCATCGGTGCCAAAGTTTAGGAATGATAGTCGGGATAAAGCGCTAGGATCTAAGTCCCAAGGTAGAGTGAACAATGGTTGTACTAATCTACTTTGTCAAAAATGTGGTAGGAATCATCCAGGTGAATACAGGGCTAGCAGTTATGTGTGTTTTGAATGTAGCAAGCCAGGCCACAGGATGAGGGAATGCCTTGTAGGTATGTGGAAGGGCAGGAATAATTGCTAGTAGGTTTATACTAACTCATTAGTAGCACCAGCAAGTCGTCTGACCCAGTAGGGTGCTACTTCCAGTTCCACTAACGAGCAGTGCTATAATAGGTTATATGCCTTCAGACAGGATAGGATCAGGAGAGTTCTACTGATGTGGTTACGGGTTTTCTATCTCCATGTTCATATTTTATTAGATCCCGAAGATTTATTTTCATTTGTAACTCCGTATATAGCCTTAGTCCTAAAATATTAGTAGAACCTTTCTCAGTGTCTACCCCAGTGGGTAAAACTATTTTAGCCAGACGGGTAGACAGAAATTGCCCGATCAAAGTATATAAGAAAATCACCTTAGTTGATCTTATAGAGTTAGAGATGATTGATTTTGATGTCATTCTTGGCATGGATTGGCTCCACTTTTGCTATGCCTCAGTTAACTATAGAAATAGTCATTCAATTTTAGTTTTCCAATGAACCAATTATTGAATGAAAGGATAGTACTTCAGTGCTTAGGGGTCAACTTTATTCGTATCTTAGAGAAAGAAAGATGATATCTAAAGGGTGTGTTTACCATCTTGTTTGAGTCAAAGATTCTAGTTCTGAGACTCCCAGTCTCTAGTCAGTTTCAGTAGTAAGGGAATTTCTAGATGTGTTCCCTCAATATCTTCCTGGAGTTCCTCCCGAAAGGGAAATTGACTTCAGAATAAATCCCCTTCCAAATACCCGCCTATCTCATTTCCACCCTACAGAATGGCTCCAACTGAGCTTAAAGAGTTGAAAGAGCAGTTGAAAGATGTCTTATATAAAGGTTTCATCAGGCCTAGAATTTTCTCGTAAGGTGCTCAGTCCTTTTCATACACAAGAAAGATGGTTATCTTCAAATATGCATCGACTGCTGCCAGTTGAACAAAGTAACAATCCAGAACAAATATCCTCTTCCCATGATTTATGACTTAGTTGACCAACTTTCTGGTGTCATCTATTTCTCTAACATAGACCTCAGATCCAGGTATTATCAGCTTAGAGTTAGAGAATGTGACATTCCAAAGATAGCCTCCAAAACTCGATATGGTCACTTTAAGTTTTTAGTTATGTCTTTTGGACTAAAGAATGCCCGTAAAACTTTTATGGACTTGATGAACAGAGTGTTCAAGTAGTACTTGGACATGTTCATCATAATCTTTATTGATGATATTCTTATCAATTCCCATAGTGAAAATAATCATGCAGACCATCTGAGAATTGTGTTAGAAAACCTTAGAGCTCATCAATTATTTGGCAAATTTAGTAAGTGCAAATTTTGGCTAAGATCAGTAGCTTTTCTTGCCCATATTTTTTCCTGTGATGGCATTAGAGTTTTCCCTCAAAAGACCAAAGTGTTAAGAAACTAGCCCAGACCCATCTCTCCACCAGATATCAAGAGTTTCTTGTGTTTGGCTAGCTATTACAAACAGTTTGTTGAGGGGTTTTCTTCTATTGCATCCCCCATGTCTTGATTGACTCAGAATAAATTTAAATTCTTATTGTCAAATTCATGCAAGAAGAGTTTTTAGGCATTGAAGGCTTGGCTTACCTCAGCCCCACTATTGACCTTGCATGGTTCAGATAGTTTTATAGTTTACTGTGATGCTTCTAGAGTTGGTCTTGGTTATGTATTAATACAGAGAGTTAATCTTATATCCTATGCCTCCAGACAACTTAAACCCTATTTAAAGAATTATCCTACCCATGATCTTGAGTTGGCAGCTATTGTTTTGGCCTTGAAAATTTAGAGGCATTATCTTTATGGGGTTCATGTTGATATGTTCATGGATCACAAAAGTTTCCATTATGTATTTTCACAAAAAAGATTTAAATCTTCATCAGATAAGGTGGCTTGAGTTGTTACAAGATTATGATATGACTATGTTGTATCATCCGGGCAAGGCCTATGAGTGGCAGATGCCTTTAGCGTAGTGTCTATGGGTAGTGTTGCTCATGTTGATGAGGATAAGAAAAAGTTAGTCTATAAGGTTCATTAGCTTGCTAGATTAGGTGTTCAGTTGGTTGACTTGGTTGAAGGCATTCTATGGGTTCATAATAGTTCAGAATCACCATTGGTTACCAAAGTGAAGGAACAAAAAGTAGAGATTTTCTCCCAAGAGGGAGATGGTGTGTTGCGCTGCCAGGGCAAGTTATGTGTTCCATGTGTTAATGGGTTGAGGAGACATATTTTGGCAGAAGCACATGGTGCGCGGTATTCCATTCATATGAGGTCCATAAAGATGTACCGTGACTTGCGGGAAATCTATTGGTGGAATGGTATGAAGAAGGATATTGCAGAGTATGTGGCTAAGTGTTCACATTGTTAGCAGGTTAAAGTTGAGTATGTAGGAGTTCAGTATCCCCACTAGGAAGTGAGAAATGGTGAATATGGATTTTATGATGGGTTTACCTCATACGTGTCGTCAGTATGATTGGATTTGTATCATTATAGATAGAATGACCAAATCATCTCATTTCTTACCATTTCATATTTCCTACTCAGTTGAGGATCATGCCATTCTTTATATTAGGGAGTTAGTTAATTTGCATGAGATTTCATTGTCTATCATATTAGACCTAGAAGGGTGTTGGTACCTAAGTTTATCTCAATACAACTTTTCATCCTAAAAAAGATGGTCAGGTAGAGAGGACCATTTATACCTTAGACGACATGTAGAGAGCAAGTGTTATTGATTTTAAAGGTAGTTGGGATGAGCACTTACCTTTGATTGAGTTTGCCTACAATAAAACTATCACTCCAGTATCCAGATGGCTTCGTTTGAGGCTCTCTATGGGAAGAGATGTCTATTTTCTATCAGTTGGTTTAAGATCGATGAGGCTACGTTGATAGTGTCAGATCTAGTGTTTGATACAATAGAGAAAGTTCAGTTGATTAGGGAGAGGCTGAAGATAGCCCAAAGCTGTTAGAAATCCTATGCAGTTGTGAGAAAAAGAGATCCTGAGTTTTATGTTGGTGATTTAGTGTAACACCCCGATTTGCTTAATCGGAATGCTACACGGTGCTCATGACCCCGAGGGAACACAAGCTAACCGATGACTAATATCTGTACCTATATACTGCAAATCATAATATAATAATGCAGAATACATGAAACTATAAGGCCATAAGGTTCAACTGAATACAATCATGGGGAAGAAAATACCCAAAACAACTAAATCTGAACGTAAATCCAAAAGGCTCTAAACTGTCTGAATAAAGAGTTGAAGGAACATGTCTCCAACTAACTCTATAAAAATAAACTGAAGAATAAATAAATGAATCAGATCATAATGTCCTTGAATCAATGAGAACTCACTGTGTCTCTGCGACTGGAACGCTACTGCTACTGCTGGGTTGGAGCTCATGTCTCGGAACCTATGGTGTAACATAAAAAGAAAGAACCATAACGCAAATGCGTCAGTACAACTGGAGTACTGAGTATATGAGGAAGGTAGGCTAAACATAAAGGGTTTCATGCATGAACAAAACTCACTGACTAATATGAATGTGGGAGTGAAAACTCACATATATAGAAACTAGGACCATGAATACGTGATAGCATGACTTAAAGCTAATACATGGTTTACGGATAACTGTCCTGACTGATACTGAAACTAATAACATGGATGACTGTATCTGACAGTACAATATATACTGAAATCTGAAGAACTATCTGAGTTCTTTTACTAAGACTGATACTAAAACTGTGGGAAGTAGTGTTTAACCGACATGCCCCATCTATGCCGTTATGGCTAAGCTAAGGTCCAATATCTGCCCCGACTAGAGGGGTGTCAATACAACGTTGCTGGTAAGGACAGCTATGAGACCCTATACTGGCAGGTACTCAAATAAGAACGATGGGAACCCTAAACTGACGGGTTAAGCCACCTCATCAACCCTAAGCTAACGGGTTAAGATATCTCAACCAACGCTGGATACGTAGTTCTGGAACACACGGATTGCTACTAAGAATCACACCTTGAACTGCCAAATGAGTTCCCATCCTTGGGTTCACTCGGTGCTAACCTCTACTCCCATCTGGAGGGACTGGACATGAATAACTGACTGTGCATGACTTGATCTTACTGAATTCCGTTCACTGGCGGATTGTTACTGATATCTGACAACTGACTAAGATCATGAGGTTTTCCTGAATCACATGACTGACTGAAGTCTATGGAATCATAGCTTAAGTTTGAATATCATGAAACATGACATGGATCTAGGCACACAACTATAGTTTTTAGGTACAAGTACCCCCAGGACTCGATGGAAGGAAACTGACACACATGACTGACTTGATCATAAGAGTAGAGTCCATAATTTATAATATCATAAGTAGGGATCTCATACTAACCATGGTTATCAACAATGTATTGCATGGAAAGGATTTCATATCACATGGAAGTACTTGCACAATCTTAATATCATGTTCGTTGCATAATCATATTGGCAACACATACCAATAACATGGAAGTTCATGTGGATTGCATGGTTATCATGCATTTTGTTCATAAGAAGGATTTGCAAGTAAACATAGCATAATCTCATGAGAATAGTTTATGAGTATTCCAACAACATTTACAAGGCACATTAACAACATAGAAGTCATTGGAACATAAGGTCATATCATTAATCCTTCACTTAGTCACAATTTAGCTATATTGCATGATTTCTTGTTCCTTAGGCATTTTATCAAACACCTTACATGCACATCTTAAGCATAGGTGAAATCACCAAATTATACATCATGAACACCAAAATTTACATGTTCCCAACTCATATGATATCATGAATTCATAAAAACATATAAAGATTCCATCTTGAGAATCACCCAATATCAACAACATGATCATCAACACCTAACAATATAGAAATCATACTTTATAATGAAAAAGAAAAAAACAATCAAGCATCAACATGGGTATGATCATAACACCACAATCAACCAAGCTTTTGTATTTTAAATATTGATTCTTGAACTCCATGGACGAAAGGAATCCGTGGATAAACACTACGCATACCTTAGAAGGAAGATTCTTGATGATTGACGGAGGAATTTCCTTAAAATCAGATCTTCAAGCTTAATTATGCAACCCTAGTTGCTTTTCTCCTTTAGTGCTCTTGGATGAAGAGCTTTGAGATGAAAATAGGGTTGTAATATGTTTAGAAGCTATATATTTTGTAGGGTTAAGTTTAGGGACGTGTAGAGTGTATTTAAAGACTTAATTACCTTTAAAATAATTCAAAATGGAGTGTTTTTAACACCTGGAATTTACTTAGGAGGCGCCCAAGTGATCGCCTATGCTTGGGTTGGGCGGCGCCTAACCAATTGCCTATGCCTGGGTTAGGTGGCGCTTAACCAATCACCTATGCTTACTGTCTCTCACGAAAATGGGCATAACATTTCTCTCGGATATTAGATTAAGGCGAAATTGGTATCGTTGGAAAGCTAATTCGATTCTCTACAATTTGGTGGGTATAAATCAGCCAAAATACCACAATAACATCAAGTTATACTCGTTCAAAGATGACCCTTGAAAAATCAAACACTAAAACTTGATGGATTCAAAAACTCTTAGCTTGTATTACCTTAAGTGACTCATATGAACATGGTTAATGCATCATAAGCTATCCTATCACTAGGATATTCATATTAAGTCATGTACTTAAGTAGGAATCATAGGATAGGAGATTTCATATGTAGGAATACTTATTCAGTTTGTAGCTTAGAAAGATGTTGGGTATTACAATATCTCCCCCTTGGGAATATTCATCCTCGAATGAGAATTTACTGAGAAGGGATACAAGACAATAGAACCTGAATTGAACATGAAGAACTGGAACTTGATCTCATGACTAACATGCAAAACATACTAAACTCGTGCATATCTGATGCACAAAAAACTGATACTTAAATGCATGACTGAGTATGAAATAGTTAATAGGTACCAAGTTTGTACTGGAAACATGAATGTGAAATTTAATAAGCTTAAGGAGAACTATTACCTTGAGCTCGATATGAATTGGTGGGGAATAGGTGAGGATACTTGGTACACATATCTGCTTCTGCTTCCCAAGTAGCTCCCTCATAAGACTGATTTTGCCAAAGAACCTTGACTAAAGAGACTTCTTTGTTCCTCAATCTATGAGTCTGTTAATCTATGATTTCGACTGGAATCTCTTCTTAGGAGAGGCTATTCTGAATATCGATGCTCTGAATAGGGACAACAACTGTTGGGTCACCTATGCACTTTTTTAGAAAAGAGACATGGAAGACTGGATGGACTGAGGCTAGATCTGAAGGCAACTCAAGCTCATAAGCTACCTTGCCGAAGCAACAAAGAATTCTAAATAGACCGACATACCGGGGACTGAGTTTCCCTTTCTTTTCAAACCTCTTCACTCCCTTTATAGGAGAGATCTTAAGATAGACATAGTCATTGACCTCGAACTCGAGATCCTTTCTACAAATATCTGTATAGGACTTCTATCGGCTCTCAGCAGCCCAGAGTCTCTCTCTGATCAACTGAACTTTCTCTAAGGCATCGAATACTAAGTCAGGACCTATGATTGAGGCCTCACTAACTTCAACCAACCAATCAGAGATCTACATCTCCTACCATAGAGTGCTTCGAATGGAGCCATCTGAATACTTGAATGATTGCTATTGTTGTATGCAAACTCAATCAAAGGCAAGTCGTCGTCCCAACTTTCCTTGAAGTCAATTGCACATGCACTTAGCATATCTTCAAGAGTCTAAATGGTCCTCTCTGCTTGACCATCTATCTAAGGATGAAATGTTGTGCTGAGATAGACTTGGGTACAGAGACCCCTTTGGAACGCTTTCCAAAAGTGAGAAGTGAATTAGGTACCTCTATCTGAGATGATAGATAGTGGAACACCGTGTAATCTGACTAACTCCCTGATATAGAGTTTGGCATAATCCTCAGCGAAATAAGAAGTACGAATAGGAAGAAAATGAGTTGACTTGGCCATTTTATCTATAATGACCCAGACTGAATCATACTGATGACGAGTTCTAGGCAAACCCGTCATGAAGTCTATGTTAATTTCTTCCCACTTCCAAGTAGGAATGGTGATATCTTGCATGGAACCACTAGGTTTTTAATGCTTTATCTTAACCTGTTGACATGTAGATCACTTAGCCACAAACTCTGCAACATCTCTCTTCATCCCACTCCACTAATAGATCTCCCGCATGTCGCGGTACATCTTAGTGGCCCCTGGATAAATAGAGTATCGCGCACCATGCACTTTTGCAAGAATTCGCTACCTCAATTCATCTACACCTAGAACACATAGACGACCCTAACAACGAAGAACATCATCTCCCCCTTAGGAGAAAACCTCAACTTTCTAATTCTGAACTTACTCTTTGAGCTTGACAATTCTAGAATCCCTGTCTTGTTTCTCTTTCACCTCGGAAAGTAGAGATAACTCTAAACTACTATGAACACATACACCACTCTCTGAATAATCGACTAAGTGAACACCTAGTCTGGCAAGCTGATGGATCTCCTGAGCCATCTTTTTCTTACTATCCTCAACGTAAGAAATACTACCCATGGAGAGTCGACTGAGAGCTTCGGCCACAACATTGGCCTTGCCCAAATGATAAAGAACACTCATATTGTAATCCTTTAAGAGCTCTAACCACCTTCTCTGGCGAAGATTGAGATCTTTCTAGGAAAGGACATACTGGAGGCTTTTATGGTCTGTGAAGACATCTACATGAACTTCATAGAGATTATGCCTCCAAATCTTCAAGGCAAAAACTGCCGTTGTAAACTCAAGATCATGCCTAGGATAATTCTTCTCATGTAGCTTTAACTGTCTGGAGGTGTAGGCTATGACCTTACCATACTGCATGAGGACACAACCTAAACCCACTATAGATGCATCACAGTAGACTACAAAATCGTTCAAACCATCTGGAATAGCTAGAACTAGAGCAGAGGTGAGTCGAGTCTTCAACTCTTGAAAGCTCTTCTCACATGAATCTGACCAATGGAACTTAATCTTCTTCTAAGTCAATCTGGACATGGGAGATGCAATAGAAGAAAATCCCTCGACAAACCATCTGTAATAGCCAGCCAAACCCAAGAAACTCTTAATATCTAATTGAGATACGGGTCTGGGCCAGTTTCTTACTTCCTATGTTTTCTGAGGATCTACTCTAATTCCATCACTAGAAAAAATATGGCCAAGGAATGCTACTGATCTTAGCCAAAATTCGCACTTACTGAACCTAGTGAATAACTAGTGATCCCTGAGAGATTGAAGAACAATCCTAAGATGGTCTACATGATCACGCTCTGTGCGAGAGTAGACCAGAATATCATTTATGAAGACTATGATAAACATGTCCAAGTACTACTTGAACACACGGTTCATCAAATACATAAAAGCTGCAGGGGCATTGGTAAGACCAAATGACATAACTAAAAATTCGAAGTGACCATACCAAGTACAGAAAGCTGTCTTCAAAATGTCACATTCTCTAACTCTGAGCTGATGATAGCCTGATCTGAGGTCTATCTTGGAGAAGAAACTGGCACCCTGAAGTTGGTTGAATAGGACATCAATCTGGGGAAGAGGATATCTATTCTTGACCGTGACCTTGTTGGGTTGACGGTAATCAATACATATCCTGAGAGAACCATCTTTCTTGCACACAAATAATACTGGCGCACCCCATGGGGAAATGTTGGGTCTGATGAATCCCTTATCTAAGAGATCCTTGAACTGATCTTTAAGTTCCTTGAGTTCTGCTTGGTGCCATTCTGTATGGCAGAATAGAAATAGGTTGGGTATCCAAAAGAAGGTCTATGCCGGAGTCTATTTCCCTTTTGGGAGGAATGCCTGGAAGATCTTCGGGAAAGACATCTGAGTATTCATTAGCAATCAAGACTATTTCAAGGCTGGGATATCTAGAACTAGAATCTTTAACATACACGAGATTATACACACATCCCTTACAAATCATTTTCCTTGCCTGAATGTAGGAAGCAAGTTGACCCCTGAACGCTGAAATGCTACCCTTCCACTCTAGGACGGGCTCATTCAGGAACTGAAACTGAACTATCCTATTTCTGAAGTCGACTGTGGCATAGAAGGAATAAAGCCAATCCATGCCGAGAATGGCATCAAAATCACTCATCTCTAACTCCACCAAATCTGCTGACATAGATTTTTGAGATATCATAACCGGGAAGTTCCTGTATACCCGTCGAGCTATGATGGTTTTACCCACTGGGGTAGAGACTGAGAAGGACTCTACTAGGACTTCGAGACTAATTTTGAAATCACCTGCTATGTATGGAGTAACAAACGACAAAGATGCACCTGGGTCTAGAAAAGCATAAACATAAACATGGAAAAGTTGTAATGTACCAGTAACGACATCAGGAGAATTTTCCTGATCTTGTCGGGACTGAAGAGCATAGAGTGTGTTTGGGCGTTGCCCACTGGTAGCACTGGAAATAGAACCTTGCTGATTCGGGTAACTGGACTGAGCTTAAGAATGATTTTGCTGACCCTGAAGACTTGACTGCAAACACTCCCTAATCCTGTGGCCTTTCTTGCCACAACCAAAACAGACATCACTACTGGCTCTGCAAATGCCCTTGTAGTTCTTACCAGAAGTCTGACAAAGGGAATTTGTTCGAGCACTGCTAACACTGCCCAGAGATTTAGAGCCTGGTGCTTTGTTTCTATTGCCTTCTCTGAACTTCAACACTGGAGCGCTGGCAGAGGAAGGAGCTAGAACTGTTGACTTGGAGCAAAACTGTGAATGGTTTCCTTCATCTGACTTGGGGTGAGCAAAGTTGAAATTACCTGACCTTGCTTTTTTGTTCTGCCTCTCCCTTATCTTAAAATTCTGCTCTTTTACTTGCTGGGCATGGGTCATGAGTCTTGCTAAGGTCATATCACCAATAAGCATCGCAGACCTACACTCATTTACCACGCTATCATTGACCCCTGACACGATCTTGCTCATCTTAGCTCTATTGTCTGTAACCACTTGAGGAGCATACCTGGCTAGGTTAGTGAATCTGAGAGAATACTCCCTAACCATCATATTCCCCTGCCTAAGTTTAATGAACTCAAGAACTTTGGCTTCCCTCAACTCTTGGGGAAAGAATCTGTTTAAGAAGGCCATGACAAATTCCTCCCACTCGATAGGGCCTGTATCATCTAACCTCTCAGACTTTCACTGTTTTTACCAATCATGAGAAACATCCTATAATGGGTAGGCGGCTAACTCGAAACTCTCAATAGAAGTAGCACTCATGATGTCAATGACCTTCAGGACTTGGTCAATGAACTCCTGAGGGTCCTCATCAGACTTAGACCCATGGAAATATGGAGGGTTCATCCGGGTGAAGTCCCAAACCCTAGCTGCTTTGGGAGTGGCCATTGGATTGGCTAGAATGACTGGTGGCTGTTTATTCTGTGGAGCATTTGACTGAGCAAGTGTGGTAAATGCGGATCTAAACTCCGCATGGGAAACAAGTTCTCCCAAAGGATCTTCGGGCTGAGGAGCTGGCTGGTTTTTTCTCTTTGGGGCCATGGTCTGGAATAAGAGAAAAATGGATTAGACTGAGAGTTTAACTTGTGATTATGCTCACTAGCATGACATGAATAATGAAGAAAGGGGACTATTCCTAAAATATCTTATAGCCTCCTACACATAAATGTGGCACGCAACATACCCATGTACAAGACTCTACTAGATGCGGCTTTCAGACTTCCTAGGACTCTATTGAACCTTAGGATCTGATACCAAGTTTGTAACACCTCGATTTGCTGAACCGGAATGCTACACGGTGCTCATGACCCCGAGGGACCACAAGCTACCCCATGACAGATATCTGTACCTCTATACTATAAATCATAATATAATAATGAGGAATATAAGGAACTGTAAGGCCAAAAGGTTCAACTGAATACAATCATGGGGGAGAAAATACCCAAAACAACTAAATCTGAACATAAATCTAAAAGTAAATTTGAAAGCCTCTAAACTGTCTGAATAAGAAGTTGAAGGAACACGTCTCCAACTAACTCTATAACACTAAACTAAAGAATAAATAAATGAATCAGATCATAATGTCCTCAAATCAATGAGGACTCACTATTTTTCTGTGACTGGAACGCTACTGCTACTGCTGGGCTGGAGCTCGTGTCTCAGAACCTATGGTGTAACATTAAAAAAAAGTACCATAGCGCAAATGCGTCAGTACAACTGGAGTATTGAGTATATGAGGAAGGTAGGCTTAACATAAAAGGTTTCATGCATGAACAACACTCACTGACTAATATGAACGTGGTAGTGCAAATACATATATATAGAAACTGGGACCATGAATACGTGATAGCATGACTTGTAAGCTAATACATGGTTTACTGATAACTGTCCTGACTGATACTAAAACTGATAACATGGATGACTATATCTGACTGTCCAGTATATACTAAAATCTAAAGAACTATTTGAGTTCTTTTACTGAGACTGATACTGAAACTGTGGGAAGTAGTGTTTAACCAATATGCCCCATGTATGTCATATGGATAAACTATGGTTCAATCTCTGCCCCGACTGGAGGGGTGTTAATACTGCGCCACTTGTAAGGACAGCTGTGAGACCCTATACTTGTAGGTACTCAAATGAGAACAGTGGGAACACTAAACTGACGGGTTTAGCAACCTCATCAACCCTAAGCTGATGGGTTAAGATGTCTCAACCTACACTAGCTACGTAGTTCTAGAACACAAGGATTGCTACTAAGAATCACACCCTAAACTGTCGGGTGAGTTCCCATCCTTGGGCTCACTCGGTGCTAACCTCTACTCCTATCTGGAAGGACTGGACATGAATAACTGACTGTCCATGACTTGATCTTACTGAATTCTGTTGACTGGAGAAATGTTACTGATATATGACAACTGACTAAGATCATGAGGTTTTGCTGAGTCACATGACTGACTAAAGTCTATGGAATCATAGCTTAAGTTTGGATATCATGAAACATGACATTGATCTAGGCACACAACTATAGTTTTTGGGTACAAGTACCCCCAGGAATCGATGGAAGGAAACTGACACACATGACTGACTTGATAATAAGAGTAGAGTCCATAATTTATAATATCATAAGTAGGGATCTCATACTAACCATGGTTATCAATAATGTATTGCATGAAAAGGATTTCATATCACATGGAAGTACTTGCACAATCTTAATATCATGTTCGTTGCATAATCATATTGGAAACATATACCAATAACATGGAAGTTCATGTGGATTGCATGGTTATCATGCATCTTGTTCATAAGTAGGATTTGCAAGTAAACATAGCATAATATCATGAGAATAGTTTATGAATATTCCAACAACATTTACAAGGCACATTAACAACATAAAAGACATTGGAACGTAATGGCATATCATGAATCCTTCACTTAGTCACAATTTAGCTATATTGCATGATTTCTAGTTCCTTAGGCATTTTATCAAACACCTTACATGCGCATCTTAAGAATAGGTGAAATCACCAAATTATACATCATGAACAACAAAATTTACATGTTTCCAACTCAGATGATATCATGAATTCATAAAAACATATAAAGATTCCATCTTGGGAATCACCCAATATCAACAACATGATCATCAACAGCCAACAATATAGAAATCATAATTTATAATGAAAAAGAGAAAAACAATCAAGCATCAACATGGGTATGATCATATCACCACAATCAACCCAGCTTTTGTATTTTAAAGATTGTTTCTTGAACCCCACGGACGAAAGGAATTCGTGGATGAACACTTTGCATACCATAGAAGGAAGATTCTTGATGATTGATGAAGGAATTTCCTTGAAATTGGATCTTCAAGCTTAATTATGCAACCCTAGTTGTTTTTCTCCTTTAGTGCTCTTGGATGAAGAGCTTTGAGATGAAAATAGGCTTGTAATATATTTAGAAGCTATATATTTCGTTGGGTTAAGTTTAGGGACGTGTAAGGAGTATTTAAAGACTTAATTACCTTTAAAATAACATAAAACAGAGTGTTTTTGACACCTAGAATTTACTTAGGCGGCGCCTAACCAATCGCCTGTGCCTGGGTTAGGCGGCGCCTAACCATCGCCTATGCTTAATGTCTCTCACGAAAATGGGTATAACTTTTCGCTCGGGTATTGGATTAAGGAAAAATTGGTATCGTTGGAAAGCTAATTCAATTTTGTACAATTTGGTGGGTCTAAATCAGCAAAAATACCACATTAAATCGAGTTATACTAATTCAAATATTACCCTTGCAAAATCGAATACTAAAACTTGATGTATTCAAAAACTCTTAGCTTGTATTACCTTAAGTGACTCATATAAACCTGATTAATGCATCATAAGCTATCCTATCACTAGGATATTCATGATAAGTCATGTACTCAATTATGAATCACAGGATAGGAGATTTCATACGTAGGAATTCTTATTCACTTCCTAGCTTAGAAACATGTGGGGTATTACATTTAGTCTATTTGAAAATCTTTCCCATGAATGGAGTGAAGAGGTTTGGAAAGAAGGGGAAACTCAGTACTCGATATATTGGCCATTATAGAATGTTGAACCATTTTGGGAAGGTAGCTTATGAGCTAGAGTTGCCTGGTGATTTCGCATCAGTTCATCCGGTGTTTTAAGTTTCTTTGTTAAATAAATGCATTTGTGATTCACCTGTTGTTGTTCCTTTAGAAAGTATGGATGTTCAAGATAGCCTTCCTAAGAAAAATTTCCAGTTGATATCCCTGATCATCAAATTCGTAGGCCAAGGAATAAAGAGTTCCCTTGGTTAATGTTCTATGGTGGAATCAGTATGTTGAGTGAGCTACTTGGGAAGAAGAAATAGATATGTGAGCCTGGTATCCACATATTTTCTCCATGAATTAGAACTTAGCTTGAGGTAAGAGTTTTCTTTAGGTTGACTCTTTTCATTCTCTATTTCAGCTATACAACTATTCTTATGTCATAGAATGTATCATATTTCAGACCCAGTTATTAGATCATATTTCAGCTTATCAGTATTCAGTATAGACTCTTAGTATTCTTAGTTTCTGAGTTTAATCAATTTTATTCGAGGATGAATGATTCTAAGGAGGAGATAATGTAACACCCCATATTTTTGGGCTAGACTTTGAACCATCATTCCTATGTATGTAAAATCTAATACCACGATTTACATTTTGAATACATGTTTCATGACCTTTAAACTAGCGTGTGAAGTGCTTGTGAGGTGAAAAATGTTCATAAGAATCACTTAAAGCAAAGTGAGCTAAGACCCTTTGATTAGTACAAATTTTGGTGTCTGATTCCACCAAGGTCAATATCTTTTTATATACGTTGAATTTTTCATATCAAAACACGCCAAATGATATGTAATTTAATTAGCTTTCAAACGATAACAATTTACCCTTAATTTGATACTCGAGCGAAAAGTTATGGCCTTTTTTTTGTGAGGCAGTAAGGGTCCATGATTTTGCCGCGATGTATTTCTCTCTCAATGCGATAAGGGATGCGACGCAGAGCTTATTCCCCCTCTATTTCATCTTCTTAAGGGTCAAGGAGAAATTTGGTCCTTTCCCCTCATCCGTAAATGTCCAAGATGAAAATTAAAGCACCTAAAAGGGCATTATTTGCCCATCTTCTTCAAATCAACTCACATAAAAACCCTCTCTTTTCCCAAGAACAGTAATCCAATCTTCTTCTATCAAGAACAAGATTCAATTCCTTTCTCAAGAAACCAAGGAATTTAAGCTTCAAGTTCAAGAAATTCTCAAGGAATACTCAAGAATTCATCTAGTGAGGTAAGTGTGATGTTCATCCATGGGCCTCTTTTCACCCATGGAGTCTAAGAATCCCTTTTTGGTTTAAATTATGAGTTTTTACATGTTCAAGTTGAACTAACTCCATGAATTATGAGTGTTTTCAAGTGGAATGAGTCATATCATGTTTTGAGTGTTGCAATTTCCATGTCATGTTCAATTGATTTTAGATAAATCCCTAAGTTATGAATTTAACCATGTATTCCTCATGTTTAAGACATTCTCTTGTTTAAGTTATGATTTTTACATATTTGATGAAATGTCATGTTGTTTCTTTGAACCATGATCACATATTATAGTATTTCAAGTTTAATATAGAATATTTATAATCATTTAGTGTTGGTGGATTATGAACACCCGATACGTAGTTGTTTTGCATAATTTCAGTATCTCAGAATGATTTAAATTAAACCATGGGTATTATCAGTCAGTCAGTTATTATGATCAAACTACGATGAGCATAGTCAATTTGATGCTCAGTTATATTTAATTTAGTTCAGTCCAATATCAGTGTCATTCAATTGGGAGTGACAGTTAGCACCGAGTGAACATAGGGATGGCATCTTCCCCATCAGTTAGGCATGAGGCGCTAGTAGCAGTCCCTAAGTTCCATACCTATGGCGCCACCGTAGACTTTGACGGTTCCATTGTCAGTTAGGCATGAAACCTTCATTCTTTGGTATATCATCCTTGTAGATCCACATCGTCAGCCAATGCTTATACCCTTGGCAAGGTACCAACACCCTTCCAACTAGGGTTACAGGTTGGGTCCTGATAGCAGAATTGGGGCATGTTAGTTAGAGCTAGCTCTCACAGTCTAAGTACAGTATTTTGTGTATTTTTAGTTCAGGTTTTCTTAACTAAGTGTATAGACTTTCAGATATTTAATTTTGAATCTTTCAATCTTTTAGATTGAAGATTATCTTAGTAACAGAACAGATATAAACTCAGTCTTGCATTTTCAGATCTTACATGTTCATGCATTCATGCCCAGTTACCCCATGCATTTCAGACTGTCCTCATCTCATATACCAGTACATTCAAACTACTGACCTCATACTCTTTTTTGCGCCGTGGTGGCTTATATCATAGGTTCAGTCGCTCAGTTTCTCGACCAACTTAGCCCAACATTACAACAGCAGCAGTAGTGGTGAGTCCTCATCCTTCGAGGACATATTAGCCCTTAATCAGTTATTTCAGTAGTTCATTATGTTCATTTAGTCAGAGTTAGTTGGGGACCTGTCCCATCAACTCGTCAGTCATTTTAGAGGCTTTCAGTGCTCAGATAGTCAGTTAGACAGTTAGTCAGCTTTATTAGTTTTATTAGTTGTTTTCAGATAGACCATTTGATTTTTAGTATCTTATCAGATGTTTCAGACTTGTGATAAAGTCATACTATCAGTATTCAGACTTGTAGTACTTTATCAGTTTATCTTCCGCACAGATGTTTTATTACTATTTTATTTTGTGCTCACAAAAGATACTAGCTTATGGCTTATCTTATGGTCACTTATGATCATAAGAACTATTATCGCGACTAAGGGGTAGTCTCGGGGTTGTGACATGAACTTCAAGATTAGCCAAGAGGTGAATGTCCTTCACCAATTCCCTCCTTCCTTTCTGCACATGAGCCAAACTCCCCATGGATAACCTACTAAAGGCATCAACAACCATATTAGCCTTACCTGAGTAATAGTAAAGATTCATATCGTAGTGCTTGAGAAGATCCAACCATCTCCTCTACCTGAGATTCAACTCCTTCTGAGTAAACACATACTATAGACTCTTATGATCAGAAAAGATTTCTATGCGTACTCCATAAAAATAGCTTCAAATAATGAGTAGGATATTTCTTCCCATGCACCTTCAACTGCCTAGAAGCATAGGCAATCACCTTCCCATGCTGCATCAAGACACAACCGAGCCCTACTCGAGATGCATTGTAATAAACTACAAAACCCATCACTGCCCTCAAACAATGCCAAAACTAGAGTCGAAGTTAGCTTATCTTTCAACTTCTCAAAACTCCCCTCACAAGCATCTGACTAAGAAACCTTATCTTTTTCTGAGTCAACCTATTCAAAGGAGCAGTTATCATTGAAAATCTTTCCATAAACCGTCGATAATACCCGACCAAACCTAAGAGGCTCCAAATGTCTGTTGGAGTCATGGGTCTATGCCGCCTTTTAACCATAACCACCTTTTGCAAATCCACCATGATCCCCTCGCTAGAAATAATATGGCCAACAAAAGTCACAACGTTCACCAAAACACACACTTGGAGAACTTGGCATACATTTGGTGTTCCTTAAAGGTTTTTAATACCACATGGAGGTGGTTAGAATGATCCACCTCACTCTTTGAATAAACCAAAATGTCATTAATAAACACAATGACAAAGAAATTCGAAAACTACCTAAAAACCCTGTTCATCAAGTCCATAAATGCCGTTGAGGCATTTGTCAAACAAAATAACATAACCAAGAATTAAAGTGCCCATATTGAGTACGCAAAGCCATCATAGATACCCAGACCAAAAATCTATATTAGAGAAGAACTTGGCACCTTACAACTGATCAAACAAGTCATCTTTCCTTAGAAGAGGATACTTGTTCTTGACCGTCACCTTATTCAACTGTCGATAGTCAATGCACATCTGAAGGGAACCATCCTTCTTGCACACTAATAACATTGGTGCACCCCACAGGGATATATTAGGACGAATAAACCCCTTATCTAGAAGATCTTTAAGTTTCTCGTTGAGTTCCTTAAACTCAGTCGGAGCCTTTCTATAAAGAGGAATAAATATTGGACGGGTGTCTGAAACAAAATCAATTGTAAATTCTATTTCCCTGTCTGGAGGAACACAGGGATGATCATTCCAAAAGATATTAAGAAACTCATTTACTACCAGAACCAAATAAAAATAAGGACCCTCCGAGTTAGAATCTTTAACCCAGACCAAGTGATAGAGACAACCCTTAGAGATTAACCTTAGAGCTCTAAGATATGAAACAAAACCTCCCCCTAGGAGCTAGGGAACCACCCTCCTACTCTATAACCGATTCACTAGGGAACCTAAAAATGAACTTACGGGTCCAACAATCCAAGGATGCATAACAAAAGTGTAACCAATCTGTCCCTAGAATGAAACCATAGTCTACCATATCAAGTTCAAACTAATCCATCAAAGTCTGCCTACCACTAATAGATGCCATACCCCCTATAGACTCTCTTAGAAATAACTGAGTTACCTACTAGGGTAGAAATAGAAAAAAGATCTAAAACAACCTCAGGATCAAAACCAAAACGTACAGCCATATATGGGGTCACAAGCAGACAATACACATCACGAGAAAAGAGTTGTAACATACCAGTAATGACATCAGGTGATGCCTAATATTCCTGCTGAGATGCAAGAGCATACAACCTATTTCGGTACCAGAAGTAGTAGTAGACACCGAAGCCGCAACATTAGGCACATGAGCTGAAGATAAAGTGATTGGAGCTTTTACTGCTCCTGAATCTCCCTTACCAACTAGACAATTCTTGAGCATATAGCCTAGCTGGCCACATTTAAAATACTTGTCCCTGCCTTTGTCTTAGTAGCCCCAATGAAGACCACCAAAGAACCGGTAAAGAGGGCATAAAAATACTGATTGACCTCCACTTGCCTGAGATTTATCACTCTGTGCCTAGAAATTATCACCACCTTGCGGACGCCTTTCACCCGACTGGCTTGGGTAAGGAGCGCTAGTGGTAGAGAAGGAACAAGATCTCCCCTATTTCTTCTTCAGCCATTTACCTCCATCCCGACCACCCTACTACTGAGGACCATTCTGCTCAGAGAACCTACTCCTCTTACCTTGCCTTATCCTAAATTCTGCCTATTTTTTCTTTTTGTCCTCCCCCTGCTGCATATTGATTACCAACCTCAAAATGTCTATGTCCTTGATCAGCAAAGCAGTCTTTCTTTCAAGGATCAGATCCTGAGATATCTAAGAAGTGAACCTTGTCATTCTCGCCCTCGTGTCAGCAACAAAATCAGGAGAATCTCTTTAAAGCTGATGAAATTTCAAGGTATATTCCTTGACAGACATATTACCTTGCTTGAGATTTACAAACTCCTCCATATTTGCTTCTCTCAGTTCTTAAGGAAGGAAATAATCCAGAAAAGAATTAGAAAAAGCATCCCATTAGGACAAATCATCTATATCACCTCTATCCCTACCCCTCTCTTCTTACCATTGGTACATAATATCCTTGAGTTGATAAGCTCTAAAGTTTACACCTTCCATATTAGTAGCCTACATTACCCTGAATATCTTCTTTTTATCATCCAAGAAGCCATGATGATACTCCTTCACCTTCACACCAGTAAAGTAGGAGGATTCATCTTCATAAATTAGCCAACCCTTGTGGCCTCAATAGATAACCCATCAAATGTATCCTGCTCAGCCTGAGCAGCAATCGACTGAGCAATAGTATAAATATATTGGAAAACTTCGGCATTAGTTACCTCACCTTGAGGAGGACTAGTAGCAACTAGAGGAACTCCAAAACAATCAGGGATAGGACCCTAAGAATAATTGTGAACTCCAGGTATAGGACGCACCCCATCAACATTATTAGCAGATGGGACAAAAAAATTTCCTTGTGTTCCAGATCATCAAGGCATGATCTAAAAAGTGAACAACAAAAGATTAGAGAAGTATTCTAGAACTTATACTCCAAGCTTGAAAATAGAATACCAAGAAATGAAACATACCTAAATGCCCTATAGCCTCACTCTTATGAGTGTGGGGTGCTATACACCTCTAAAAGAGACTCAACCAGACACAACTTTGTGGACTC
Organism: Capsicum annuum; assembly: GCF_002878395.1. Taxonomy (NCBI): domain Eukaryota; kingdom Viridiplantae; phylum Streptophyta; class Magnoliopsida; order Solanales; family Solanaceae; genus Capsicum; species Capsicum annuum. The sequence goes on from NC_061121.1 coordinate 74,888,786, forward strand.
CCAATTGACCGTGAACCTAAAGCTCTGATACCATATTCACACAAACCAACCCAAGGCCTTATCGTAATGGACATCACAAGTCTGACTGAGACCGTAAACTACCCCCGCTACCCAACCTAACCTCCAGCCACCTGCCCTGAGTTGGCTGAATTTCGAGCATAAAACAAGATAGCATAACTTGCATAAAGACTCTAGAACCATAGAGATTATCTTTTAATCTATAAGATAAGATATTAACCTCTATTTAGGCACTAAGGAACATCTCTCCCATTCAATTACTGGTTGATTAGGAAATTGGAAGCTGACCTTTTGGGTCCTACAATCCAGAGAACCATAGTATTAGTGAAGCCTATCCATCCCTAAGATTAAATTGAAATATACTATATCAAGCTCTTCCAAATCCACCAATGTCTCTCAAGGAAGGATTCACCACATAACCCCTATAGATGTTTTTAGCAACTACAAAATCACCTACCAAAGTAGACACAGAAAAGGGGTTGGAAATACTTTTAGGACTAAAACCAAAATGCGCAGCCACATAAGCAGTCACATAATAAAGGGTAGACCCTTGATCAAGAAAATAATACACATTATAAGAGAAAAGTTGTAACGTACCGGTGGCAACATCAAGAGATGCCTCTTAGTTTTGATGAATACCAAGATCATAGAGATGATTTCAGCCAGTGCCAATACCAAATATAGCAACCTTTGGCACCAGAGCCAAAGAAGTAATGACCGGAACCTTATTAGCCCTGCCACTACCGTAGTTTCATGACAATTTCTTTGCATATGCCTAGTCTAACCATAATTAAAGCACAAATTCCTTCCCTCATCATAATAACCCCAATAAAGCTGACTATAAAATCTACAAAGAGGATAAGGTAGTAATGAATGGGATCTGCTATCCTGAGACTAGGCACCTGTGCCTTAGGACTACTTCTAGCCTAAAAATAATGATCACTAGACGGCTTAAGGAAGGGAGCACTAGCGAAATAATATGAACTAGAATTTTCCTAAGTCTTTTTCTTGGTCTACTGTCTGCTATATCTCCCACTATTCTATGGATTTTCAGATTGCTTTGAAAACCTGAACTTCTTATTCTGCCTCTCCCTTATCTCTGCCTACCTCTTCTTTTCATCCTCTACCTATTATATATAAACCACTAGCTTGGAGACATCCAAATCATTGTTTAACATAACAACCTTACACTCTAATACTAAGTCACGAGACAATACAGAAGCAAATTTCTCATTTTCACACTCATTGAAGACACCAACTCTGGAGCATAATGAGACCACTGTTAAAATTTCAAAGCATGCACTTTCACATTCCTCTTCCCTTGCTTTAGATTCACAAACTCCTTGGCCTTACCTTCCCTCAACTCTTGAGATAAGTAACGATCAAGAAAATTACCCTAAAACTTATCTCATAAACCCGGCTTTGCATCATCACCTCTCGATTTCTCACCATCCTCATAAAAATGATAAGCTATATCCTTTAACTAGTATGCAGCAAACTCGACACCCTCAGAATAAGTAGCAGACATCACCCTAAATATATTTTCTATTTCATCAAAAATCCCTTAAGAATACTTCTTAACCTTAGAGCCTTTAGAGTTTGGGGCATTCAGTCTTATAAACTGGCCAACTCGAGTGACCTTAGAAGAAGGAGCAACAAAACTGACATAATCAAACTAACAGGACTGAGAGGCCACCAACTGAGTAAGCAGATAAATAGATTAGAAAAACTCTACATTACAAACATCACCCTAATGTGTCGGGGTATGAGTATCATTAGTTCAGGAAGCCCAAGGAGGACTAATAGGAATCAGTAAAACTCTACATAGGGGAGTACATTCAGGAACAGGGACCCTAGACTGGGTCTGTACTCCATAGACAGGGCGAGTTCTATCTACATCATCCTCAGGAAAGATAGAGGTTCCAGAGAAGTTTCTACGATCATTGGATCTTTGGGGAGGTATGATCTGAAATGCGAGTAAATCAGAACTAGAGGAATTTCAAGACACTATACTCTGTAGCCCAAAATAGATCACAGGAAAGGGAAACATTCCTAAATTTCTTATAGACTCCTCCTTATAAATATGTTGCGCTACATGCCTATAAAAAAATCTACACAAGGAATTATGGACTCCCGACGAACCTAAACCTAGGCTCTAATACCAAGCTTGTTACCACCCGACCCCGAACTTATGGTTATCTCAAGCCCACTGAGAGTCGGAGACCACCTTCTTTACCTAGTCACCTGAGCCTATAATGACTTCCAAGATACACCTCCACTCTAAATATAATATGATTGTTTCCAAATATAGTAACCCAAAAATAGTTGGGATCGAATCCTAAGGGAATATGTGGAATCGTGGCTCTCAGCTGTTGTAATTAATAGGAAGAACTGGAAAACTAAATGGGGATTTTGAATATCAATGTCGAACTAGTAGAAAACATCAACTTTGGTTGTAATCAGTCATGAGTGAACACTAGGATTATGTTCCCCATAGCTTCTAAACTTCGCAAGCTTATCGTGCTATATTGATCTATCCCAATACTGTGCATGTAGAATCAATAAGTTATGTACCATCTATAGTCTTTTGTATGTGGTGACAAATTGCACCCTTTACCTTTAGGTATTAGGATACCACCTTACTAGCTCTTATCTTGATACCAATTAACTATTACCTTTTGAGTTTTTAGTTATTAGATAAAATCTAACCATCTTACTTAGATAATACCTAGTAGCGTGGATCGACAGTTAAACTCCAAGTTACTGTTGTCATTATCTTTTCCTAGTCATTACTCCTCTTTTAGAGTAAGTTGCAATAATCTAGGCGGGATCCTAACATTTGAAACCATTAGAATAACTATTAAAGTGAATATAACACAATCAACGCATGGGTATTGATTCTGAACAAAAATAGCACTGCCTCTACTTCGTCAATCCGCCAAGGTTTTCACAACCTTATCTATGGGTTTTTAACCGCTCATGCTTGTGAAATAATCAACATCATTCATGATTGAAAGCATAAGATGAAATCAAAATAATAAGTAAAACCCAAAACCATGACTACATTAATCAATCAAAGTCAATATAAGAGAATTCCAAGACTAAAATTGAATCTCAAAATCAAAATATGTCTGTAAGTATCAGCAATGTGTAACTTCTACTAAAATACACATAAGGGGTATTTATAATACATAAGAAAACCCAAAATCCAAAGCCCAAATAAAATAGGAGAAAAAAGGTCGGTGGCTATTTATGGTCCCTATATGTGCCCTAGCCTTAGGCGTATATGGCACATACGGCCTGCAGGGTGGGCGCATGTAGTGACCGCATATGCCCGAACCAAAAAAACCCTGTAGGTGAGCTCTTGAGATTGTGGACTTCTGACATATGATTTTCCCATATGCGGTCCATATGTTAACTTAGCATGTGCCAGAAATTATATTTTAGCTCTTTTTCATTTCCTGCACCTGTTTTGGGCACAAACAATCCAAAAAGTGTCCCAAACATCCATAATTGCTCCCATAAGTAGCCAAAATCATCTTTTTTATATTTTTCATGAGCTTAGAGTCCAAAACATGATTTCCTATAAAACATACCTAAAATACATCATATCTGACAAAACAACCTCAAAAATTTGCATATTTTTCTCGTTTTAAGCATCGAAAGTGATATGTTTCTATAGTACATTAATACCCCCAACATAGAACATTTGCATATCCTCGAGCAACCAATACAACAAAACAAAACTAAACAAGAAACTTAACTAGGAGAATCTAAGCTATTCAAGGCTGTCAGTCAATACTTTAAGCTCAAAGAACAACACCCCGTCCTATCTTACTTTTCAAATCCAACTATATAAAAACATGAAACATAATTATGTGACACAACGGGATCAAGTTATGGCATTAAATTAGCAATAGACAACCACACTTATGTATAAGTTACACTACCTAAAATACCTAAGAAGCTAGCAATATGACTCATTTGCCCTCACAACAAAGAAGTCTCAAATCACTCATATGAAATAATGCATGCCAATAAAGGGACAGTCAGGAGACACTCACACTCAGAAGAGAAGTTCCAATCAATCTACAGCAAATACCATAGGCTTGCCCTTATTTCTTTACCTAAGTATTCAAAGAGTCAAGTTAGTATCACTATAGGACTTTTATTGACTTGTAATGTAGGCTTGGGGGATGGTATGGTACATATGAACATATCAAGTGACTATGCCTCCTTGGCGCTACACTAACTTTAGGGTCTCACTTACTAGCCATTTTCCTCTTTATTCCACCTTTATTCTTTCCTTTTTATTCTTTATTGCATATTCAGGTTGGGCGTGGTCCTTTATTCTTTCTTTTTTACTTTTTCATAATTTTTTCTTTTTTTTATAATGCTACCACACCCATCCCTACTAGATTTTTCCCTTATTTTACCCTTCTAAATACTCATTTACACTATTCACCCCTATGATAGCCACCCTCAACTTAGGTGTTTTGCCTAAGTTGAGGTGCACAATGTCCAAAGGAGGACTAGGGCCAAAGCAAGTTCATTATCATACAAATGAAAAGGTGTAACAAGAAAAATAAGCTATAAGGCTCAAAATAGGGATCAAGGGATATAATTCACACGTGGAAGGTCATTAGGCAAAAAGTGTACCAAAATTAAAAAAAAATAGCCTATGATCCTTTTCTTACCTGACTATCCTTCGACCTAGGAAAGACTAGCTGGGCTATATCCGAATTGAACACACAAATAGAACTAAATAGCATCTAACAGACACATGGCATAGAGTCAATATCACAATCTACTACTTATCCGGTTCAAGCAATTGTTAGCAAGTGATTATCATGTCCCTAATCCTAATGCCATAATATGATCTACAATATTCAAACATGTATACATTCACACAATTCTAAAACACAAATTTGGAGGGGTATCATTTTTTTCAAAAATCAATGAAATACATGAAAGCTACCCTAATACTTAAAATTCTCCTAATTACACAAAAACACAGCACAGCATAAAACAAAACACAATACGACATAAATTTTAACCTAGACATGCCGGTTCTACAACCATAACACAGTCGACAAGAAAAGAAGCATGGTAATAAAAACCCACAAGAGCTATGGTATACCCCACCCCTAACTAAAAACTATGCACTACCCCAATGCACTAAAATAATATAAATCAAAGGGAATGAGGAAATAACTGGAATTCACTAAGAACCCATAATCTTCCCCAGATGTGGGTATATCTACTTGCTGAGGGCAAAGTGGTGGCAATGTACTACGATAAGATGCACTCACAGCTAGCTCGATATGCCTCTATATATCAAAAAATCCAGTCTCTATTGAATCATGGGTGGCCTTTTTTGGGGCTTGCTCATATGGAATGACTAGATTCTACAGGTCCCCCTCTCATCCTCTCTTGGTTCCAACTACAGAAATTGTCTTATCATCTTTCGTGAATAAATCAAAGTGTGAGGAACCATGCAAAGGTGATGGCTGAACAATTAGAGGTACAACCAGACCCTTAAAAATATCCATCTATGTGTGCAACATAGCTCATAGCTCTAGCATCGCAGCCTAGTACGCAGATTGCAGTATAGACTCAGTCATTTCTAGTGTATTCTAGATCTATGGATAGATCTGCTCATATAATGTTACCACCTTAGTCTTAATAATCGATAGATAAGTAGCAGTCACCTCTATTCGCTCCTTAATACCCAGTATATCTAGCATACTAAACTCTATAACAATATTCTCATCAATAGTGTCTATCATAGACACCACTCGTATATCATCTGGCTATTGTACTATCAGACATACTTAAAAAACTACTTTCTCATTATTCGGTTTAAAGGTGATCTCCCCAAGTCTATATCAATCAACACCCTATCAGTGAATAGAAAGGGTTTACCCAATATAATGGGGACTTGAAAGTTCACCTCATAATCAAGAACCATAAAATCAGCGGGGAACATAACAGTGTAACCCTTACTTTTACGTCACAAAAAATACCTACTAGTTTCTTCACAGATGAGTCAACCATCAACAAATTTATAAATGTCGGTTTGAGTTCCCCCATCCTCAACAGCTTGTACACACACAGTTTCATCATATTTACTCCTAATCCCAAGTCATATAAAGCCTGCTTGACATTAAAAAGCCCACAAAACATGGAATGGTGACTTCTTTAGGATCCTCCTTTTTTTCTACTAACGATAAGGGAGGGGTCAGACTACAAGGGTGCATATTATCCTTTGGCACAACTACCTAATCCTCACCACTATGATAATTAAAATCATTATCACTCGTTATCAACTTCTCAAACTCTACCTTAGGTGTCTCATCTCTCTCAGTGCTATCAATCTTTAACTTCTCAATAGTAGGTACAGAGGATCATTAGTAGTGGTACCATAATTAGTAGTGATAACTATACAATGACTAATGTTTGAAAAATTCTGCACCAAGTTACTCATGAGGGTACCCGGCTACCTTTGATACAAAGTGGCAGGCATCTGCCTAAACTGATGCTCTAAATTCTGGATAACCATTGGATGAGACTCAACTTTTTGGGTCAAACCTGAAATATTAGATTGATGTTCGTAAGGCTAGCCTCCTAACTTTCTTTCCCCTTCTCCAGTTTGGTTAATATTTCTTCCATTCTTGATTCTGTATCTCGTCTGCTAGGTGGAATATACCTATCTCCCTTCTCTTTATAATTATCTCTCCATCTTTAGTCACTTTTTTTGTCCTTACTGAATTTTCTATATATGTCATCATAGTAGTTTCGTCCTTGGTTTCCTTTCCCTTGTGATCGAAAACCCACCAATTGACAATCTTGATACCTAGCCACCTCTTCTAATTCAGACTCATAAGCTCTGGAAGCTACACCTTGTGCTCCTACTATATGAACTTTCTTAGAATTCACATCCATGAACTTCTTTGCCAGCAGCCTAAGATCAGTCCTAAGTAGCACAATAACTTGCACTATAGAATCATCAGCTATTCTTCAGTCACCAATAGCTCTAATGGCCTAAGTGCTAGAACCCCTCTCTACTTCTTAAGTTTGCCACCCTTGGTTAGAAAGAGAGATCTAGCCTAGAATATTAGAAGTTACCTCCTAGCGTAATCTCATAAGAGCTACTCCAGAGATAGTGTATACTATGGCTCTAGAAATGATGGTCAAGGCTCTATAGAATAACTCAAATTAGTCCATCCCTGAAATTCAATTGTTGGGCACTATACTCAAATTCTTCTTAAGCCTAAACCAAGCCTCATACATGGACTCAGATCTCACCTGCCTTAAATTATAAATCTCATACTTAAGCTACAATATCCTAGATGGAGGAAAAAACTTGTTCAAGAATTGTCTGCACAACTCATTCGATGTAGTGATAGATCCTCTTAGAAGTTCCCCTAAATATAAAGATGCTTCTCCTATAAGTGAGAAATGGAACAACCTCAACCTGAGTGCCTCCTTATTCACCCATTGATTTGTATAAGAAGTACAAACCCTAGTAAAGTTGGCCAGATGCATATTTGTGTTATCTGTAGGCAATCCCGCAAAGACACCCTTCAATTATAAGAGTTGGATTATAGCACTAGTTATGTAGAACTTGACACCTGGGGACAAAATAGGAAGAGCAATGGCTCCTGTCTCTGCTAGCTCAACGTATCCCATGTCTTCTTCAATATCCTTGTATGGCTGCACATACTGATATGCTGGGATTACTTAAGGACGACCTCTTCTGACTCTATTTTGATTTCTACCAAGTATTACTTGGCGGTCTGTTGCCTGTCTCTACTCAGTTAACTCTACCTCCTGAGCTATCCACTGAAATTCTTTTGTCTCTTTCCTTTTATTTTTAGCTTAAGATAGAAACTCACCAGTTTATTGATCAATAATATCCTATAAATCTTTGGGAGGAGGGGAGGTACAACACCATGAACCCTTATAGAAATATCATCTCTTTTCTGTTCCACCATCCTACTAGGTGTTTGTAGGATCCTCTCTAGATTTGGATTTACTGGGAGTAAGGGATTGCCTCTACTTTGTGTGTTAGGCATGCATCAAATTATTCCCAACTAGGAACAAAAAAAGAAAAAACAAAAATTGAAAACTGCAATAACTTTAAATCATAAATAAACACCGTATTCTCTGACAACGGCACCAAAATTTAGTGATGTCCAATCTATACCTCCACTCTTAAGATGACATGATTGCTACCAAATACAGTAACCCAACCAAGGTTGGGGTCGAATCCCAAGGAAATATGTGAAATTATGGCTCTCAACTGTTATCGAACTAGTAACAAATATCAACTTTGATTGTAATCAGTCAAGAGTGAACACTAGGATTATGTTTCCCCTGTCTTCTCAACTCTATAGTCTTATTGTTATATGTTGAACAAACCTGATACCTTGCAGGTAGAATCAATAAGTAATGTACCATCTATAGTTTCTTGGACAAGCAGACAGATTTCACCCCTTACCATTTGACTCTTAGGTTGTTGCCTTAATAACTCATATCTTAATCCCAATTAACTATAACCTTTTGAGTATCTAGTTATTAGATAAAATCTAAACATCTTACTTAGATATACCTAGTAACATGGATCGACAGTTAAAATTCAAATTACTATTGCCATTATCTTTTCCTAGTCACTACTCCTCTTTTGGAGTAAATAGCAATAATCTAGGTGGGATCCTAACATTTGTAACTGCTAGAATAACTATTAAAGTGAAGATAATACAATACATAAATAGGTATCAGTTCAGAACAGCAATAGCACTTTCCCTACTTCATCAATCTACCAGGGTTTCCACAACCCTGGATATGGGTTTTTACCCGCACATCCTTGTGAAATAATCAACAACATTTATGATTAAAAGCATAAGATGAAATCAAAATAATAAGTAAAAAACTAAAACCATAACTAAATTAATCAACCAAAATCAATACAAGAGAATTCCAAGACTAAAATAGAATCTCAAAATCAAAATATGTCTCTAAGTATCAAGAGTGTGTAATTTCTACTAAAAGAACACATAAGGGGTTTTTATAATACATGAGGAAACCCTAAAATCAATGCCTAAACAAAATAGGATAAAAAATGGTCAGTGGCTACTAGGGGTCCCTACCTGCACCTTCTTTAGGCATATTTGGCTCATGCGGCCTGCAGCACATATAGTGACTGCATGTGCTCGAACCAGAAAATCATACAGGTTAGCTCTCAGGATTTCAGACTTCTGACACATACTTTGCCCATATGTTATCCACATGTTGACTTAGCATGTGCTAAATTCATTATTTTTCCGCTCTTCTTTAATTCCCGCATATGTTTTGGTCACGAATAATTCAAAAAGTGTACCGATCATCCATAATTGCTCCCATCAGTAGCCAAACTCATCCTTTTTATATTTTTGACAAACTTAGCGTCCAAAACATGATTTTATACAAAACATACCCAAAACACATCATATCTAACAAAATCACCTCAGAAACTTGCACATTTTCCTCATTTTAAGCGTCGAAAGTGCCATATTTATATAGCACATTAGCATAGTAAATATAATAGTGGAATCAACTCAAATATAATGTGAAGTCCCAAATATAGTGGACTTTTGACACATACTTTTCCCATATGTTATCCACATGTTGACTTAGCATATGTCAGATTCATTATTTTTAGCTCTTTTTCAATTTCTGCATATGTTTTGGTCACGAACAATTCAAAAAGTGTACCGAAGATCTATAATTACTCCTATCAGTAGCCAAAATCAACATTTTCATAATTTTCACAAACTTAGCATCCAAAACATGAATTTCTACAAAACATACCCAAAACGCATCATATCTACCAAATAACCTAAGAAACTTGCACATTTTTCTCATTTTAAGAGCTGTATATTTATACAGCACATAAGCAGAGTAAATATAATAGTGGAATCAACCCAAATATAATGTGAAGTCCTAAATATAGTGGATTTCTGACACATACTTTGCCCACATAGTGTCCACATGTTGACTTAACATGTGCCAGATTCATTATTTTTCAGCTCTTCTTTAATTTCCACACATGTTTTGGTCACGAACAATTCAAAAAGTGTACCAAAAATCCATAATTACTCCCACAAATAGCCAAAATCACCCTTTTAATATTTTTCACAAACGTGGAATCCAAAACATGAATTTATATAAAACATACCCAAAACACATTATATCTAAAAAAATAACCTCAGAAAGTTGCACACTTTTCTCATTTTAAGAATTGAAAATGCTATATTCATATAGCACATCAGCATAGATAGATAGATAGATGGATGGATGGATGGATAGATAGATAGATAGATAGGTAGGTAGTAATCACCCACACTTTGTCCACAAAATTCTCTAAACTAATAACCAAGTTAGAACAGGACATTCCCTCAACTACGAACAAAATGTAATCTAAAAGTATGAAAAAATTGATAGAATTTCAACAAAATATAAAGAAATAAGTGAATTGTTTGGACTTTTGAAAGATAGAGGCTCACCATTTTAAGCTAACCAACGGGCGAACCAAAGCTACCTGGCTCTACACAAAGTAATCGAAGAACCCTTAAGACCCTACATCATGAAATGATGCAGTATTTGGGGATGGCTAGTGGGGTGATCCATAGCATGTAACTCAGGGAAGGGATAAAATAATTTCATAATCAAATCAGTACAGAGCCATTCAAAAACAATATGCACATATTTATATATATAGGATATAGGGATAGGGAACAAAGTTTAATCATAAATTTTGAAATTATTTACCTAGACTGTATAGCTTTAACCGTCCTAAGGGCACCCATGGGCTATATGGGTTCATCTTCCCCTGTAGAAAAGGTCCCAATGCTTGTTAGATATATGAATTACGAAAATCTGAGGAAGGGACAAGGAATCTATGACCCTAGATATTCGAAATATATATACAAAGTGTGAACTATGCACATGGTCATACAGACCCCCATACCAGCAAATGTGGTTTCCAATATCGATCACCCAAGACCTATACCAACCCCCTTTAAGCCCAAATTAAATCCATTCATACATTTTTATCCATTTACTAAGGAGTCTTTTAGTTAGGAGTTTATTGTTGGTATCATCATACTAAATAAATTTAAGCTTGCAAGCCAATTCCTTTATGCCATTCCAAAACCAATTAGCAAAAATTGACTCCAAACTTTCCAATTTTAAACCAATCTATGCCCATAAAGGCCTTCCAAAAACTATTTTAAATTCCATTAACTTTTTATGCAATGTGAGGTTCCAAAAATGATTTAAACTAAGTGTGTTTCCATTTTCAAAACCAATTTCGCAAGGTGGATAGAGTGTAAAGCCAATTCCAAAGATAACATATAAATAACCAATTCAAAACTATGGGGAAATTAATTAATATGATAACTATTCAAAACCCCTCATCCCATATTCAAAATCCAATAATTAAATCCAAATGGATAATAATTTAACACATGCTTTGTATAAAATTAATTTAGGGGAGAGATACATGCCTGGGATACAAAGAATTGTGTAGAAAAAACTACCAATTAATGCCTAGATGATCAATCCTTAGAAACCCTAGTTGTGCTCCTGATTTTGGAATTTAGAGAGAAGAGACTAATGTTTATGTTTGTTAGATGATGGAAATGAAGCCAATGGAAGGGTTTAAGTCATAGAAAATAATGGGAGAAGGGAAAAGACCACAATGCCCTTAATAAAAATGGGCAGGAAATATAGTGCCCAGTCGCTATGGGTTAGCTAATGACTTGTGGTTACTAGTCAGGAGTCGTCACCAAGGCTCTTAGCCTGAGACCTCAAACCCTGGCCCCTTAATATTATGATCATGAGTCACACCCTACAACTCGTGAACTCACCCTATGATTCGTGGAGGATAAGTCGTGTTCTTAACAAAAACACTAGCCCATCCCATTGGTTGTACTAAGAGTGGAATCATATTGCTCATGATAAGTGACCATGACTCGTAACGTGAGTCATGGCCTGAGTAGTGATCAACTTTTCAATGAAATTCCAGAGTTCCAAAACTTAGGGTGTTACAATATTTCTATCTTTACTTCAAGTTATACTTTGGGAACAAAGTGTGATTTTAAGTATGGGGTGTAGAATCTTTCGATGGTTTAGGATGAAATGCTTCTATAGGATTTTGGTTTTTAGTTATTTCCTAGTTTTAATAAATTTTAAAAAATTACAAAAAGATTTTGTATTTTTTTGTTTTAAATTTTTGTGGTATCTAGTAGGAGCACACTTCACTCACACCTTGGTTTTTCCTTTTCGGTCTTTTTTGAAAGGGCTCCCTTTGATTTTAGAATCCGTTTTTAATCTTTACGAGTAATTTTAAAATTTTTCATTAGGAATAGGTGAGATGTTCTTGCTAAGTGCTATGTATGATTACATGATGCAAGTTGATTTTGATGTGGAAGCATATATAGTAAGTTGAGTGACTAGTTTTTATACAACTAGGCTCATTTATATGAATATTGTGTGATGTTGGACTAATTTTGAATTCTTTCTATTGCTTGCTATAGAGTCTATAGAGATCCTTCTTGATTTGAGCATCGACCATCCTTAAGTGAGGTCTTTTGTTATATTCCTTATACATATTGATATCTAGAGCTTGTCCGGTGTGTTTGCAAAGTGAAATAAAGAATAGTGGATTTAGGAGATGATATATGAAATTCTTTGATAGTCATATTTATACCCTCTTTATCTACCCTTATTGTATGATCTTAGTTAGCCTCATTGATCCTTTAGCCTAATTTTTGGTATCCTCATATGTAGCTTATTTTCTTTCTTTCAATTGACCATAATTTGATCCAAAACTCCTAAGAGCTTTAGTTGAGAAATTGAGATGTTAAGGAGTGTAAAATTGAAAAATAAAAAATGAAAGTGAAGCCCCAAGAAAGTAGATATTAGTGTGTTGTAAATGTTATTTATTGTTGGTGTAGAGTAGTGTAATGGAAAGAAAAATTATATCATGTATTGAATTATGTGTTTATAGAAAATAATCCCTTCCTAAGATGCATGAACTAGCTTAAGGATATGGGGCAAAAGAAAAGAGGCAATATGATAAAGAGGTGATAAATTTATTGTTAAGAGAGGAGTTCAATGTATAATATGATGTATTATGGAGCTTAGCAGATATAGTCACTATTACTGGACAGAATAGTTCCTACCCATCCTTTAGCATACATTAAAACCCTTAAAGTCATACGTAATCTTGTGCCTCAATATTTTAATATTAGTGGAGTACTACACTAAGGGTAGGCTTATGGTTTATCTTAAGTGACATGTGAATTCCTTATGAGAGTGAGCGAAATTTAATTCTTATACCCATTCTTCTGATGAACTTCATGTTTGTGAATGAATGTGGGTCTCTCTTAAGGTAAGGACACATATAATGGTCAGGTGATTTGTATGATATCTATGTTAATTAATATGAATAAGTTTGCCAACTCGGTAGAGTCAATTCTTGAGGTTAGAGTGTTTTGAAGTAGTGTTCATGAGCTTTCAAAGGGATATGCGATACAAAATGTGGAACTTGCTCTTCATGCAATAGTTGTACTTCTAGCTTGAGTGTCTTAGTTTAAGTAGTGGTGTTAGGGTATTCCTTGATGATGCTTAATGTAAAAGAGTTGTTCGAGGACAAGCAAATCTTTATGTGTGGGGTGATGATCTTAGGCGTATTTGTACTCCTAAGTATCATTATCTATGCTCATTTAGCTTAGTTTTGAGAACTTATTTGCATGCTTAACAAGTTATTTAGGATTTAATTGTGTATTTATTTGTTTAATAACATTTTTATACTATTTAAGGTTCAATTGAAATAATTTAAGAGTCAAAAAGATCAAATAGAATTAAGACAAGGAAACTAGTTGCGCTAGCTTGAGCTATGCTTGGTTCTAGTGTACTTTGATGAGCTATATTGTGTTGTATGAACTAATTCTTGTAATTTGATGTTTTAGGACATAATTGAAGGTATTTAGGAAGCTAATTAATTCCTATAAACAAGTCCTAAGAAGTGGGAAAATAAGGAGTATAAGCACAATGAGATCAGAGTTAAATAGAGCAAAATTGGGCACCTTGGAGTACCCCTTTCGATGCACACCTCAAGGTAGATTGGTGGTTGAGATGGAAAACAACACCTAGCACAACCCCTTACTATTTTGGTCTCTCTTTGGGTGTGATCCGAGACCCCAAATACGAGTTTGAGGATGTCCAAAACATGATTTTAAGCCTCCTAAGTGAGGGGGCAATGTTATCAATTGATATATTTCATATGGGATACCCAATGGCGAGCTAAAAAACTTTAAAGGAAGCAGTTAGTTACAATTTCATCCCACATTTAGAGAAATACACGAATTTGAGAGAAGACAAGAAAGCAAGGGGCTCAAATTAGGGTTCTTTATTCTTAAACTTATTTTCTTGTAGTTTTACTTTATGAATTCATCTATGGTGATTCTTTGTAACACTGAGTGGCTAAACACCCTCATTCAAGGGTTGAGGCTGCTAAAATTAGTGTTTAATTATGGTTTGTAGTTGGTTTATATGTTTACCAAGTATGTGATGTTCTTATGTTCTTATTTTACTATTCTAAAACATCATAAACTTTAGGATAAATCTAAGTCCCAAAACAAATTAACCATAAGAGTTGGGGAGGGAATAAAGAATGTAAGGAGTGTGGATCATATATTTAATCATCAGAATCAAAATTTTTAAAGGATGATTTGTATTTAGGAGACAATTATACCTAAATACCTCACTCGGTAAATAAAAGGAAAGATAATGTAATACATCCAAATTAAAGACCCACATCCCTACTCAACGATGTAGTTATGAGATTATTTTGGGTAGATGACTTAGAGAATAACCATTCCCAAGCCTTAATATCAAACCCATCAATTAACAATCAAGATAGACACCAACACCAACTAGAAACCATAGTTATGTATGAATGTGAAGTAAATGCCTCAACCCTAGAAACTCTCCTTATATTGATTACAATCCAAAGTTAATACCATTGTTATTTTTGTACTAAGTTATAATTATAAAACACAAACTCTTAATTAATTACGAATCACACTTATTTAATCTTATTAGTAGCACTTGAATTGGATAGTAGTTAATCACCAAGTCCCTAAGGGATCGATATTCAGCTCGAAAGGACCACTTTACTACTTTGGAGACCACGTATAGTTGTACGTATGCTAGGACGCAATGGTATCTAACCATTTAAATGCTTGTTCTTTGTATCATCTTATAACATACTGCAATATGATTAATTTACTAGTGCAACTATACTATGACTATTTATTCTAACTTATAACATGTGATAGATATAACACATGAATTCTAAGAATTCCAAAAGAATACGAACATAGTCATATAGAACTCTACAATATTACCCGACGAGAGTATATCAGTATTGTGACTTCAACAAATAGATACAAAAAAAGTAGAGACAAGTGAATTAAATGGGAAGAATGTCCAGAGGTATGGGTATGAAAAATAAGTAATATATGCTTTACGTATAACACAAAAGTTCTATTCATATAAATCTCACGTGGACTCTTAGCGGGGAAACATGCGACTCTAGGTTGTATCTTACAAAGAAAAAGGCTTTAGTTTCACATACCTTTAGTCTTTACTTGAAAATCTTCGCTTGTTGATTTCTCCTTTTAATCTATAATCAAGTTCTAGACTGGGTAACAACATGGGTGAAAAATAAATAGCTAACTAAGAACCACAACTATGCCAACAATACAATAATAAACCACGAGTGATAAACTTAAAAAATATGATAAATATATGGTGTGTCACCACACCCTGCCTCCCAAATAAACATGGCCTCCACTTAAAGTCAAGGTTATCCCTATTTACCCAACTTCGCCACAAACAACCCCAAGGAGGACCAACCAAATATAAATAACTTTGAATTCTTGACTTTCGAACGCCATCTCATGTGTTCTAGACTAAAATTCATAAAAACACTCTTTTAAGTTTATAGGAGAAGAATGAGGTCAAGGCTTACATATCTCGGGTGCTTCATAGGTACGGTAATCTCACAGGTTCAAACAACCTCAAGAATTGTAACCTTGAATCCCAATTCAATAATCCATTACCCAACAAACAATTCCATCATTCCGAGACTTCAAATTTTGGGTTACTATGAGTTAATTGCATTTTTAAATTCTAAAATTCATCTATTACAAATACATGAAAAACTAAGAAATTTCTTAATTACCTATGAAAAATAACTCATGAAAAGTCTCCATGTGAACAATTAATCTTGTTATTTTCTTAAAGAATCATTTGACAATAAATTTGGAAATGGCAAAAAGCCCAATGGCGTGCTCTAGCAAAAGGGAGAGCCCTTTCCCCTTTAAAACTCAATTTTTTTTTCCACATAAAACATAAAGGATATGTTTAATATTGCTTTAGTTTGGACAAATATTGAAAATAATGGATGATGATGGAAACAATTTGGATAAACATCCAAATATTATTAGGTTCGAAATTGAGAGGACATCATACGAAAGCATAAAGTTAGCAAATCAAGACAGTGATAATTCAGATGACACAAAACTAAACTAAAAAATATAATACTATTTATGATTTGGCCAATTGGCCTACATATAAAATCTAATATTTACAAATATAAAAATCAATGATGAAAAAGATAAAACCTATTGAGAGAAATTTATCCCTATATGAGACTTTTTAATGACTACATTATGGATGCTATTATGTTCTGGTATGAGAAGGGGGTCTTCTATTTATAGATATCCAAAATCTTTCTTCCCAGAAAGCGGTTTGCGAAATATGGAAAAAAAAATTATATTTTTCTTTTCAGAAAAAAGTAAAAGTAATTATGGTATTACTTTTATTTTCCTTTCACGAAAAGTATAACTTAATTTTGGTAAGAAAATCAGGTAAAAAATTCTAACAAATTTCCCCTTTTTGGCTTGATTTTCTGGGAAAATATTCTTGACCTTCCTTCTTCACGTGATCTTTATAAATCATTGTTGCTTACCATGATTAAAAGTTGATATGGGTTAAAATTGGATTTTGTTTTAATGATATGGGTTAAAGTTGGATTTTATTTCTCTCAATAGGTTTTTTATTATTCATCATTAGTTTTTATATTTTTTAATATTAGGTTTTATATTTAGGCCTATTGCAAATCATAAATAATATTATGCTTTTTAGTTTAGTTTTGTGTCATCTGAATTATCGTTGTCTTGATTTGCAAACTTTATGCTTCCCGTATGACGCCCTCTCGATATCGAATCCTACAAGTTTTATCAGATCCTATGGTTCAATGATCCGATAGTTCAATTGAGGACTTGTTGAGATCAAAGTTACAACCAATTTGATGATTATGAAGATCTTTTTCTAGCTATATGTGGAGAAAAACTTCAAACAAATTTCAACTATCTTGCTATTAATACACCTTTAAAATCAAATCAATTTTCAACCCATGTTTATGAGCTTCAACTTTCAACCCCTGCTTAATTTCAATTTTTGGGCTCCTTTTAACTCATGAATTGAATTTTAATGCATGAGCTTCACTCTTAACATATGCTTAATTTTAATGCACAAGGCTCCACTTTCAACCATATTCACTTATAAAATAGGGCTTCAATAATATAACCCATGCTTTTATTTTTAATGCATCAGGCTCCAATTTTTAACCTATATCACATTTAATCATGGTAACAACAATGATACATAAAGATTCTATGAAGAAGAAGAAGATCAAGATTGATTTGTCAGAATTTCCCACTTTACCTGATTTTCTACCATAATTAGAATTACTTTCTAGATAGAAAAAAGGTTTCCTAGTAGAAAAAGATCTCTTTCCTATTAGATTTCTATTAGTTTTATTCTTTCTTAGAGGAAGGTTTTTGTAACTCTATAAATATAAGATCTCTTCTCAAGTCATAATACAATAACATCCACAATATAGTCCTTAAAGAGTTTTGTTTAGGAGGAGATTTTCTCCCAATAGGTTTTAACTTTTTCAATATTGTTTTCGATATATAAGTCGTTTGACCAAATCATAAATAATATTATGCTTTTTAGTTTAGTTTTGTGTCATCTGAATTATCAATGCTTTGATTTGCAAACTTTAAGCTTTCGCCTCTTGATTTTGAACCCTACAAATATGACTCCCTTACAAATATATTACTATGCAATATTTTCAACCAACATTTATAATATTTTTAAAAATTCTCAAATAACCAATTTCTACAATTTCTATAATATATCTAAATGTCTTAAGAAATAAAACATATACTAATATTCTATTAAATAGCAAGGTCATTTAAAAAATATATTTTATCAAATGCTAATTTTCTAACTCAGTATCAATAATACAATTTTGAGCTACTAATTCTCAAGACTAAAAATAATATATCCTTTTTCTCTTATAATGAGAAAATAATCTTCAATCTTATGATATATAAATTCTCATCTATAGACTTTCTTGTGAACCACACGGTTTTGGGCATAACTGAATTTGGATGCTAAAGATATAAAGTTTTTGAGTGGCCCCCATACATATTTCATACGCACGTCGAACAGGTCAAACCTTAGTCCGGAGATATAAGGTGTTAAATTATCTCCCCTTGAATCCATTTTTCCCCAAATGGAAGCTTCGCCTATTATGAACTTAACTTTGATGCATTCCAAAATTGACAGAGTTTCTCTGTAAATAGGCCTATCCAAAAATCCGTCCGCTAACAAGAATACAATAATAAAAACACCTGAAACAGTATGTCAATAAATATAGCACAAAAAAACTAAATAATAGGTTTCTATAGGCCCCATATTTCTAATAAAAATTGTGACGAGTAGAGCAACTTATGTTTGAAGATTGTGTTAAGGGTCGTTTAGTAGAGCGTATTGAAAAAACTAATGCATGCATTAGTTAATGTGCATTAGTAATTGTTGGGGCATTTTATTATTAAAATAAATTAAAGTGCATGATATTAGTAAACATAAAGTGGAGAAAGTGGTGTCATTATTCTTGTAAATCACCACATTATCATTTTGAGTGAGTTGGTACAAATTGTGGTAAAGATAACCATTAGTTCTTGTAACTCATATTGCCATTAGTTCTTGTAACTCTCATGGCCATTAGTTGCATGTAACTCTTGTAATATTTGTAACCTATAGACCATTAATGTACCCACATTACTACTCCAAATTCATCCTATTCATTACATAGAAGAATTCTGCACCTATAAATAGTGGTGTTTTCTTCCTTTGTGTTCATACATTAGAGATATAAAAAAGATGATAAGTGTATAAAAATAATATTATGTATAGTATTGAAAGAGAGAGTTGAGACATAGAAAAATCTTCTAAGTGTACAACTATATTCATTACACAAAAGAGAGTAATTATATTAGTGAAAGAAAGAGTTGAAACAAAGAAAATATTCTCTGTCTTTAACTATATTCACTATGCAAAGAGAGTAAATATATGTTGAAGGAAGGTATTCTTATGATGGAGATTTGAACTCTTCAACTAATCTAAAGTTGTTTGAGTTGTACATCGTTGATAGGCTGTTGTATCCTGGAGGGGACAAGTGAAGAGATTACTGCTGGATTGGTGTAGATTATGCCGCAGTGGGCTTGAATCTCCTTAAAGAAAGAGAGATATCCGTGCCTCAGCCAAGAAGAATATTTTTTTATTTTCTTCACTTTGGTTCATTTTATTTTCAACTGTAATCATTTATTGTAATTGTGGTATATTACACTAAAAGTAATACCTTATTTGGTATCATATTTTTACTATGAATAAATAATACTTGTACTAGTTATACACGGTATTGTGTATTGAGGTGTGTTTTAGTAATACACACCATTTTTCATAATTAATAATGCAAGACTTTTAACATATGCATTAATTTATTAAATGATATTATTACCCCTTAAATTATTTTTTGCCTTCTTTTCCCACTATTTCACACTTCCTGTTCCTTTTCTACCATATTAAAAATTTCTCTCTGTTTTTGTTTTCTTCCATGGAAATTCTACCATATAATCACAGGATATAGATCATAATAGTGGTAAAAAATGAATGCTTTGTACAAAGAACTTCTGCAGCTTTCTCCCATATTATAGAAGAGAATCTGTGAGTACTACACAGACCCTAGCAATCTGCAATAAGGTTACAAAACAAAATATCATCCAACCAAATTTTGCATACTTGTATCTTCAAGGATAATTTGGACTGCCTATCTTTTTCATATGTAGAAACTTTATGGAAGTTGAAGATCACCAGTGCCCTTCAGCTCTCTTTTTGATGAAATGGGTTATGATTTATAATTGCATCCTTTAGTTTCTAGATCTACATTAAATTTTCCAAAGTAAGTTATTTCACAAGAAATCTGATCGAAAGGTAAAAACATAAGGAGTAAAAGAACAAAAGCTTAGTGTAACGCCCTAAAGTTTATCCTAGCTAAATTTTTATCCCTAAAGCATCAAGCATTGGCTTCTAAAATGATTTATACTTTTCTCAGTGGAATCCCTTAGATTACGACTTTTCATTTTGTAGACAATTGAATAAGTTTTCCATCGATATAAGATGCGTCCGAAATGGACATTCGGTGAAGGAGTTATGGGTAATTTAAGTCTTAGTCATAAAACACCATCATTCCTGCCCTTGGCGCATCGCAGAGAGGGTTTAAATAAAGATAGTCAATTTCCAATGGGACTCCGCGATGGTGGCGCATCGCGAAGTGGGCCAAAATACCATTCATCAATTTCCAGTGAGCCACCGCGACAGTCGCGCATCGTAGTGGCCCATGAAATTGGGCTCGCAGTTATATTATAATACCGATCTCATTAAGGGTATATTGGGTATTTTCCCATATCCTTATCAGTCTAAACAAGAGATTTCAACCCCAATTGAGCATATTACTCATACATTCACCAAAAATATTCAAGAACAATCTGTAGGGTTCCCTATTGATAATCGAAATAAATCAAGATTCAACCATGGGTTTTCAAAACTAATTAAAGATTTGGAATTCACAAGCCATAGGTATCAAGAAGCATCCTTTAAATTTCTAGATAGAGGTATGTGGGGTTTATCCTAAAAAAATACATGGGCTTGAAACCATTAGAGCTTGATTTTTAGATTTTTATGCATGATTTTCAAAGGGGTTTTGGAATTTAGGTTTAAATTTCGTATTCTGAAAGTTTCAATGTTACTATAGCTTTGACCTTATGGTCCTATCCCCTAACTTGATTTACATGTATATGTATATGTATCAAATTTGAGATTTAAGATCGTTGAGAACATAAATTATGAACTCCCTATCGTGTATTAAATTAGAGATTATGGTTTTGTGATTTGAAAGATATTTTTGTAATATTATAGCATTTGAACATGATTTGAAATTGTTGAGAGGGTGTTTCTTGATATAAATATGTTCTTGTTTTTAAGAGAAAGAATTGCATATGAATTGAGAACTTTGACATGACCACCTTGTACTGTACTACTAAAATGCATGGCAAAGATAAGTTCCTTGCATGTGTTTACATGAGGTTTGAGAAAGAGTTTCTTTGAATTGAAGTATTGCAATGGTGGTCCCAAAACTTGTGTTTTAAAAATAGATATTTATGATAGACTAATAATGGCTCAGAGAAGTGACTTATAAGTCAATGGTATGATGATACCATATGTATTTATGTCATAACAGATTATGTTTTCAGAGCATGTTTTTAGAGTATGGTTTCAGAGCATTATTTAAGAGTATATTTTCAAAGACTGTATGTTTTGATATAGTTTTAAAAAGGGCCTTAAAGAGGGTTAAGTGTTTAGCCAAAGAAGGCGCGAGTTCAAGCAAGTCTTAGCCTGAAATCATATTTACCGATACGGGTAAATTATTATTGTACGCTAGCGACGATCGTGTGGCATAGTAGATTCAGAGACTTTAACCCTTGCATCACACTTGGGTTGGGGGCTTCACTGCTGAGATAATGACAATTTTCATATAGCCCATGGAATTTTTAAGAGTTATAGGGTATACCACCTAGCACAGAAGTAACACAGATGTCTCAGAGTTGAGATGATTTTTACAAAGTCTTTAAAATACCTATGTGAATTCTTACTATATGATATACTTATGAACTATTTTAAATTGCTCTCATATATGTTGAATAATAAATGATTATTTTGAATATGCTCTACATACTAGTACATTTGTATTAACCCCTCTCTCCCTACCTCTCAGGTCCTGAGATTCAGTCTAGGGGTCTAGATAAGCAGTAAGTAATTCAGACAGCTGATTAGATTATGCAGTGGTGAGCCTTATCTATTCCAAAAGGCCTGCCTTTTCAGATTATATCACTTATTTCAGTTTTGGTCTACTGGGGGCCTTGTCCCAATTTCAGACAGTTGTTAGATTTCATGTTGTACATATTTTGCAGACTGAGTCAGATGTTATTTAGATGTAGTTAATTTACAGTTTACATACTTATGTTGAATTCAAAATTAACCATGTTTTCGTAGAAGATTATGTTTCCGCATCTTCTTTTATTATATGAATATTGTGCATGATTACCAGATAGAGAAGGGCATTCCGGGCATTCATTATTTGGGATGTCCATCACGGCGAGGCCCTCGTACGGGTCGTGATAAACTTGGTATCGGAGCACGGTTCATGGTCTCAGGGTGTGTGTAGAATCACGTCAGGTAGAGTCTTGTTTATGGGTGTGTAGCACGCTACACTTATATGTAGAAGGCTACTAGGCGTTTAAGAATATTTCTCTTTTTTTTGATTTAGTTCGTGCTTCAGAGTCTAATCTGTCCCCTAATCAATGACCCCTTGCTTTTTAGAAAACCAGAGATGCCTCCCTATCGCACCAACGTTAACGCTCAGGATGATAAAGTCCGTCCCACCCATGGGATACGGACCCGTAATAGAGCTCATAGCCCAGAGCCTGTTCCTACTCCAGGAGTACCTCTTTTACCGACCAGTCCTCCCATAGCTCCCCGAATAGGGGCCAATCGTACTCAACCTCGTGAAGAAGAGGTTTCTAATGCTGAATTTAGACAGTCTATTCATATACTGGCATAGCTGGTAGCAACATAGACTTAAAGGTTAGAGGATATTGGCTCTGCGTATATTACCTCTGAGGCTGCTAGGGTGGGTCAGTTCATGAGAATGAACCCACCCAAGTTTACTGGCACCAAGGTAGAAGAAGATCCATAGGAGTTTATCGATGAGATAGAGAAGATCTTTAAGGTAATGCATGTGGACGAGATAGAAGGGGTGGAGTTGGCAACTTATCATCTCAAGGATATTAAAAATTAGTAGTATAACGAGTTGAAGGATGCAAAGGGAGTGAGTGTTGAGCCCACAGTTTGGAGCGAATTTATAGAAGCCTTCCCTGATCAGTTATTTCCTCTAGAGTTGAGAGAGACCAAAGCTGAGGAGTTTATGAATCTGAAGAAGGAAAATATGAGTGTCTAGGAGTATACTTTGAAGTTTAACCAATTATCCTACTATGCACCCGAGATGACTAGCAATATGAGAGCCCGGATGAGGAAGTTTGTATCTGGCATTTCAGATGATCTAGTTCCTAAATATCAAGGGGCGATACTAAATAGAAATATGGACTTTGCTAGGCTGTCAATCCATATACAACAGATATAAGAAAAGAAAAAAAAAGTGCTGAGTCTAAAGAGAAAGACAATAAGGTAAAGAGAACCAGAGCGACAGACCAGATTCATAGTCAGCAGCAGAGCACTAATTGGGGTGGCAAATGGAAAAAGAAAAAGAATTAGGATAATACACAGTCAGCAGCTAGTGCTCCAGTGTCTAGACCCACAGCTGAATAGCGCACCCATAATATTCAGTCTAGTCAGAGGCTGAGGATGCAGGGTACGTAGTCGTAGGGAAGTATAGCCCAGACCTCTCGATTGTATCCGTGCTGTGGAAGATACGAGAGGAATCATCCAGGGAGATATCAGTTTGCCGCTTTGGTATGTTATTTATGTGGACAGCCAGGCCATATTTAGAGAGACTGTCCGGCAACAAAGAGTAATGTTGGAGGATCCAAGTCGCAGGTGAATTCATCTGCACTGCCACCTCAGAAGGGTGCCACTTCAGCCACCGAAAATGGTCAGAACCATTGTATGCTTTGACCAACTGCAAGGAGGCATAGGCCTCACCAGATATAGTCATCGGTATATTGCAAATCTTTTCTCGTGATGTGTATGTATTACTTGATCCCAGGTCTACCTTGTCTTATGTTACCCCATACATGGCTGTTGGTTTTGGGTTTGAGCTTGATATAATTGTTGAACCTTTTTTGATTTCCACTCCGGTGGGTGATTCTGTTATGGCTAGGAGAATATATAAAAATTTTGTTATGTCTATTCTTAGTCTACATACTATGGCAGATCTTATAGAGCTTGATATGGTTGATTTTAATGCTATCCTAGGGATGGCCTGGTTCTATTTGTGTTATGCCACTCTAGATTGTAGAACTCAAAAGGGTACTTTTTCTTTTCTGAATGAGGCAGCAATAAAATGGGAAGGGCACTTTTTAGCACCTAGAGGGCACTTCATATCTTATCTCAGGGCCCATAAACTCATTTCCAAAGGTTGCTTGTATCATCTTATTTGGGTTAAAGACTCTAGTGCCAAAAGTCTCCCTATTCAAACTGTCCCCGTAGTGAATAAATTTCCAGAAGTCTTTCCAGATGATCTCCCAGGAATACAACCTGATAGGGTGATATATTTTTGTATTGATTTATTGTCAGATACCCATTCTATTTCTATTCTGCCATATGGATGGCTCCTGCAGAGATAAAAGAGTTGAAAGAATAGCTAGCAAATCTTCTAAATAAAGGTTTTATCTGACCCAAGGTGTCTCCCTATGGTGCACCTGTACTTTTTATGTGAAAAATAGATAATTCCCTGCGTATGTCCATAGATTACCGACAGTTAAACAACATCACGATTAAAAATGAATATCCCTTTCCTAGGATTGATGATCTTTTTTATCAACTTTAGGGTGCTAAATATTTTTCAAAGATAGACCTTCGTTTCGTATATTACCAGTTGAAAGTTCGAAAGTCAGATATTCCCAAAATAGCTTTTCGAACCAAATATGGCCATTATGAATTCTTAGTCATGTTCTTTGGGTTGACTAATGCCCCTGCAACTTTCATGGATCTAATGAATAGGGTTTTCCATCAATTTTTGGATTCGTTTGTCATTGTATTCATTGATGACATTTTGGTATATTCTAAGAGCTAGCAGGACCATGCCAATCATCTCCGAGTCATCCTTCAGACCCTTAAATATCATAAGTTGTATGCAAAATTTTCCAAGTGTGAATTTTGGTTTAATGCTATTGTATTCTTGGGGCATATTATGTCTAGTGAGGGGATTAAGATTGATCCCCAAAAGGTTGAGGCAGTGAGAAAATGGCCCAGACCCACGACTCCAACCGACATTCAGAGCTTCTTGGGTTTGGTGGGTTATTACAGAAGGTTCATATAGAGTTTTTCTTCCATAGCTGCACCACTTACTAATTTGACTCAAAAAAGGTGAAATTTTTATGGTCTGACTCTTATGAGAATATTTTGAGAAGTTGAAAGACAAGTTGACTACTTTTCCTGTTTTGCCTCTTCCGGAGGGTACAAAAGGTATTGTTGTATACTGTGATGCGTCCCGAGTGGGACTTGGGTGTGTTATTATGCAGCACAGTAAGGTAGTGGCTTATGCATCTAGGCAGTTGAAAGTGCATGAGCGAAACTACCCTGCTCATGATTTTGAGTTAGCGGTTGTAGTTTTTGCACTTAAGATCTGGCGGCACTATTTGTATGGGGTACATGTTGATATATTTACTGACCACAAGAGTTTATAGTATATTTTCTCCCAGATAGAATTGAATCTCAGGCAAACGCGATGGTTGGAACTTTTAAAAGACTATGACATGAGCCTGCATTATCATCCGGGCAAGGCAAATATGATAGCCGATGCCCTCAGCAAGTTATCTATGCGTAGTCTTTCTCATGTGGGGAAAGAAAAAAGGGATATGGTGAAGGATATTCACCGACTTGCAAATCTAGGAGTGTAATTTTTGGATTCCGAGGATGGAGGAGTGGTTGTTCATGAGATCGTTTAATCTTTCGTTTGTGCAAAAGTTAAGTAGAAGCAGGTTGAAGATCCAATCTTGATGCAGATCAAGAACTATGTGGGTCAACAAAAAGTAATGTCATTTCAAATTGGCGGTGATGGTATTTTGAGATACCAGGGTAGGATGTGTTTGCTAGATGTAAATGGTCTAAGGAAGAGAATCCTTAATGAAGCTCACGCGTCGAGGTATGTTTTTCACCCTGGCTCTATTAAGATGTATCATAATTTGAAAACCATTTATTGGTTGAATAATATGAAGTGTGATGTGGCTAACTATGTTGCCAAGTGCTTGAATTGTCAATAAGTTAAAGTGGAACATATGAGGCCAGGTGGTTCTTCTCAAGAGATAGCTTTGCCTTTGTGAAAGTGGGAGATGATTAATATGGACTTCATTACATGACTTCTGAGGTCCCAAAACTAGTATGATTCCAATTGGGTGATTGTAGATACGCTGACCAAGTCAGCTCACATTTTACCTATCAGGACTAATTATTCGGGAGAGGATTATGCCAAGCTGTTCATTGCAGAAATAGTTCGTTTGCATGAGGCACCTGTGTCTATCATATCTGACTGAGGTACACAGTTTTCTTCATAGTTTTGGAGATCGTTTCAAAAGGGTTTAGGTACCCAAGTTAATTTGAGCATGGCTTTCCACCCTCAGACATATGTGCAAGCTGAGCGCACCATCCAGACCCTTGAGGATATTTTGAGGGCCTGCGTGATTGATTTTAAAGGTAGTTGGGTAGAGCACTTGTCGTTGATAGAGTTCACATATAATAACAGTTTCAATTCCAGTATTACGATATCACCATTTGAGGCATTGTATGGGAGAAGATGTAGGTCTCCGATTGGATAGTATGAAGTAGGTGAGATGCAGATATTTGGGCCTGATCTTGTTCATAAGGAAATGGAGGATGTGAAAGTCATTAGAGAACAACTCAAGATAGCTCAGAGTCATCAGAAATCCTACGCCAATGTTAGGAGAAGAGATCTAGAATTTGAGGTTAGAGATTGGGTTTTTCTCAAGATTTTGCCCATGAAGGGGGTCATGCGATTCGTGAAGAAAGGTAAGCTGAGTCCTAACTATATAGAACCGTATCAGATTGTGAGAAGGATAGGTGGAGTTACATATGAGTTATAATTACCAACTATTTTGGGTTCGTTCATTCGGTATTTCATATATCTATGTTGAAGAAGTGTATTGGAGACCATTCTTTAGTATTGCCTGTCAAAAAAATCAAAGTGATAAACTCTTTATCCTATGAAGAAGAGCCTATAGAGATTTTGGATCACCAAGTTAGATGACTGAGGAACAAAGAGATAGCCTCAGTTAAAGTGTTGTGGAGAAACCAGAAAAGTGAAGAAGCGACTTGGGAATCAGAAGTTGAAATGAGAGCTAGATACCCAAACTTTTTTGATCCAATGGATAACAAAATGGAAGGTACAATCCTTTCCTTATTCTTTCTATGTCTTAGTATGCTTGAAATTATACTTGTCTGTATCTCGCATCAATATTCGGGGACTAATGTTCCCAAGGAGGGGATATTGTAACACCCCAAAGTTTTTATAGCTAATTTTTTATCCCTAAAGTATCAAGCATTGTCTTCTAGAATGATTTATTCTTTATCCCAGTGGAATCCCTTAGATTTTAACTTTTCATTTTGTAGA
Source organism: Capsicum annuum (assembly GCF_002878395.1). Lineage (NCBI taxonomy): Eukaryota > Viridiplantae > Streptophyta > Magnoliopsida > Solanales > Solanaceae > Capsicum > Capsicum annuum. Next base: position 74,916,696 of record NC_061121.1, read on the forward strand.
TAATTGAATAAGTTTTCCGTCAACATAAGATGAGTCCAAAATGGACACTCGGTGAAGGAGTTATGGGTAATTTAAGTCCTAGTCATAAAACACCATCATTTCTATCCTTGGCGAATTGCAGAGAGGGTGTAAATGATGATGGTCAATTTTCAGTGGGACTCCACGATGGTGGCGCATCGTGGAGTGGGCCAAATTCCCATTCATTAATTTCCGCATGACGGTGGCTCATGAAATCGAGCTCCCAGTTATATTTTAATACTAGTCTCATTAAGGGTATATTGGGTATTTTTCCACACACTTATCAGTCCAAACACGAGATTTCAACCCCAATTGAGCATATTACTCATACATTCACCAAAAATATTCAAGAACAATCTCTAGGGTTCCATATTGATAATCCAAATAAATCAAGATTCAATCATGGGTTTTCAAAACAAATTGAAGATTTGGAATCCCCAAGCCGTGGGCATCAAGAAGCATCCTTTGAATTTCTAGAAAGAGGTACGTTGGGTTTATCCTAAAAAACTACATGGGCTTGAAACCATTAGAGCATAATTTTTAGATTTTTATGCATGATTTTCAAAGGGGTTATGGAATTTATGTTTAAATTTCGTATTCTGAATGTTTCAATGTTACTATAACTTTGACCTTGTGGTCTTATCCCCTAACTTGATTTACCTGCGTACATATATGTGTGAAATTTCAGATTTAAGATCATTGAGATCATAAATTATGAACTCCCTCTTGTGTATTGAATTAAAGATTATGGTTTTGTGATTTGAAAGATATTTTTGAAATATTATAGCATTTGAGCATGATTTGAAATTGTTGAGAGGGTGTTTCTTGATATAAATGTGTTTTTGTGTTTAAGAGAAAGAATTGCGTGTGAATTGAGAAATTTGACATGGCCACCTTTTACTATACTACTGAAATGCTTAACAAAGATGAGTTCCTTGTATGTGTTTACATAAGGTTTGAGAAAGAGCTTCTATGAATTGAATTATTGAGATGGTGGTCCCAAAACTTGTGTTTTGAAAACAGAGATTATGATAGACTAACAATGGCTCAGAGATGTGACTTGCAAGTCAATGGCATAACGATACCATATGTATTTATGTCATAATAGATTATGTTTTCAGAGCATGTTTTCAGAGTATGTTTTCAGAGACTGTATGTTTTGATAAAGTTTTAAAAGGGAACTTAAAGAGGGTTAGGTGGTTACCCGAAGAAGGTGTGAGTTCAACCAACTCTTAGCCTGAAATCGTATTTGCTGATATGGGTAAATTATTATTGTATGCTGGTGACGGCCGTGTGGCGTAGTGAATTCAGAGACTCTGACCTTCGCGGAATACTTGGGTTGGGGGCTTCGTTGCCAAGTTAATGGCAGTTTCTATATAGCCCATGGAATTTTTCAGCGTTGTAGGGTATACCACCTAGCGCTGAAGTAACACAGATTTCTCAGATTTAATATGATTTTTACAGAATCTTTAAAATGCCCATGTGAATTCTTACTATATGATATACTTATGAACTGTTTTAAATTGATCTCATTTATGTTGAATAATAAATGATTATTTTGGATATGCTCTGCGTACCAGTAGATCTGTATTGACCCCCCCTTCCCCTACCTCTCAGGTTCTGAGACTCAGTCTAGGGGTCCAGATAAGCAGTAGTAATTCAGCCAACTGATCAGATTGTGGAGTGGTGAGCTTTCTCTATTCCATAAGGCCTGTCGTTTCAGATTATGTCACTTATTTCAGTTTTGGTCTACTGGGGGCCTTGTCGCAGTTTCAGACAGTTGTCAGATTTTCATGTAGTAGAGATTTCGCAGACTGAGTCATATGTTATTTAGATGTAGTTGATTTACAGTTTTCATACTTATGTTGAATTCAGAATTGACCATGTTTCCATAGCAGATTATGTTTTTGCATCTTCTTTTATTATATGAATGTTGTGCATGATTACCAGATAGAGAAGGACATTTCGGGCCTTCATGGTTCGGGATGTCCGTCACGGCCAGGCCCTCGTTCAGGTTGTGACACTTAGACTATCAAAAATTCTTTCGAAATCCACATAATTTTTTTCAACTTTTTTGGCTCTGTAACATTTACTCTACTTGATTATTCTTGTTTTTGTATTCTTCCTCTGTTCAACTATAATTTCGTCGATTTCATTGCTAGAATTTTTGGATTCAAAAAAGAAATGAAAAGTGGATTTTTAGTTTCTACACAGTATAACTGCTGCTATTCTTGAAAATAGATTGTAGAAGGAAGGGTTCAAGGAAGGGTAATTTGGTGAACCAACATCCTTTTATAAAAATTATATAAATATATATTATCTTTAATACATCAAACCAAATACTGCGCAAAAAATAATGTATGTATAACTAATATCAGTATTTCTAATACTTATATTAATAATACAAAAACTATTAATACACCTTATTTAGCATTATTCTTATACACACTACCAAACGGTCTCTTTTGGACGTAGGCACAAATTATATCATGTGAATATTCTCATAGTATAGACATATGGGGTGCCTAGTATATTATAGCTACTTCTGGAGGTTAACCAATCTCCTAGGCTACTTGGCTAATCTTGTCCCGCATATGTTAGGCTTGACTTGTCATCCCTCTAAAACATATTATGCCTCTCATAGGCAATATCTTGGAAGCATCAATAAATAATATAAATTTTGATTTCTTTTGTAAGCCGCACATGATATCTCTAAATGATTTTTAATTTTTTTCTAAAGAGCCAAATACCATGAAAAACAACGACTAGATTTTTATTCATTTGGAACGGATGACTTAAGTCCTTCGACCATATTTTGGATAGTAGGTCTTTACTTGCTTTCTACCTAGAGATAAGTTTAAATCACGTCTCTCTACACAAGTATAACATACAAGAAACTCAAATCATATAGAAGTTATAACATATAGGTAATTAAGCACAAAAGGCAGGAAGTCATGTGAATATTTGAGCCATATGATAGCCGCGTACCTTATGAACAATGAACTTTACGGGCATGTAATCTATGTACAGATAGGCTGTGAAAATCTGTGGCAAATGAATTTGTTAACTATAATATAGCATGCGAATAAATGAACAATTAAACATACAACAAGTAAATAGATGAGTCATGACATGAAATTTATTGTACTACTTACTAATAAGAGGGAATAGGGGGAGGAGAAGCAGGAACCTCTCCGTTAACATGCCTCCTTCTCCTCCCCGTTTCATCAGCTGCTTTCTTCATTATTTTATTATATCATCTCCAATTAATTATTATAAATTATTTATGTATTATAAAATTAATTTTACTTGCTACTAAGAGGGAATAGGGGAGAAGAAGCCGACACCTCTCCGTCAACATGCCTACTTCTCCTCCCTGCTTCATCAGCTGCTTCTTTCATGATTTTATTATATCATCTCCAATTAATTATTATAAATTATTTTTGTATTAAAATTTAATTATATTTAATAAAAAAATGAAATAGATATCTGACATGTCTATTTAAGCTGCTTCACCCATAATTTGACTATATCACCCATAATTAATTATTATAAGTCATTTAAATACTAAAATATTAATATTAAAAATATTATAAAGTCATCGAAATATTAAAAATTAATAATATTTAATGTTAAATTTACTTGACGTTTTATATGAGGCCCATTTAATTTTATTTTTTCGCAAGTATTTTAGTGTAGTAATTTGTTATATTGCTTCTAATTAGTTATTATAAGTTATCTAAGACATGTCTGCTTTGTTGTTGCAATCATGATTTTACTATGTCACTCTTAATTAATTATTATGTCCATTTAAGTATTGTGTCACTTAAATTGAGACTTGAGTAATTGTTTTCTTTAAAAAGAAAAAAAAATTGAAATGAATAAATAAATAAATCTTATCACTTTTAATTAGTTATTATAAGTCATTTAAGATATGTTTACTTCGTTAGTTCAATCGTAATCTTACTATGTAACTCCTAATTAATAATTATGACCATTTAAGCATTGTGTCATTGAGACTTGAGTAATTATTCTATTTTTAAAAAAATCTTTTTAAAATAAATAAATAAATAAATCTTATAATTTAATTATTATTATAATTAGGGATAGATATATTAAGAGTAGTGAGGGTGCCATGCCACACACAAACCTATATATATATATATATATATATATACAGATATAGTCAAAATATAAACATGCCTCCCAAAGTACCAAAGTGCCATCTTGTGCGAGTTGTAGAGCATCTCATTTGCTTCCCCAAGGTCGCGTGTTCGACCTCCACTTGAAAAGTGGCTGAAGTGAAGCCACAAATGGCTAGTCAGTTGGTAGCCCCTTTTTCTATATATGTTAGACTTATATTAATTAATAATTATATTAAATTTTTCTTTCATTTTTCAAATATTAACGTTAATATTTGTGTTAAAAAGTGTATAATTTTATTCTCTCTCCTCAAGTTAATAAAAATGCTATTCCTCTCAAATTCCAGTTCCCAAATCATCATCGCTTTCTACTTTTTTGGTCATTGCTATTGCTACCGTCGAATTTTTTGGCGTTGTCGGCAAAGGTCATGGCCTCAGCCTCAATAGCCACTTCTCTGCGGCATCCGTTGTTAAGTTTACTTGGTATCCGAAGAGTTTAGATCCTAAATTCACCTCTGATTATAATATTAATTTACTATAAATATTGGGCCCATGCATTGCACGGGCTACTCGTAACTAGTAATTATATAAGCAAGGAGACTGTAAAATTATTTAATACATAGGATTTTAAATCGGAGAGAGTTTTTTTTTTAACCATTTTAAATCAGAGGGATGAATACCAAATAAGTAAATTAATTATGAAATATAAGCATGTGAACACTAAAAACACCTAATATGTGGGATCAAGAACTGTAAGTCATTTTGCTACGCGCATGAGCGTATGTCTTGTATTACCGCTAATATTCAACACCTTGTAGCAGCCATATGAAGGTGGAAGAGGCCAATATTTTACCATTTTCAAAATAGAAAGCATATCAATGAAACTAATATACAACAAAAAAAAACAAAGATTTTGATCAACACGAAACACATTCTGGAGAAAGACCTAACTTTAAAGATATGTGCATCCGTGTTTTTGTATTAGCCTTTTAACTTCCAAATTGCTGGTGTTCTATCATGCTCAAAGTTGAACAAAATTGTTATTTTTTATGTTTTGCTAATGAATCCATGGTATCTAATATTGGAGCTTTTGTTTGTGGCTTTGAGACAATGAAAGAATCTGTAGCTACAACCTACCAGCTATATTATATTGGTTTTTAACAAAATAAACATATATCAAATAAGCAATAGACCCTTGACATTTCTAAATGTGTGAATAACTACACCATCAATAGGAAAACATGTAAGCAAATAATCTATCAACACCATAAACTATAAACAATAATCTATATTATATATATATATATATAACATGTACGTAAGTGGATTATAGCGCTACATTAATCATATAATTATATAAATAAGTAAACTATGAAGGTACTCAATTCTCAAATCTTAACATTATAAAAACATAGAATATATATAACAAATACATTTGCAACTTTTAAAAATTTAAACATATGTGAGCCGTTAAACTTTACATTCTAATCTTATGAACTGGTGAAATGTATAATGCTCAACGAATAAGCTACAGAGCATGTGGCACGTAATAAATGATAAACAACGTCTATAACACATGAACAAATAACCTTATAAACTTTAAAAGAATAACCTCTAATGTGTATGTACGTGGCATGTGGTCAAATATTTATGAAACATAAAAAGTATGCATCAACACTTCATGAAACATATTGTATGTAAGCACATTTTGTAATGATTTGATTTTTAGTGATTTTTGTGTGAATTGATCATTTTATCCCTCGTGGTTGCTTTATGGTATTACATTATTTTGACGCGTAAATTTTATATTTGTGTGTTGTATCAGATATCGGGTCTGTCCGTGAGGTGAAAGCTTTATGGTGAAGGCTTGTTGAACCAGTTCTTGGCATTTGAGGTAGGTTATGGCTTGACTTTCTTCAGACTGAACTGGAGAGATAATATGGATATAAAAATCATGTTAAGGGTGTAGGAACCAATTATGAAAATGGTAATAATATTGTTATGCCCATATGGGGACTTATATTGTTGTGAATTGATGGTTTTGAGACATTACTTGCTATGTGTGACTGTGTGGAGTCTTATATGATCTTATTGGTCTTGTGTATGTATACTTGATTATATCTTTTCAAATTAAAATGCCTAAATAGGATTTTATGTGGTATCAATGGCATATTATTGTGTATTTTGCTCTATTGGCTTTACATTGGATGCATGGATGGTTGGATTCTTTAGTGAATTTTGGCTCACATGGTTGACATATTGGTTGATTTTAAAAATTCTCATTTTGTTTGATTGTGAGCATGACATCCTCATCTGTATATCATGAAACATTGGTACTACCATGAAAATACTTGTAATATTGGCTTTTCTGACAGAAAATGTGACATCTTAAAAACTCTCTACTGATAGATGTGCCAGATAGGATTTATGGATATTGATATTGGATATTAGATATTGGATTTTATATCGGTTGATTACCCCTCCATAGGTCCTACTTAAAAGCACAGCTCGACGGCTGTATAGAGAGGTTGTGCGATAACTTCGGGCATCATGTCATCATTATTACCATCATCATCTTCATTGCATTTCATTTATTGTGTACATTCTGTGTTATATTTTCATTCTTGATTTAATATTTATCTATTTGTGCTTATTCTTATACTTGTATTTGGTTTATGTGAATATTGTAGAAGTGTTAGTGGAGATAATGTGGGCTACCATTTGGAACATTTTCTAATTGTAGTTGATATGCCCATACTATGTAATTTGTATGCTTTATTTTCGACTTTGTTCAGTCAGCCTATAATAACTATTGAGCACATTTGGATTGTACTCACCCCTACTGCATTCTTTCAGTGCAGATCCAGGTACGAGTGTGCCACACGATAGCTGATTCAGGCAGTATCTGAAGTATATTCAAGGTAGCGGTTGATCTATTCTTTCAAAGTTGATCCACTACCTCTTCTTGTCTATTTCATGTCTTACTTTGTATTCTAAGAAAGATTTTGATCCTTTTTGGACCTCATTGAATATTTGACATTTATGGTATATTTTGTAGTTCTTACACTGTGACATCAAGTTTTGATATTTTGTATGGTATCTTTAATTATGCATTTCTGCTTTTACTTTATACATGTGGTTAGACTCCGTTCTAGGAGTCTTGCCTTGGGCTTTGGTATTGATTTCTTATTTTATATTATTTTGGGTGATAAGCTTAATTGTCAAGGCTTATTTTAGGTCGTAACACGTTCTATATAAAACATCTCAATATATAAACAACAATTCATATGATATGTAACCTATGAGTAAGGATCCATATAAATAACATGTAAATAATTAACTTCTAATGAGGGAATGGAAGGTAAATTAATAAGCTTATGAAAACAAGTAGCATGTACATAATTGATTTATCACTCACAAGCAGGTTAGCTATACATATACGAGTTTACGATAACTTAATCATGTTTGCATATAGTTCATTTTTAAACTATTTGAAGCCATCTTATTATCTATATATAACATCTAAAAATCTACGACCTTGGGCTTAACAACTAAGGTTCGACTGTGCTTGGAAGATCAACTATAAGAATAAAAAACAACCAAAAAATAAGGGTAATCTAATACCTTTCTTTTAATTTGGACTATGATCATTAAGATTATGATTAACATATATCATTTGAATACACACTTGTGCCTATCCTTTCCTTAGGAAAGAAATCTTATAAACTTAATCAATATCCAAGAAGTAGCTAGTTGGGCTGTGAAAGTACCTAGTGAATGAGTATGGTCATGCAAAATCAGGTGAAAAGGAAAAAAATGTTATTACTATTTTATGACCTCTGTACTGTACTATTGGAAATCTACATATTTCAGATATATTCTTATCCTCCAATGCAGGTACATTCCTTAGCACCCACTAGACCAATGTAACCTATACCAAGGGGGTGAAGTACTTATCTGCCAACTCCTACTATTAAATAAAAAAGGAACCATACTCAAATAAATACCAACATTATTTCTTGCAGTTACCATAAACCACCAAGACTATGTAATCGTCCTTCTTTAACTTCTTTTAATCCTTATAAAAGTCACACTCTAACTAGGGACACTATTCTATATATATACTTAGTCTAGGATATTCAAATAACATCTTACTATTGTAGAAGTAGATATTTCCTTCTTATAACTAATTAACCAATACTATGTCATCTTCTACTCTAGGAATATATGATAAATCTTAGTTTATGTATGAAACCTCAATATTTTTTACTCTAATCTTTGGTCGTACACTAGTCTTCTTTCTTTTTATAATGACCCTCTGGGTCTTTTTTTGTAGTTCTACTCTATTTTATTGTTTAGAGCTTTTCCATAGCTTTCGTAGGTTATTTATGACTTATTAGAGCTAATAGTTTAGTTACTTGATATTTTATTTATTTTTTAGAGACAATTTTCTATTTTGGAGTTTTCACTATTAAAATTAGGTATTAGGCTCTAAATTTAGGTTAATAACTTTGTATGTCAATTCTGATAGTTTTGTTAGATCCAAAACATTGATTTTAGGCTAAGAGGACCTTTAGTTTGTGTCCTAAGGCTTTTGGACTCATTTTGAGCTATTGGGTTGAATTTAGTTAAAATGATCATTGGGTGTGGGACTGACATTTCATTTAAATGGTCCTAGATGGAAATTTCAATGTTTTTGTTGTGTCTGAAATATCAAATTTAGTAAGGTAACGTAGTTTGTTTGCATTCATGAGATTCTAGATGAATCTCTAGGGCTCGACCGGAACTTAACAAATTTTGCTAAGTGCTTGTCCAAGCCTCAACTGGCGCAACTGCTTAAATGGACCTTTGGTTGCTTGAAATGTGGTTGCTCTAATGATCAATGGGTTGCTTTGGCAACCAACCTTGGTCCCAGCCTAGTCGCTAAATCGGAGGTTGCTTAAGTGACACTGGGCCGCTTAAGCAAAGGTTGAATTTTTATTAAGAGTCGCTTTAGTGATACCCAACCACTTAAGTGGTGATACCTTTAGCGATCAGTTGACCTCTTAAGCTGTCATCGTTGGTACTCTCCCCTTATAATTTATTTTCCATTTGACCAAGCTTATTGTTTTAATCCTAAGACTTTATAAAATCCTAGAGAGCTAAGAGATTGTAGAGTTTGGTCATTAGGTGTTCAGGGTGAGTTGGTGAGTTTGCGAAAGTCTATTCCTCATCTAAATTTCCATAAGTTCCATTTGATTTCAGAATTAATTTTTTATTTTAACTCAAACCCCTAATTCTTTGTGTGATAATTTTGGGGGTATAATTATGCTCGAATTTTACCTATTTTTGAGGTTAAATGATCCTTGACCCTAGAGAGATATGTTGGCAATTTTAGGATTGTGATTTTGCAAGCAAGCCCCATATGGTATGTTAACTAGATTTTAAACCCAAAGAATTTACATACAATATATGTATCATTATTCTTATATTAATGTGTGGATTACTATTTTGATGGCATGGTATCATGTAGAGGCTTCCAGGAAGGAAAAATATCTATTTTAGTTGACTTTCTCGAGTATTCATCGGGATCCAGGTTGGCTAAACTTACTTTCCTCATAGATTGATCTTCATTATGGTATTAGTATTGTATTATTCAAGATTTTGGTTTGAACTTATGGTTTGGTTGCATGTTTTTTGAAAATTTTAAATATTTATCTGATTAGAGTGCAATTTAGGTAGAATTGACCCACCTCTCCCACTTATGTTAAATTGTTGCCTTAGGAATTTTTAAGACTTATTTAACACGTAGTAGTAGAAATTAGAAGCCTTAGTCTAGTTTATCGGTATAAATCACCTTAGTATGAAATATCAGGGTTTAGAAGCGAGCTCTGTCGGCCCTCTCTGATATCTTAATTAGCTCCTTGTAGATCTAGGAGGCCTTCTTTTTTCATTTTAATATATTCTTAGATCCTAGGAAGTTTTATCTATTTTTGTGATACTTGACTAGACTTGGCAACCTGTATTTATTCTAAGGACTGGTTCGAGTCTGGCATATATGATACTAAAGATCAATAAGAGTTAGGCATATATGATACTAAAGACCTATTTAATTGCGGCATTTATGTTTCACTTATTATATTAAGGATCCAGTTTGAGTTTGGTGTCTATGTTACAAAAGTATTCACAGATATGGTGTCGGAGGTCGGTGACTTTATAATTATTACTATTGTTGTTTGTCTCCTAATTGCATCTATTGGGCTTTTGGGGGCTCGACTGGGTTGCTTCTTCTTGTTTGTGCCTTCTGAGCTTATTGGGGGGGGGGGGGCGTTAGCCTGTAGTTAGTTTGTATTTATTTTGATATTATCTACCTTGTTATTTATTATCTGGCAACTGGAGCATTATTTCAGGTTTTCTCTTTTATCTCCGACTTTAGTTTACATTCTCTTATCTTATTATGTTTTTATTATTATTTAGCTTCATCGACTAATGATGCCTAATTAGTACCTACTATCTATCATCGTTGATATTTCATCCAACGCATTCTAGAGTTCGGAGATAGGGTGAGCTTTTGGACCCAAAGCTGATTCTCTCTCCTTCTACTACCTTTGGACATTTTTTCCTTTTGAGACTATCTGTATATTGATACTATCAATACTCTTATTCTTTTAATTAGTGGCTCTTGTACTACCTTACTAGGTCATAGGATACCCTTTTGCTATTTTCTCTCTCTTATCTATATGTATGCTAACATACTTATATTTTACTACCTATAAACTAGTTCTATGCTTTCTTTTTGGTAATTCTTATACCTTTCACTAATTTTCCTATTACTTATGTTTCAGACTATAGTTTGGCTTATCTACTAGTAGGTTGTAGTAGTTGCCATCGTGACTCATGAAATTTGGTCATGACAAATTGTTATTAGAAGCTAGGTTCATTGGTATTGTTGGTACAAGAACAAGTGTTTAGTATAGTCCCGTGGATCAGAATGATGACATTTGTTTCTTATCTTCGAGAGTCTATAGGATATCTTAGGAAAAAATTATTTTCTTTATTCATTTCATATGTTGAGTCAATGTTAGTTGCTAAAATATACATTGTTTTATTCTTTTATAAATGGTCTAGACATGAGCTACGATGACTGGAGATGAAGACTCGAGTCAATGACTAGTGCTCCTGTTACAGGTTGTGGTTGACCTAGGGGCCAAGGTCAATACAGAGCTACAACCCCAGCTAGGGGTTCAGATAGGGAGCCTTCCTCAGATCCTATTATTTCTCCTACACAGAGGTTTTTCCACCCTTGCCATTAGCGAGCCAGGAGGTACCGCAAGATCTATCGGGGTTTATTTCCTTTTCATTTCTCAGAGATGGCTTGGTTTAGTTATTGGTACACCATCTAATGGTGCTTAGTCTATAGATAAGAGTTGTACAGATGTAGGGGTGCTGCTTGTAGCTGCGACTCTCAAAATTGAGGTCTCTCTAGTGCTGGTTGTTGCCAGTCGGTAGTCGCCGTACCAGCTATGTCTAGTGAGGAGCAGAAGATATTGGCCAAATTTTTAAGATTGACTTCACCTAGATCTATAGGGGCTCCAAGTGAGGATACATTTGAGTTCTTGATAGCTTAAGAGGGTTGGCTCTATAATTTGGGCTTAATTGAATCTCGTGTGGTTAACTACACAACTTTTCAATTGGACTTTGTAGCTAGACAATGTTGGAAAGGTTATTTTGATTCACGCCAGCTGGATATCTTTCTTTGACATGGACTAAGTTTTTTAAGGTTTTCCTGATGAAGTATATGCCTCACAACCTTCGAGAGATATTGGGATAGGGTTCTATAACCATTCTAGAGTATAAGGCACGATTCCACGAGTTGGCCAAACATATTACTGCTATCTTACTGACTGAGTATGAGCAGGTTCAGTGCTTTGTTAAAGGGTTGAGACTTCTTCTTCATATGACTACTTAGATTTTGGTTATAGTTGGCAAATCTTTTGAAGAGGTTTTTTATTATACCTACGCTATGAAGGATATGCATCTTAAGGCCCAAGGAAGCAGTGATAAAAAACTATGTCATTAGGGTAGTATTAGTTAGAGATAGAGTGGATCACGTTTAGAGATAGAGGTTCTCAGTGTCCTTATTTATATTATAAGCATTAAGGTCAGCCTTATAGGCAAATTCATGCCACACTTCAGATTATGAATGAAGGTTGGTTCAGTTATAGAGACTATAATATGTGAAGTAACGACTAGTCTTTGAGAGGCACATATTTGGATTTTCTAGATGAGGTGGATATTTTGGTTCATCCAGATCTTCTAGACAGAGTGTAACACCTAGGGCATGCTACTTTTGTTAGGCAGTAAACTATTATTTTAGAGAATATCCCCGATATGGGGCAATTGTGCCTACAGCATATAATATTTAGCCTATTAGGGCAGTGCTTCCCTAGTTAGAGATGGTATGCAGGATTACAAGGGTGGTCTCCAAGTTTTTTTATGAGGTCCTCAAGTAGGTAGGATAGGCAATCGGTTAGGCGCCCAAACAAGTGGTAGGTGAGGTCATTTTTATGTTGTATATGGTAGGCCAAAGACCGAGTCTTCAAATACCATTATTATAAGTATAATTTGAATATGCCATCATCCGGCTATTGCTTTATTTGATTCTAGATCCACTTATTCATACGTGTCTACTTATTATGCACAACAGTATAGAGTTGTCTTGGGATTCTTTATCTATGCCATTATGTGTATCTACTTCCATGGGTGATTCTTTATTAGTAGATCAGGTTTATAGATCATGTATTGTGAATGTTCGGGAGTTTTATTCTCAAGCTGATCTTATTGTGTTAGATATGGTGGATTATGGTGTGGTTCTTGCATAGAAAAATTATCCTTTTATCATGCGATCTTAGCTTGGTTTGCCAAGTCTGTTACCTTAGCTATACTTAGCATACCCTTGATTATGTGGAAGGGTTCTATTAGCCATATTCTGATGGGGATTATTTTTTATGTTTGGACTAGAAGACTTATATCGAGGGGTTGTGAGTCTTATCTTACTTGTATTTTTGATGTCAGCATGGAGATTTAATCTCTTGAGTTCGTGATTTTTCTAATTTTTTTCCTCCTAAGTGTGATATTGAGTTTGTTATTGATCTTGAGCTGAGCATCCCACTGATTTCTACGGCACCTATTGTATGGATTCTAGCAAGCTAAAGAAGATAAATTCTCAACTTCAAGATCTTTTGGGTGTGGGTTTCATTAGGTCGAGTGTATTTTCTTGGGGTGCTCTTACATTGTTCGTGAATAAAGTGAATAGTTCTATGCGTATTTGCATTGACTACATGTATCTTAATAAGGTCAGTGGAGAATATGTATTCTATGCTTCACATTGATGATTTATTTGACTAACTTTTAGGAGCAATAATGTTCTCTAAGATTGACTTGAGATCCTATTACCATCAACTGTAGATTCGATGAAAGGATATCCCTAAGAAAGCCTTTAGGACTCGCTATAACCATTATGAGGTCCTGTTGATTTCTTTTGGTTTAACAATGCCCCATCCATATTCATGGATTTGATGAAATGAGTGTTCAAAAAATATTTGGACTCATTTATGATTGTTTTTTTAATGATATCCTTGGTATTCGAGAAGTGGGGAGGACCACGAGCAACATTTAAGGATTGTGCTCCAGACTTTGAGAGTTCATAGGCTTTATTCCAAATTCTAAAAATACAAGTTTTGGCTCAACTCTATTACATTTCTAGGACATATTTTGTGTAAGGATGGGATTATGGTGGATCCAGAGAAAATTTAGGCTATTCGTGACTGGGTCAAACCTACATCTCTAATTGGGGTTTGTAGTTTTAATGGTTTGGCATTTTACTATAGGTGGTTTGTTGAAGGTTTTACTTCTATTATTGTGCTGATGATAAGATTGACTAGAAAGAAGGTTCCTTTTTAGTAGTCCAAGAAGTATGAATCGATATTTTTGAAGCTCAAGGGTTTGAGCCTTTTTATTTCAACTCCTATTTTGAGTCTTTTTGTTGAGGTCCAGGAATTTATCCTGTATTATGATGTTTCTAGTGTTGGTTTTGGTTAGGTTTTGATGCAGAAAGGTTAAGTTATTGCTTATGCATTGAGGCAGCCGAAGGTCCACAAGTACAACTATGCCACTTATGATTTAGAGTTATCCATGGTAGTATTTGCACTCAAGATTTAGACACACTATTTGTATGGTGTTCATTGTGATATCTATTTTGACCATTATAGGATTTAGTACATTATGACTCGAAGAGAGCTTAATTTAAGGCAACACTGATGGATTGAGTTGCTAAAGGACTATGATATCTCTATTCTATATCATCCAGACAAAGAAAATACGTTAATAGATGCCTTGAGCCAAAAGATAGTGAGTCTGGGTAGCTTGCTGCTAATTTTAATTTTGGTGCAATCATTGGATTGGAATGTTCCGTCCTTCACCAACTTGATGGTTTAACTTAGTATTTCAAACTCTAGAAGGATCCTTATTAGTGTTGAGGCTAGGTCTATTTTATTTAAGCAGATTCAGAGTCACCAGTTTGAAGATATTAGACTTTGTAGCATTCATGACCCAATTTCTAATGGTGACGTCTAGGAGGGCTACCTTAGAATCAGATGGTATTCTAAGATATGATGGTCATATTGGTGTTCCAATAGTCGGAGGATTAATTCAGTTGATATAGCAGGAGTCTCACAACTCTATATACTCTACTCAGCCTAGTACAACTTAGATGTATAAAGACTTAAGTCAATATTACTAGTAGAGTGGCATGGAGAAAGATATAGCAAACTTTATAGCTCGATGCCTATGTTATCAGTAGGTAAAGACCGAGCATCAGAGAATTGGCGACCTGATTTTAGAGATTACATATACCCTAGTGGAAGTGGGAGTAGATCACCATAGACTTGGTTAGTGGGTTTCCTCACCCTTCCCATGGTTCCAATGATATTTGGGTCATTGCCGATTAGTTGATCAAATCAGCATATTTTATCCCTACTCATATTTCTCTCAATGATGAGAGGTTTGCTTGTATATATGTTTATGAGATAAATCACCTGCACGGAGTACCCATATCTATTATTTTTTATAAAGGCTAAAAGTTCACCTCTAGCTTCTGGAGGATTTTTAGAAGGTACTCTGCTTGAACTCATCATAGATTTTCATCATTAGAGAAACAGATAGTTGGAGAGAATTATTCATGTTCTTAAGGATATACACTGCATATGTTTTATAAACTTTGGAGGTCAATGGGATCAACACTTAGCCTTGTCAAAGTTTTCATATAGTAATAACTACCATTCAAGTATTGAGATCTCCTGATTTGAGGAATTATATGGTCAGTAATGTCAAATTTTTGATAGGTTGGTTTGATACCTTAAAGGTTAGGCCCCATGGTACTGACTTACTTTATGAGTTATTGGATAGGGTCGGATGATTTAGGATAGGTTTAAGGCAGCTCAGAGTAGGCAGAAGAATATCATAGGCTTTGTGCCTTATGATTTGGAGTTATTGACTGAGTTTTTTCGGATGTATTTCCCATAAAGGGCATGATGAGATTCAAGTGGAGGGGCAAGCTTAACCCTAAGTATATTAGGCTATTTAAGATACTTCAGACAGTTGCATAAGTAGCTTATGAGATGTCCTTTATCCTAAATTTTGAAGTTGTTTACCTAGTTTTCATATCTCTGTGTGGTAGTTTTATATGTCAGATGAGTCTCATGTGCTTTGTGGGACTCAGTTCAGTTGGATGAGAGGTTGACCTGTATAGAGGAGCAAGTTCTCATAGTGACCAAGGATGTCAGGTGGTTGCGCTCTGGAGAGATTCCTATAGGTAAGGTTCATTAGAGTCAACACCCAGTAAAGGAGCCTACCTAGGAGATTGAGAGTGAGATATGAGCCCAATATCCCCACCTTTTAGAGACTTTAGGTGTACCTTGATCCTTTACTTTTGCAGATGAAGGTCCTTTTATTAGTTGATATTATAATGACCCTCCTAGTCATTTTTTACAATTCACACTATTTCACTATTTAGAGATTTCCTATAGCTGTCCCAAGTCATTTATGACTTACTAGAGGTGACAGTAAAGTTATTAGGTAGTTTATTTGATTTTTAAATCTAATTCCTTATTTTAAAATTTTTGCTGCTGAACATTTGGTATCAATCTTAAACTTTAGGTTAATAGCCTCGTATGGCAATTTTGATAGTTTTGCTAGATCTAACACGTTGATTTTAGGCTAGGGGGATCTATGGTTTGGGTCCTAAGTCTTTCAAACTCATTTTGGGCTATTAGGTGGATTTTGGTTAAAATGACCATTAAATATGGGACCCATATTTTATTGAAGTGGCCTCGGACGCTAGCGCTTTTTAGTCTAGAATACTGAATTTTGTAGGGTAGTATAGTTTTTATGCATCTAAGGATTTCAAATGAATCCTATGGGTTTGATTAGAAATTGGAAAATTTTACTAAGTGCTGGTGCAACCGCTTAATCGATGGTCACTTTAAGGACCATAGGATTGCTTTAGCGACCAGGGGATAACCTTAACTATAATTTCCATCTAGGTTATTTTTTGATCTATGCATATTTTTGGTTTTTCATGCCTTACCACAGTGGCTACAGGTTATTTATGACTTGTCAGAACTATCCATTTGGGTATCAAATAATTAGTTTAGGTTTTAGGATTATTTCCCTATTTTTGAGCTTTCACTATCAAGTATTTGGTTTCAGACCAAAATTCTTGTAAACGACCTTGGATTAGGATTCTGATAGTGCCATCAGCTCTGGAGCGTTAATTTTAGGCTAGGGGACCCTTGGTTTATGTCCCAAGGCTTTCAGAATTGTTCTGGGCTTTTTGGTGGATTATATGAATAATGAAACTATTGGTTTGGGCCTCACATTTAGTTGAAATGATCTCAGATGAAATTTTTGATGATTTTATTAAGTCTGAAATATCGAATTTGGTATAGTAGCATTGTTATTACACGCATGGAGTATCAAACGAATATTGAGCGCTCGATCATATTTCATTTTTGGAGTTGCAAAATATGATGCATCAAGTTGCTGATGAAACTGCTTAAGCTATCATATGACCACTTAAGCAATCATCGCTTTAGCGATATCGCAATAGAGGCCTCGGCTATTTGGCCAAGGGCCGCTTAAGGGATCAATATCCACTTAAGCAATTAATACCTGCTCTAGTAGACATTGCTTAAGCAACCTAGGTGTTGCTTAAGCGATACACACGGCCCATGCCACAACGATTTAGGGGTGGACGAGTTGCTTAAGCGACATCACTCAAGAGATTGGATGACCGCTTAGGCGGTATCTGGAGGATTTTAAATCCCTTTTCTCAACCAAAATTCCCATTATTTTCTCCTCTATCTACACACTATTTTGAAAGATTGAAGAGAGGAAAAAGTAAGGAATCATCTGTTGAAGCTAAGGTAAGCTAGCCCCGATATATGCACAATTTGTGCTTAACTTTTGGATTTAATTTTGAATTCTATTTGTGGGCCCATTGTGCCCATTCTTGGCTTATATTTTGACCCAACCCATTATATAAGGGTTTGTTTTACTACAAATAATGTATATATTACTATTTTTATAGTGCGACATCATTTCAAGATCGTGGAGCAAAGATGAACAATTTATAGATAATTTAGTGACTTGTAGTTTTGCATCGAGGTAGGCTTAATCTATTCTTCTTTACAAGATAGTATATGATATATATATTGCATGTTAGATATGGATGTTAGGATCTGATTATGGGTTATACACCATGAGTTAATCTAATTTAGAAGTTTGGTATAGAAGGTGAATCAATTTTTAAGATAAAATACTTGTTATGCTTATAGGATCCTATTACCCTACGTTATTAGTATGTTAGACATAGTTGAGGCTAAGGACCACTTTAGTATATGGTTAACTACTTGTATTGTGGTATTATTATGGTTTCTCAAATTATCGTATGGTTATGCCGATTGTATATTATTATGCCTAAGGCCATGATGATGATATTAGTTTGACTCCGGGTGTGTAATCTATCCTTGTAAAGGATGTAGCCATAGTCTATGCAAGCTTAGATGATTATAATTGTATTGTTTGGATACCGTTAATGGCATGCATAGACTCAATCCATTCTTGCTCACTTAATGGTACGATTCTAACTGAAAACATGGTTTTAGTATTGTTTCCTAAAGTTTTTTTTCCCACTTTTCACTTTTAAAATGGATTATTCTATAGTGGGAATCGTACCACCTTAATGGATTATTTATGATCTTTTGGAATTAAAAATGATATTTTAGAAATTTGATCGAGATAGATTTTGGTCCATGAGTTACCACTACTATTTACTTAGGTCGAGAGAGATTCTGATCCTTTCTACACTATTATGATGATTTATTCCCAGAGTTGATCATTATGTAATAGACTTACAGACTTACACTATTTTAGCCACGGTTAGAATTCATGCATTTATTATATATACATCTCTCTGACATTGGATGGAGTAGATTGATGATAATGACTGGAAATCCTATATCAAGACCAAGTTGGTGTATATAATTATCCTCAAACCTCCTAGGGGCCCTTTTATTTGTGAGTTGTTGTGCCAGAGAAGAAAGGTCACCGTAGGTCCTGCATTTGTGAGCCATTGAGCTGGAGAAGGAGTATATGCTAACTTATGTTATAGAACTTGGATCAATTATGGTGTTATGGATTTACTTTGCATCCATTATTGCATGTGCATTTCCTGTCACCAGTATATTGTTTGGTCCTATATCTATCAGCCTTATGGGGGGTTTCATAGGTATAAGTTATCTGTGTTGTTTGTTGTGTGCTATGTGTTGATTGAACCTTTTGGTTTATGTGTCCTAGTTAAGGTATTCTTTGTTTAGACTAGCCAGTTACTTTGTTTTTTTTTTTTTAATCATAGTTAGTTCATGATAGGTTGATTATTTACTGATACTGAGGTTGGAGTTATGATTTTGATTCCTTTCTTTTTATGGTTATTTATATTATGGATAATTATCTCATGTTTAGATGTTTGGTTTGGGGACCCTGATTATGCTAGTACTAGTTCCTACTACGATTAAAAGGCCTTAAGATGTTTGTATGACTACCTTAGGTTGTACCTTTGAGTTAGTCATGTATATATATATATAGCTATAGTATTACCATATATTTATCTCTTCCTTTATTTATTTATGTTGTACATCCATTCCTTGGCCTTGTAATCATTATATATCCTACTCCTACCCTTTATTTCTACATTGGCCAGTGATGTACAGTATAGTGCTTTGGTGACTGATTGCCTCCCCAATTTTATTATGTTAGCTTCCTGGATATTTAACTATAGTTTCATTCCTACTTGCATGTTATCTATATTTGCATTATTATCGGAGCTCAGTCGGAAGTTTCCTACTAAAGCTCAGTAGGAAGTTGCCTACTAAGTACGGTATGTTTGGTATTCATACTACATTTCTGCAACCTACAGATCATAGTACGGGTTCTCACAATTTTTATGTGCATCATGCGGAGAAGCTATCGATCGAAGATTTGGGGTGAGCTCATGGCATTCAAAGTATTACTATTCTCCCCTTATAGATTTAACTAATCTCTATGTTATATTCAGAGATGGGTTGTACTTGTGTATATATCTAGTACCTCATTATTCTTATTATATATTGGAAGCTTTTGTACTGATTCCACCAGGTTTGGGGAATATCTAGGATATATTAGTCTTTCATCATAATTATCCACTATCTTTATACATTTCTCTCAGTAGTCGATTATAGCAGTTCTGGACTATGGGTTGTCATACCTACTACTGGGTTATAGAAGGTGCCATCATAACCTAAGAAATTGGGTAGTGACAATTTGAGCTAGGTTTATCGATGTGTTGGTACAAGAGCTTAGAGTCTAGTAAGGTCCTGCGGATCAGTGCGGGGATATCCATAACCTATCTTCTGAGGCTACAAGGCATTTTTTAGGAAATTTTGTTCTTCAATCATTGTCATGTTTCTGTATTTATATGAGCCTCAAGTACATTCTTTGACTCTATATTATCCAAGATGGATGATATGAGGTTATTAATAGATGCGGATGGAACTTTGGCACGTGTTTCCAGGGTTTCAGCATAGCATTAGATTATGGATTCAGATATAGATGTTAACAATTTATGTCACCCAAATTATACCTCCAAAAATATAATATGGTCACTGTCAAATATATAACCAACAACGGTTGGGGTCAAACCCGTAAGAAATTGGTCAAATATCTATCACGAACTTTCTAAAGTAGCCAAAATAAAGCAGAAAAGTAGATGGGGGATTTTGTGAGAACAATGTCAATTGTAACAAATCTTGATCACTTTGGTTGAAATCAATATGAGATTAATACTAGAACTATGTTCTCCCTGACTTCCTAACTCCGTAGACTTATTGTGCTCCATCAAACTATCCCAATACCTTGTATGAAGAATTTGATAAGATATGTATTACCAACTGCCTTGTAAATGCCTTTAGTGAATTTCACTCCTTGCCTTTTGAGTCTTAGAGTGTCTCCTTACTAATCTTGGATCCTAGATTAACTACTACCTTTTAAGTATCAAGTTAATTAGATGAGGGTTGGTAGCCTCAAATTACTACTGTGATCTTCTTTTCCTAATCTCTACCTCTCTTTTGAAAGTATTGACTACATGCAAATTCTTAACTTCTGCAGTCTTTAAGAAAACAATCAAACCCAAGAAAATCATAATACATAAGAAAATAATTATCAAGAACGACTTTGTACTTTCTCAACTTCGTTATTTCATCAGGGTTCCCACAGCACTAGTTACGTGTTTTAGCCGTTTATGCTAGCAACAACATCCATTGAATTCAAAAAAGAAAGCCTATGATTAATCTTACAATAATTTAAGAACAAAACACAAAATATCAAATTAATAATCAACCATAAAATCAAGAACAAAGGATTCCAAGATCACAAGTTGAATCTCAAAATCAATATAGTGTTGTGTACATAACGAGTGTGTAAACTAATACAAAACATCAAAAAGGGTATTTATAAAATGCATCAGAACCCTAAAAATCTTCATCAAAATGAAAAGGGAAAACTAAGTCGGTAATGACTTACGGGTCGTAAGTACTACTTACGGACCCCTAGTGGGTCGTAAGTGTCAGAACCAACCAAAATACTGTAGAACTCCACCTACGTTGGCACTTATGAGTGGAATAAGTGGTACTTACACCACGTAAGTGATCCTCCATAACTCTAAGAAGAAACTTCAGACTTTAGCTTCTCAGAACAATATTCTTCTGACACTTACGTGGCCAATTATAGCCTGTAAGTGGGCCGGTATGTGGGGTCCTCTGCACTTTAATCCTTTTCTACATTTCATCTCTAGTACCCAGTTCCTTACAAAACAAAAACAAAAACACATCATATCTAACCAAACGTACCTAAGTACTTGCATACTTTCCAATTTTAAGCATTGAAAGTGCCATGAAACCATGACACATCAACACCCTCAACCTAAAATGTTTGCATGTCCTCAAACAACAAACACAATAAAAAAATAATACAGTGATGCTTAACCAAGAGAAAACTAAGGCACCTATGGCAGTCAAATCAATTTTAGCTCAAAAACTCTTACCCTCTTCTATTTTCAAATTTTTCAAAACCATCTCTGTGGACCTAGGTAGCACAATAATGAAACCCAAAGGAATCAAGTTGTAGAATTACATTAGCAACAAACAAATAAGCAAACATGTTGTATATATTACCTGAACAGATAAGTAGTTGGCAACACAACCCATGTACCCTCACCACAAAGAAGTCCCAATCTCACAGTATTATGATGCATGTCAATGCAGGACGATATAAAGACACTCACTCTTTCGAAGAAAGTTCCAATCAATATGCATAGTATACCATAATCTTACCCTTATTTTCTTTACCTTGGTTTTTTGGGTAGTTGGACTAGGATCACTATAGGACTTTATTTGACTTGCAACATAGGCTTGGGGGTTGGTAAGGTAGATTTGGAAACTAGTGACTTACCCTCCATGATACTAGAATTACATTTAGGGTCCACTTATCAACCAGCTTCTTTTTATTTGTCCCTTATTTCTCCCTTTTCTCTTTTATTGCTTATTAAGGGCAGGTGTTTTTTCTTTTCTTTTTCACTTTTCTTTGTTTTTGCTTTTCTCTTTTTCCATATTTTTTTTCTTTTTACCACACCCAACCCTACTTTTTTCCTCTTATTCAAACCCTTCTTACCCAATTTCAACTATACACCCATATGATAGCCACCCTCAACTTAGAAGATTTGTATGAGTTAAGGTGCACAATGTCTAAGAGGAACCAATTCCAAAATAGGTTTACTGTAATCAAATTGGAAGGTGAAAATATGAAACTTTGTCAATGTAGGCTCAAATTTAGGGATCAAGGGATACTTATTCAAATTTTGATGGTCATTTAGGCTAAGAGTGGACTAAATTTAGAAATGGCCTATGATCACATCCTAACTAACTATCCTATAACCTAGGCAAGATTAATTAGGTAAGTTCTGGATTAAATGCATAAAGGGAACTAGAAAACCATCTCACACACATATAGTACAGGATTATATTACCAACTACTACATATCTGGTTCATGCAATGCTAACCTATGATTATTATCCCTAATTCTAATGCCATAACAAGATTCACAATAGACATACATATATTTACATCACACAGTTCACAAATTTTCTTTGGAGAGGTATCACCTTTTAGAAACACTTTGTTGCACCCAAGCTCACACGCAAATGTATGTTGTCTCACCAAGTAATACAGTGGCCTCAAATAAATTTGAATATCGATCCCTCAGAGACTTGTATTAATAAATATCTGATTCAAGTTCAACTATTGAGAGTAAAGTGGTGTAATGTAACCAAAAGAGTTTTGAAAGTTTGTAAACTAAAAGTAAACTAAAATAATGTGGAAAAGTAAAGACTGTGTACAAGAAATGGATGAAAACCCAGGGTTAAGGCAATTTGAACAATCATATTACACTAATGAATTTCATTCATTAGATTACTTATCTTGGTTGTTGATTCGTAGGGTTTATCATATGATCATTGTCTCCCGGCCTCTAACCTTCTACCTAACTGGACGCTACAACTACATCATTGAGCGGGGATGTAATAATATATTTATATGAATTAAGATATCATCTGACATGTGAACCAATAAAGGCTTCTAGGTATATCCCTATCCTAGTATCTAATTCAAATTCCTTATTTCATAAATGAATAAGATCCTTACTCTATTCATCCCCACGTTCAATTTTCCTATTCTCCCTCTCGAGTTCACAAGGTTGACAATATCTGTATTCTAAGGGTTAGTAATATTAAATAGTTATAAAAGGATAAAAACAACCAATTATGATAAGAAATTCAGAAAAACTGAATTCAAAGAGAAAGTAAACATGTTCTTGGCCTTAACCCCGATAAGGAGGAATTTAAACACTCATGGACATAGTTGTAATCAAGATGAATAAATACAAGATAAAAACCATTAAAAAGATAAATTAAAAGAAGAAAAACCTTAATTGACGTGTTTTCCAGTCCCTCTCCTTTTTTCAAAGCCATCCAAGGTGTATAACATCAATTACAAGTGTCCTGTTTATAGGAGGACAAAACTGCCGAATTTTTGCACTAGGCCACATCGCGGGGTTAATTTTCTGCATCTAGCCGTGTGACACTCCCTTATATTGGACACACACTATTTTGGATCCATTAGGAATCTCCTAGTTTGTGTAAAGATCCATTTCGACCTCACTTTTTTCCTTGACGCTCCCTTGACATCCAAGGTGTCCAATTCACGTTAAGCTGTGTCTTGTGCTTTCGTTGATCTATTCAAAACCTTTTTGTATTTTTTACACTTGATTTAAGGATTGTATATCCTTAATATACCATCATAATCAACTAAATAATCATAATATATCATTAAAAACAATAAATTAGAGCTCAAAACAACACAACTTCCAAGACGATGAACTAGAAACTTAAGCTAAGAATACCAGTTTTCCCCCTTTTGATCTTCCACTTAGTCTAGAGTCTTGGCTTGATTCAATCATACTTAAAAAACTATAAGCAATATGTTCCACACATAATTACACAATCATACAAATAGCAACTAATTATACACATTACAATTCATCGCGATCAACTAAAACAACACCAAGCTCAAGCTAGTGACACTAGTTTTCTCATATGAATTCTAGATGATCAATTTGAATCCAAACTTGTTTGAACTACACCTTAAACATTATTATCAAGTAATTAAACACTTATATGCTTATTTATATCCTCATTGACTCATTAATCTCACAAGAATTTATTAAAACACAGCTAAATAAGCCCGGATAACAACACTAAAGTGCATAAATCCACCTCAGATCATCACCCAACACTTAAAGCCTTGTTCGTCCTCGAACAACTCTTTACACTAAGAATAGTAGGTTGAGGTTACTCCACAATTATACTACAAGAAATACACTAAAGCTAGTAATACAATGGCTACATAAAATGCAAGTTTCTACACTAAACATGTTATATACACAATTGAAAGCTCAAGAATACTACTCCAAAATATCCTAACCTTGAGAATTGAATCACCCAGTTGGAAAACTCATACATATTTATCATCAAAATACATCATATAATTCACCCAACATTCATCAAATAAGTGCCCTAACAACAAAAGAGTTACCCATAATCACGCATATAAATGCAATTTATGGCATGATAGGCACAAGAATCAAATTGTGCTCACTCTAAAAAAGAATTCACAAGTTACACAAGATGAACCATAGCCTTGCCTTACTGTAGTACTTCACTAATATCAAAATGTTAAGCTTAGGATCAAATAGATCTTTAAGGGTTGTAATATCAGCTAAGGGAAGGGTAGGAACTATTCTGGCTAGTAATAGTGACTATATTCCCTAAGAATTTTAATACATCATATTATACAATTAAGATCAATCGCTAAAAACCAACTTTCACCTCTACTACCTTTACACTTCTTCTGTTTTACCCCATCTCATTAAGCGTATTCATATACAATATGGTGGGAGTATTTTTTATTAATTCATGATTCAATTTTGAGCACAAATTTTCTTTTTCACTCCCAATCACAACACATCAAATTTACACACCAATAACTACTACTTTGGAGATTCACTTTCACCTTTTCTCCTCTTATTTTTTCACATACCTTACTTAATTAATTTTAGACTAAAGCGCTTAGGAGCTTTAGATCAAATTAAGGTCTATCAAAAAAGGGATTAAGCTACATATGATGCTACCAAAGAATAAGCTAAAGGCTCAATGAGGCTGGATAAGATTACTCACAATGGTATGTCAAAAGAGTGTATGAAATATGGTTATCAAAGAAATGCCAATATTATCTCCTAAACCCACACTCTTTATTTTATTTTGCACACATACCAGGCAAGTTCTAGCATCAAATACCACAAGAAATATACAAACATCTCACACACACATGTCACATGCTCAACTCAAGTAGGATCGTCATAGACTCTTAACCAAATAATAGCATGAATTCAAATTAAGCCAAAAAGTAAAAAATTCATAAACATAAGCCTGAGAGTCTCAACAGTAGCAATTCACACAATCAACAAGCTTTTCATCATCAAAATACTTGCATCATGCTGTCAAATATATCACCAATAAGAATATCTTATTTATTCCTAACATAAATAATTTTAATTTTTTCCTTAAAATGGGAATTTCCCTACCCCACACTTAAAAATCTACTTTGTCCCCAAAGTATACTTAAAATTAGAGATAGAAATACTCCCTGAGGCCTCTCGGCCTAGATACTAGCATCTTTACACATCAACGGGTCTGAGGACCCCACACTTAGTCTTTGTCATGCTTCTTAGCTCATTTTTTTGTACTCATACTTTCGATCAACCTGTGACTCAATAAAAACAAAAACTAGTGAAGTAAAATTTAAAAGTTTTGAAAATAAAACCTACCTTAACTTTGGTTACCTCCCAAGCAACGCCTGATTTAGTGTCGCGGCATGACCCAATCTTTATCTAATCTATTATGCTTCATCCTCTTCCTCACACTCGAATGCCATCTTCTTATTCATTTCTTACTTTTTAAGTGTGAACTCTCAAGGTCAACAACTCTCTCAACAACATCTTTTTTAGGCTCATCAATTTGCATTATTTTAGGCTTGGGTATTGGTGGCTTGGGCCGCTCAATGAGGAATTCCAAAGAGGTATTTTGTGGAATAAACTTTACCATCCCAGACTTATCCCCTTAAATCACAATAATTATGCATAAATATTTGTAGTTGGATGGTGTGTTGAGCGGTTTATACACTTTAAAAATCGCCTCTTCATTATCTAGCCTCATTATGAGTGTGACCTCTCTTACATCAATCAATTCTCTTCCTATTGGCAAGAATGGAAGTCCCAAGATGACTGGTACTTTTTAAGCTACCTAAAAATCTAAAACAATAACGCCAATAAGAATAATAAACTTACCAACCTTGATGAGAACATCCTATTAGCTATGGTCTCATTCGCCAGTTGTAGTAACACAAAGCTTGGTCTTAGCTTGCCAAAGACCAAAGTGTGAACAAAAAGAGGGGATCAAATTGATGCTTGCCCTTAAGGTACTAAGTACATGGAACACCTCACTATTCCCAATTTGAACCCAGGGTCTTTGAGTTTTATGGGCATCTTCTACATTACCACAGAGCTATACTTCTTAGTGAGTGCTACTATTTCCACACTCTGTAGCTTAAATTTCTTTGTGACCACATCCTTTAAGTACTTAGCATACTTAGGCATTCCCTATAAAATATCTAGAAGAGGAAGGTTAATATGAAGCTCTCTGAACATGTTAAAGAACTTCTTAAAGCATACATCCTCCTTTAGTATCAGCCTCTATGGGAAAGGTGGTGGTAGTCTCTATTTCTCCTATTTAACAACTTTGGTTTTTGAGTAATCAAACTTCCTCAAATTTTTAACAAATTTTTTGGATACCTGTGAGGGAATTAACTCTACATCTGCTTTCTTAGTTTTCTTTAGAGGTGCCACTTATCAAAGTGATTTCTATTACTTGTTTAGTATTTTCAGTATCAATTGGAAAACTAACTTGAGGCCTAGTGTTCTGTATTGCTGCTATCTAACCTATCTGCAACTCCAAGCTTCTTTTAGCTACTTTTTGGATTTTTGTTTCTACCTGTTGACTCTTCATATCTACTTCTAACTATGCTTGACCAACTATAAGTTATTTCAACATCTCTTCCATATTGATAGTATGAGTTATGGCCTGATTCTCTTGAACTAGTGGTTGTTGAAATTGTTGTTGTTATTGATCCATGCTGGATTTGGTGGTTGAGTCTGCCACTTCTAGTTATAGGTATTCTCATAATTTTCCCTTTTAACACTGCCCATAAATATCATGGACTCGGGATTGGCAGCACACATAGCCGTTGAATTCTCATTGTTAACATAAACCTCACACCAACCTACAGTCTGTTCAATTGCATTAACTATGGTTGTAGGATGTGTAAGCCCCAACTTCATATTGCTTATTTGATTTTGTAGAGCATCAGGATGATCTAATAAGGAAATAAAATGGTCCACCACCAACATACCTGCACCTTTATTTGTAGCACTTCTTGAGTCAAAAATGTCACTCAGGATTTACTTATGCAATATAGTTCAACAAAGTATATACATCACCATAAGTCAACTCCAAATCTTGACCACCTGTAGTTGAATCTAGAAAAATTTTTTTGTTATGGTCTAGTTCCTCAACAAAAGTATGAGCTAATACCTTATTGGACTGCTAATGATGTGGATACTCCTAAAGAAGAGCTTTGAACCTCTCCCATGCATAGAATAAGTTCTTATTTGTCTTTTGTTTGAAACACACAATCTCACTGCGTAGTCTTGCAGTCTTGCCAGATGGGAAGAAATGGATGAGGAATTTCTAAGCTAAGCCATCCCAAGTTGTGATTGATAGCTTAACGTTCAACTAATTTTTTCCTTCCCCCAATAGCGAAAAGGGGAATAGTGTCAGCTTAATATAATCAGTTGAGACACCCGTAGGGATGAATATGTCACTGATCTCCATAAAGTTCCATAGGTGGACTTGTAAATCTTTATGTGAAAGCCCTAAACTATCCACTACTGATTAATAGCTACACCATATTCTGTTTCAGATCAAAGTTACCTCCAGTAGCTGGTATTTGAAAACGGAAGGTCAAATTTGTCGAAAGTAGGATTTCCACTTTTCGAACTATCTTGCGGACTGGTTGATCTTCAGCCATTAGAGAAGGATTGTCTTGTCCCTCTAGAATTTACAAAATATGAGGAAGAAGGATTACTTCTCTCTTTTGTTAATAAAAGCATTGCTCGAGTTCGGGGCTTGGTTAAACCAATTCTCTATCCCTTTCTAGCTTACTAGTACACAAACTTGTTTCCTACAAATTCAATACCAAGACCAAGTGTAAATCACCAAATAAATCCAAAAAGTAAAACTAAAACAAAAATAGTTGCTAATTTACAATTCCTCGACAATGGTGCCAAAAACTTATTGCGCCCAAGCGCACACGTAAGTGTACGTGGTATCACCAAGTAATATAATGGCCTCAAATAAATCCGAAAGTCGATAGGTTAGATACTTGTATCAACTACTATCTAATTCAAGTTCAACTATTGAGATTAAAGTGGTGCAATGTAGCCAAAAGAGTTTTGAAAGTTTGTAAACTAAAAGTAAACTAAAATAATGCAGAAAAGTAAAAACTTTGGACAAGAAATGGATGAAAACCCATGGTTAATGAACTATGAACAATTATACTATGCTAATGAAATTCATTCATTAGATTACTTATCTTGGTTTTTGATTCGTAGGGTTTATCGTATGATCATGGTCTCCCGACCTCTAACTTTCTACCTAATTGGACACTACAAATACATTTAAGAGCGAGGATGTAATAATCCATTTACATGTGAACCAATCAAGGATTCTAGGTATATCCCTATCCTAGTAGCTAATTCACATTCATAATTTCATAAAAGAATAAGAACCTTAATTTATTTATCCCCATGTTCTATCTGCCTATTCCCCCCTCCTGAGTTCACAAGGTCGACAATATATGTATTCTAAAGGTAGAGAATCCTTAAACTAATGATAAAAGGTATAAAAATCAACCAATTACTATAATAAATTCAAAAAAAAATCAATTCAAAGTGAAAGTAAACATGTTCTTGTCCTTAACCCTGGTAAGGGTGGTATTTAGCCACTCATGGACATAGTTGTAATCAAGAAGAATAAATACATGATAAAATCCATTAAAAATCTAATAAAAAGAATAAAAAACATAACAGACCCTCTTCTAGTTTCAAAGCCGTCCAAGGTGTATAACATCAATTACAAGTGTCCTATTTATAGGAGGACAAAACTGCCGAGTTCTTGCACTAGGTCGCTTTGCGGGGTTAATTTTCCTCATCTAGCAATTAAAAGTGCCCTTATAATGGAGAACAACTGTTTTGGGTCCATTATAAAGCTCCTGGTACATGGAATGCTCCATTTGGCACTTCCTTTGGTCCACGACGCGCCCTTGACATCATAGGTCTTCAATTTATATCAAGTTGTGTCTTATGCTTTCATTGATCTATTACAAGCCTTTTGATGTTTTTTCCACTTGATTTGAAGATTATATATCCTTAATATATCATAATAATCATCTTAAAAATCATCCTATGGCATTAAAAATAACAAATTAGAGTTCAAAACAACACAACATCCAAGACGATGAACTAGAAACTTAAGCTAAGAATACTAGTTTTGCCCCTTTTGATCTTTCACTTAGTATTGACTCTTGACTTGATTCAATTGTAATTTAAATGCTATAATCAAGTTTTTACACACATAATTACACAATCATACTAATTGGAACTCCTTATAAACATTATAATGCATCACAATTAACTAGAACAACACCTAGCTTAAGCTAGTAACACTAGTTTTCTCATATGTACTCTAAATGATCAATTTGAATCAAAAATTGTTTGAACTACACCTTAAACATTATTATCAATTACTTAAACACTTATCTTTTAATTTATATCCTAATTGAATCATTAAGCACACAAGAAGTCCTCAAAACACATGTAAATAAGCCTAGATAACAACACTGAAGTACATAAATCCACCTCACCTCAACTCTTTACTCGCCCATATAAAAATCAATATTAATATGAAACCTATCAACAGGATTGAATGGAAAATAAGAATCCTAAAAATAGACCAAAATAGTAGAAGAAAGTTGAGACACTCTCTGTGCAGGCATCGAGTTTGCCAAATACTTTATCAAACTAAGGTGGATTGTATGTATCACCTAAATCCTATGATAAACCTCAAGTAAAGGCGGAAATCTGATTGTCTCACATAGTTGCTGAATTAAATCGGTAAAAGAGAGACTGGTGGTCTCACTGAAAGCTCTAATATGGATCTCTATATGAATTAGTCATGCAAAATCTATATTGTAGCCAGCAATTAGGATGGTAATCAAGGCTACTTTATTCTATATCAGTATGTTATTCGAGGAAGTCAGACTCACTCTATGATGTACCACGGTCTACCAAAACTTCTCCATAATATTAAGCAATGCCTTCTTTGTCTCTCCCTTTCCCTCAACCTATGTGGCCCTAGGGACTAACTCAATAATATGGGTAGCTATCCATCTAGCCAGATAAAGTCTTTATCTCATGAGCTCTACAACTCTCAAATCTCGCCCATCTCACGCTACTCTCATCCTATATCAAACTCAGCGGTCGATGTTGGTCACTCATATTGTGGCTCGAATAATACTCAGCAAATGACCACCTCAAAAATATCCACTTGTACCCTCCTAAACCAAAGTATGGGTCAATTGTGGCTACTCAACCTATCTACCTTCAAGAGGGGTAGTCAAATATATCCTCAATGTATATGATACATAGAATTCCCGAACTAGAGTTGGGATGTTTGAACCTTAGGGGTGATTCATCCACCCAATTAATACCTATAGAAGGAGGCCCGTGAGTCTGATCCTTCTGTTAGCCCCACCAAATCAATCCAAAACTCTACTATAATACTTCTCTTCAGATAACAGTACTTTTTCATAAAGCTATCTTTCTCAAAAATATGTTGCAACCTCTCTACATACCATTTTGGTGAAATCTCAGCAATTTGCATAGCCGAGACATGAGTGGAATCAGACGCTGGAGTTGCGGGTAGTTCAATAGGGGATGAGTAGCCTATAAAATTGACTGAGTATCATGTGTCGATAATGATATCTATTAGGGACCCTGGGCTACACCCTCTTCAGATTGGGGTATAATAGAGCCAGATACTGACTCACTAGCTGAACTATATACATCTTCTGACCCCTTCTCAGACTGAGATCTAGATTCAACCTGTATTATCTAAAACCAAAAACTGATCCAAACTCAACCTTCTCCTCTACATCAGTAGATGAATCATACTCTTCCTTCTCAAACTGGGAAGAGTGTGGTGGTGTTTGACTCAAATTCTTCATTCGAGGTCCTGTTTGAGAAAACAGGGTTGATAGGTCTGGGCTCTATCCTATGGTGGTATAGGCTGAGAGCTTAGCTAAACAATATCTTGTGTGGGATAGGTGCCCAATGTAGCAACAACTGTTGTCGTTGCTGCCTGCTCTATGAACTACCCCTAGTTTGCCATAGGGCCAATGTGGTGCTATCCTAATTCACGTGCTACTCCTCCATGGAGCCACTCTGCTCGAGAGAATCATTCAAGAGCCTATACTAAAATCACTTCCTCTATGCAGCTTTTGGTGCCACTATATCTGTGCTTAAAACACATGAAAAGATTTTTAAAAAAAAATTAAAAACCTAGTGTAGGATACCTACGAACCCACCATCGGGCTGTAGGTGGTACATACGGAGGTCATAGGTTCCCTCACAAGGATCAGATAAAGACCAAAAGTTTCATAGCTTTGGGTCCGATATTTATGGGGACACTTACGCCCTTGTAAGTGCTACTTACGAGGCCTATAAGTGCTTACATAAGTACCCTCCTAAGGGTACTTCAACTTTTTCCCAAAATTTTTATCCCACATAGTGTATATTTTAGTTTTCGCATAATTCCAAACACTATAATATGTATCACTTTAAGTTTAACAGGTAACATACATGTATTTTGGGTTTTTCCTACACTATTCAACATCTACTTCCTTATATGATATGATCACAAGTATTTCGAACAAAAACATTGATAGGTTCAATTTTTTTTTAAATTTTAGGCTCTAGTAGTTTCAACATTCATGCTAAAGTATCAATTTTAGGTTGTATCAAGCATTACTCTTAAATTCCATTAGTAAGAACATGATTTTCACAAGTTTGAGCCAAAAAATATTTACCAAGATTTGAAGAGTTAGAAGTAGAAGATAAATGTGTGATAAAACCCTACTTTCTCATGATTATGCATGCAAGTGATTGTATTTGGAGTGGTGTTTGCCTTTTATAGATTAAAATGGAAGTTGAGAAGATTAATAAGGAATGGGAGTTTTAAAATTTTGGGTAGTGAGGTATAGGGTTAGGTTTGAGAATTTTAAAGGTGGGGGTCTGGTTGGATTGGGCTAGGTCACTTGGGCCCAACCCAGATTTGAAAAATTTGACCCCTCATTTTTGGTCAACTTATGAGGCAACTTATGGCTCATAATGGTACTTACGGTAGTCGTAAGTGACCCTACAATTCTTTTTCCTTTGACTTTGATGAACCTTATAAGAAGGGTCGTAGGTTGTACGTATAACCCCCATAAGTGGGTTCATAAGTACAACTTCGGAGACCCAAAAATGCCCTAACAATTTTCTTTACACTTACGACACCACTTATCTATCGTAGGTGGGACTTAAGACCCTTATAAATTGGTCTGTGAGTCCACTTACCTGGACTTGTCAAAATTTTGCAATTTTATCAGCTTCCAAGTGTTTTCCCGTGCTTTAAACCTACAAATGCGAAAACAAAGTGAATACTAAAACATTGGGTTGCCTTCCAACATATGATATATTTAGTGTCATGGCATGATATGGCTATGCTGGATACTCAGAATGTACAAACAAGCCCATGGGTTGCCTCTGATAAAGCACCTGATTTAACATCGCTACACGACCCGAATGCCTTTAATACTCAGACTTTGCCAAGGCTTACTCAATAGAAACCTTTACTTCCTCAATATATCTTATATAGTTCTTATAATGTTGCCCATTCACCTTGAATTGGGCTTCTCGGTCTCGCTTCAAATCAAATGCACTATACGGGAATACGCTAACCACAGTGAATGGTCCATGCCACGTAGACTTCAACTTGCCAAGAAATAAGAAAATCCTTGAATTATACAATAAGACCACGTTACCAAGATTGAACACCCTTTTCTCAATCTTTTTGTGATGATACAAATTCATCTTCTCCTTGTACAAAGCTGAAATATCATAAGCTCTAAGTCGGAATTCCTCCAACTCAATCACCATACTCATCCTCAAATTCACAGTATCACTCCACTCAAAATTTATCTTTTCAATGCCCATAGTTCCTTATGCTCAAGTTTGACTGGTAAGTGGCCTACCTTACCATACACAAGCTAATATGGAGAAACACCTACGGGGTTTGAAAATCTATCCAATAAGACAAAAGTGCATCATTTAACTTTATTGATCAATTAGTCTAGATGGCATTCACAGTCTTCGCCAATATAGACTTGACCTCACAATTGAAGACCTCAACCTACCCAATCATCTACAAATGTTAAGGTGTTGCCACCTTATGTTTGACACCATATTTTTTAGCAGGGTCTTAGACAGATAATTATCAAAGTGAGACCCACTACCACTGATAATAGCACATGGAGTGCTAAATAATGAAAAATAGTTCTTCTTTAAGAAAGTGGTGACACTTCAACCCTCATTATATAGAAGCACAACTACCTCCTCTTACTTCAAAATATAGTAGACTACTACTAATATATACTTCATCCCATAAGAAATCACAAATGGACCCATGAAATCAACTCTTCACACAAAAATAACTCTAACTCCAAAATAGGTGTCATGGGGAGCTCATGTTTCTACGAAATATTTCCTTGTTGCTGACACAGATCACAAGAACAAGCATAATCATAGGCATCTTTGTCGATAGTCCACCAATAGAACTAACTTTGCCAAATTTTGTGGGCTGTACGGGTACCACAAGGATAACCCCCAACTAGTGATGACTGACAAGCCTCAAGAATGCTCATTATCTATACATCAGGAATACACCTATGAATAAATCCATCCAAACATACCCAAAATAAATAAGGCTCATCCAATAAAAACTTTCATACCTTATGCATGAATTATTTGCGTTGCTGAAATGACAAGTGTTTTCAGAGAAGGTCACTTTCCAAATAACTGGCAAAATCAGCAAACCAGGGGATTAAGTCCTAAGATGTTGCCAATACCTGCTTATCTGGAAAAGTATCATCAATTTTAAGCTCATCCCCTAATTTTAGCATTGACTCCTCTTTAAGGCGGAATAGGTGGTCTACAACTTGGTTTTTAATGCCCTTCCGATCTTTCACCTCAAACTCAAATTCGTGCAGCAATGACACCCAATGAATCAACCTTAGCTTAACATATTTCTTCAAATTTTGATACCTTAATGCTGCATGATTAGTATGAACAATGACTCTGGTCACTATCAAATAGGACCAAAATTTCTCAAAAGCAAAAATTATAATGAGTAAGTCCTGCTTAATAATGGTATAATTTTTTTGGGTAGGGTTTAATTCTTTGTTGGCATAGTATATTGGGTAAAGGATCTTCTTATTTTTTTGTCCTAGGATAACTTCTAAAGCCACTCAACTAGCATTGCATATCACCTCAAAAGGCAAGGACAAATTTGGAGATACAATAATAAGTGTCGAGATCAACCACTCCTTAAGGAACTCAAAGGACTTGATACAAGCCTAATCAAACACAAAATTTACTTCTTTCTCTAAAAGTTTGAACAATTTATTAGGAATTTTAAATAAATCCTTGATGAACATCCTAAAGAACCCATATGACCCAAGAAACTTCTAATATTTCCAATTGAAATCGATGGAGGTAATTTTTTCATTGAAATCGATGGAGGTAATTTTTTCAATCACCTCTATCTTTTCCATTTCAACCTAAATAACCCTCTTTAAAATCTTGCATCCAAAAATAATCCATTTTTTCACAATAAAGTGGCACTTTTTCCAATTTATAACTAGGTTACATCCTCATATCTCTAAAGTGAATTGGCCAAATGGGCCAGAAAAACATCAAATGAGTCTCCAGCAATTTTAAAGTCATCCATAAGTACTTTCATAATATCCTCCACTATATCATAAAATATCGACATTATAAAATATTAAAAGGTGATAAGAGCCTTTCTAAAACACCCTGGTTTCTGTACCTTAGAAAATTTTTTGAAGTTCTGGTCTTTGATCACAATACGACTCATGGGTATAATCCATATGTTAGGGTATGAATGGTATGGTCCAGTCGTATTCAAACTAATATTGGTTGGTGGGATGGATTTTGGTCACTATAATGGGTACGACTTGGTTGTATAAGTCATATGGTTGGATACTAATCATTTGGTTCCTTTAATTAACCTTATACTTGGTAAATTTAGTTGGATCTAAGTACAAGCGGATCACCAAGATACGTAAGTCAGGGTATAAGTTATTCCAGGGACTCGTATAGTGTGTTCAAACCTTTTAAGATTCTATCTTTCCAAGGAAATGGGTAAGGGTAAGGATCGCATGCTATCAATACGACTTGGGTAGGTTGAGGCATACACTGAATAATATTGGGTCCAAGGTTTAAGAATTAGGATACGAGTGGTGGTTACCACTCTTATCAAAGGGTATGACTAGTGGGGGTCAGTCGTACCCCTATGATGGGATTTTTGTGCAAGTTTAGTGGGGGTATTCTGGACATTTCCCCACTTACCCTAATAAGGACCCAAGACTTCTAAATCACTTGGGAGGCTATTTAACCTATTATTCTATTCATTAACACTTAGAAACTCTTCCTAAACACTCTATAACTCTCTTAATAGCTTCGAGTAGGAAAACTATAGTTTCAAATAGAGGACTAAATTGGTGATATTTTTGGTGGTTTCTCTCTGTCTACTTTGTCAATTAAGGCATATTATCTTCCCTCATTCTTAGTTCCATTTAAAGGCATAGTTTTATACGATGTTTATGTAATATGAATATTGTATTATTTTGGGTTCTTAAATATAATTTGGGGTTTTTTGTTATAAATTCATAATTATGGTTTTCCTAAGTTTTAATTATACTTTTATATGCATTAATGGTGGTTTTGGACAATTGGTTTCATGGGAATGGTTCTTTGGTAATGGACTTTGGTTTTGGAAATACTATGTCCCCAATATGTTTGATAAAATGCCTTTAACAATGTTTTCACTATAATATTGTTTTTTCAATGGAACTTATGCATGGTTTAAACTTGGTAATGGAACCCTAAATGATATGAATGATTTGAATGGTTCTAAATAAATTAAAAAGACCATGGTGGCCACAGTTTTGGTTAATTGGAAATCATGAAGGGTATATGAAATCTCTTAAAACTATATGTGGTTGTCTATGGAAAAAACTTGCAAATAATATTGGTATGATGATACCATTACTAATGGCCTTATTTAATAGAAGGGTTAATGAATTTGTTGGTTGCTTCGTAATGATTTAAATTGGGCAATAATGGCGGGGTGTGTAGCAATGCTATGAAAGGTGAAGGTCCCGGGAGGACCAAAATTGGAAACTCATATTTGATGATGTGAGGTTTATTCCATGTGATCATGTACATGATGTCACACTTTATATTTTGGGGATTTACTAGTCATCTAAGGTTTTCTTCCCTAGTCATGCAGCTTTATGCACTGGGCCCCTTTCTGTTGGGGGATTCGAACATATATAGCCCATGGGTAGTTTAGGATGGCAAAGCTACACAACTCAGGAAAAAGTTTTTAATGGCTTGCTAAAATAGGTCCCCTTTGATGGCATGGATATATATATACATATGTAGGGTTTATGTGCATATATATGGGTTTTACTTGGTTTTATAAATAGAATTATTTTATCCTTATCCTGAGTTCATTCTAGCATTCACCTACTAACTCATCTTTGGGAGGCTGTATACATACGATATGTAGGAGTTGACTGTTTAATCCTCCTACGTAGTGATTAACTCATGGACAACTGTTGGATTGAAGTGGTGATCTTCTATATTTTTAGAAGGCTCTATTTCTTGTTAGGGATATTCTTAGACAATTTGATTTATTTCTAGATATTGATTTTTGATATCATTGGGGGCATGTCCTAGTTGGATATTCTTACTCTTTTGGTTAGAGGCTTTGTGGTACTGCTATGGGTTGAAATGGGAGGGATCAAATTAGTGTTGGCCTTAATATTGGCATTGGTATTGGGGCTAACATTATTGGATATAATTTCTCACTCTTCTATCATATTTCATTTTGGGATTAATCATATTATGTTTTAGATATCATTAAGTCATGGCCTAGTTTATGGCCCTTGGTTCGGTATTGGTTTTATATGGTTGTTTGGTTAGTATGGTTTGGTGGACAAAAAATTGGTAGGGATGGTCTAGCAATAGACCTATCCCAAAGTCATTCATTGTTCAGTTATGTTATCTTGTTACATATTCAGAAATTTAGCTGAGTGAAGGTATGCTAATGGTGGTTGGGTTGAGTAATAGGGAGTGGTTCGCGATCCTGGTTGGACTTAGGTTGCCTATTATAACAAGGTCTCCAATTATGTTATGTCAAATTGATATCAGAGATTTAGGTTTATGGTCAATTAGGAGTCCATAATGCTGCGTCGAGTAGAGTCTTATTTATGGGTGTGTAGGGTGACACAGTCATAGGAGAGAGTCTACAAGGCATTTAGGAATATCTTACTTTCTTGGTATTCTATTTTCATTCTTGGAGTCCAAGTCCTGGAATTCTTCTCAAATTTTTTGTTGTTCACTTTTTAGATAAAACCTCGATGATTTGGAACACAAGGAAACTGTTTAATCCTACCTGAGGACAATATTGATGGGGTATGTCCTATGTCTGGAGTTTATCTTTGATCTTAGGGTCTTATCACCAAATTTTTGGAGTTTTTTTGATTGCTACTATTATTCCTTAGGGTGAGGTATGTAATGCAAAATTTGTCAGTCTATTCATACTATTGCTAAATTAGTTACTGCTCAGGATGAGCGGGATATATCTGGTGGGTTATCTGCTGAGACCACAAGGGTTGGTCAATTTATGAAATTAAATTCTCTAATTTTACTAGTGTGAAGGTGGAGGAGGATCCTCAGGGTTTCTTAGATGAGATAGAGAATATCTTCTAGCTGATGTAGGCTACTGATATAGAAGGTGTAAACTTTCCAGCTTATTAGCTCAAGGATATTGTGTACTAATGGTTTGAAGAGTAGGATAGGGATAGAGGTAATTTTGAGGAGATTTCTTTATTGGATGCCTTCTCTTGTGCCTTTTTAGATTGTTTCTTTCTTCAAAAGCTAAGAGAAGCAAAAATAGAGAAGTTTATGAATCTTAAGAAAGGGAGGATGCCTGCCAAAGAATATGCCTTGAAGTTTCATCAATTGTCAAGGTATACTCCTAATTTGGTGGCTGACATGAGAGTGAGAATGAGAAATTTTTCTTCTAGATTTAATCGAGATTTGATCTTGAAAATAAAGACTACCTTGTTTATTAAAAATATGGACATTTCTAGATTGAATGTTCATATACAGCAGATAGAGGATGAGAAGAGGAAACATGCAGACTTCAGAGATTAGTAGAGTAAAAGGAGCAGGTTTTCTAATCAGGGAGGTGCTTAGTCTCAGGGTAGTCAGGATAGCAGCAAATGGCAAAAAAAGAAGTAGGGGAGTTTTGGATCCCTCTTTACTGCTAGTTCTATTTGCCTATAACATTCGGTTGAAAGGTGTCATCAGGGTGGTAATAATTTTTGGGCACCGAGTGCCCAATCTTAGGCAAGTGGGGGTTAATCAATTTCTTTATGCCCTTCTTGTCAGTTTTGTGGTAATCTTCATTGAGGTTATTGTAATTAATAGAGGGACAAATGTTTTAAGTATGTCCAGACAGGTCATCGGCTCAAGGATTGTCTGGTTACTAAGGTTTCCACTGGAGCAAATAAGGTACCGATGGCTTTATGTTCTACTCCTGCACCCAGTGGTACCGCATCTACTTCTGTTACTTTTATTGGTTCTAGTGTTGGCCAGAACAGGTTGTATGTTTTGGCATCCCAATAGGAATTTGAGGCATCGCTTGATGTCGTTACTGGTATGTTACAACTCTTTTCTCGTGACATGTATTATCTACTTAATCTGGGGTCCACTATTTCTTATGTGACCCCATTTGTGGTTGTATGTATTGGTTTTGATCCTGATGTTACTTCAGATCTTTTTTCTATTTCTACTCTGATAGGTGACTCGGTTATTGCTGAGAGAGTCTATAGGGGGTGTGGTATCTGTTGGTCGTAGGCAGACTTTGTTGGATTTGTTTAAATTTTATATGGAGGATTTTTGTGTTATTCTTGGGATGGATTGGTTACACTCTTGTTATGCGTCCTTGGATTATCGGACCCGTAAGGTTGTCTTTAGGTTCCTAAGTGAACTGGTTATAGAGTAGGAGGGTGGTTCCCTAGCTCCTAGGGAGAGGTTTATTTCTTATCTTAGAGCTCAGAGGTTAATCTCTAAAGGTTATCTTTATCACTTGGTATGGGTTAAAGATTCTAACTTAGAAGGTCCTTCTTTAAAGTCAGTCCCGGTGGTAAATAATTTCTAAGGTCTTTTTGAATGATCTTTCGGGTGTTCCTCCGGATAGGGAAATAGAGTTAGGTATTGATTTGGTTCCGGCCACTTGTCTAATATCTATTCCTCCTTATAGAATGGCTCTGGCTGAGTTGAGGGATTTCAAGAAGCAACTTAAGGATCTTCTAGATAAGGGGTTTATTCATCCTAGTGTATCCCCTTGGGGTGCACCGATGTTGTGCGTGTGCAAGAAATATGGTTCCCTTCAGATGTGCATTGAGTACAGACAGTTGAATAATGTGACTGTTAAGAAAAAGTATCCTCCGAAGGATAAATAATCTGTTTGATTAGTTGCAAGGTACCAAGACCTTTCTAAGATAGATCTTCGGCTTAGGTATCATTAGCTAAAGATTAGGGAGGTATATAAACCTAAGATGGCTTTTCATACTCGGTATGGGTACTTTACGTTTTTGGTAATGTCATTTGGAATGACTAATACCCCAACGACATTTATGGATTTGATAAATAGGGTTTTACGGCAGTTCTTGGATCTCTTTGTCATTGTATTTATTGATGACATTCTGGTTTATTCCAAAAGTAAGGTGGATCATTCTAACCACCTTCATGTGGTATTATAGACCTTGAAGGAACAATAGTTGTATGTCAAGTTCTCCAAGTGTGAGTTTTCATTGAACATTGTGACTTTTCTTGGTAATATTATATTTAGCGAGGGGATCATGGTGGATCTGGAAAAGGTCGTTGTGGTTAATAGGTGACCTAGACACATGACTCCAATAAACATCAAGAGGTTCTTGGTCTTGGCAGGTATTATAGGAGGTTTATGGAAGGCTTTTTATCGATTATTGCTCCTTTGACTAAGTTGAATCAGAAGAAGGTTAAGTTTTCTTAGTTGGATGCTTGTGATGGGAGTTTTGAGAAGTTTAAAGATAAGCTAACTTTGACTCTAATTTTGACTTTGATGGAAGGCAATGATGGGTTTGTGGTCTTTTGTGACGTATCTTAGGAAGGTCTTGGTTGTGTTTTGACGCAGTATAAAAAGGTGATCGTCTATGCTTCCAGACAGTTGAAGGTTTATAAAGGAACTATCCTACTCATGATTTGGAGTTGTTGGCGGTTGTATTTGCCTTGAAATATAGTGGTATTATATAACGACCCAATTTTCTGGAACCGAAATGTCACACAGCGCTTATGATCTCGAAGGACCACAAGCTAACCCTCTATTGATATCTATACCTAAGCACTGCATAAGATCTGTAATAAATACAGAAAACTGGCAAAAACTAGCCATAAGGTTCAAAATGTCTAGAATACTCAAAACTAAAAACTGAATACTGATACATCTATCCGAAAAGCCTTTAAATTGTCTGAACTATGGAGTTGATGGGACATGTTCCCAACTAACTGCATCTACTGAAAATAAACAAAATCTGGTGTGATAGTATAATAAGGATCATCTTCGACTGAAGAGGACTCACTGCTACGTCTACTGCTGCTGATTGGGACTGAGCTGCTAAGGGTACTTTAGATCTCATTCCTCTGAACCTAAGGTGTCAAATAAAACACCATAGTTCAAATGCATCAGTACGGGAATGTATTGAGTATGAAAATGAGGTAAGGCTAAATGCAAGGGCTTATGCATGAATAATACTTAACCGAATAATCATGAAAGTACTGAATGAGAACACATACATGAATGCACAAATCATAACTGAAATCATCATGACTCAAAATACTAAAACTCGAATACTACTTTAGTATCATCTAAACTCACCAATAAACTCACTACAACTAAATCCCCTGATATTGATAATCGATAACCGAGTATTGGAGTTGAGATCAGTCCTCTCTAGCGAGTGATATCAGAAACTGATGTTACTGGAGCTGATTAACTGAATGTACACACATCACTAACTGCACTGTGAACTTTCTACTCTCAGCTAACTGAATCAAAGATTAAACCTCTCTAATATATGATCCCTGAATCTACTATCAATGACAAGAAGAGATTTTATCTGAGATCGAACCTATCTAGCAGAGGAGTCTTGAATCTGATAATGAAAATACTTAACTAAATCTGAGACTGAGATCAAGCCTATCTAACGGGTGATGTCTGGATCTGATAATGAGATTACTCAACTAAATCTGATACTGAGATCAAGCCTATCTAATGGGTGATCTCTTGATCTGATAATGTGATTACTTAACTGAATCTGAGATGAGATCAAGCCTATCTAATGGGTAATCTCTTGATATGATAATGAGATTACTCAACTGAATCTGAGAATGAAATCAAGCCTATCTACTGGGTGATCTCTAGATCTAAAATACCGATGTAATGACCAGATTTTCTGGAATTGGAACGTCATATGGTGCTTATGATCCTGAAGGACCACAATCCAACCCTTTACTGATATTTGTACCTTAACACTGCATAATATTGATAATAAATGCAAAAACTGGCCATAAGGTTCAAAACATCTAAAAATACTCAAAATTAAAAACTGAATACTGATACACCTGTCTGAAAAGCCTTTAAATTGTCTGAACTATGGAGTTAATGGGATATGTCCCCAACTAACTCCATTTACTAACATTAAACAAAATCTGATAAGATAATAATAAAAATAAGGATCATCCTCGACTGAAGAGGACTAACTACTATGTCTACTGCTGCTGACTGGGACTGAGCTACTAAGGGCACTCTGGATCTCGTGCCTCTGAACCTATGGTGTCAAATAAAACACCATAGCTCAAATATGTCAGTATGGAATATATCGAGCATGAAGAGGAAGTAAGACTAAATGCAAGGGCTTATGCA
This sequence comes from Capsicum annuum, assembly GCF_002878395.1. NCBI lineage: Eukaryota > Viridiplantae > Streptophyta > Magnoliopsida > Solanales > Solanaceae > Capsicum > Capsicum annuum. The sequence goes on from NC_061121.1 coordinate 74,959,651, forward strand.
TGAAAAATTACTTAACTGAATTATCATGAGAGTAATGAATACTAAAATCATCATGACTTGAAATACTAAAATGCGGATACTACTTTACTGCCATCTGAAGTCACTACTAATGCCTAAGATACTGAACACTGAATCATCTGATACTGATAACTGGGTATTGGAGTTGAGATCAGTCTTATCTAGTGAGTGATCTAAAAAACTGATGATATTGAAACAGATTAACTGAATCTACTCATATCATAGACTGAATTCTGAGCATCCTACTCTCGACTAAATGCATCAAAGATAAAACCTCTCTAATGGATGATTTTGGAATCTACTATCAATGATATGAAATGATCATCTCTGAATCTGATGACAAGAATACTCAACTGAATTTGAGACTAAGATCAAACCTATCTTACGGGTGATCTCGGGTATGATTATGAGATTACTCAACTAAGTATGAGACTAAGATCAAGCCTATATGATGGGTGATCTTAGGATCTAATAATGAGATTACTCAACTGAATATAAGACTGAGATCAAGCCTATCTGATGGGTGATCTCAGGATTTGATAATGAGATTACTACACTGAATATGAGATTGAGATCAATCCTATCTGATGGGTGATCTCTAGATCTGATACTGAAATTACTCAACTAAATATGAGATTAGGATCAAGCCTATCTAATGGGTGGTCTCGGGATCTGATAATGAGATTACTCAACAGAATATGAGACTAAGATCAAGCCTATCTGACAGGTGATCTCTAGATCTAATACTGAATAACTTTATATGAGACCAAGCCTATCTGACGGGTGGTCCACAAATTAACAGAACTATCTGAGTTCCTCATTGAGATAGATGACTATATCTGACAGTCCAGAGTTTTAAAGATTATTACTGAAACTGTAACTGTGGGAAGTAGTCACCTTACTAACATGCCTTGAATCTCAATTGGTAGGGTCTAACCTATAACCCAAGCTGGAAGGGTGTCAATACCGTGCTACGGGTAAATACCTCTCTGGTCAAGCCTATCTGATGGGTGACCCTCGTAAGATGTCAAGCCTAAGGAAATATAATAGTCAATCCTATCCGATAGGTTACCAGCCTTTCCTAACGAGTAACTCCTGCATCCTACATTGGATATGCAGTTCTGGAGTTCAAGGATTGCTCCTAACGACTATGCCTCTCTAACGGGGAACCGCCATCCCTTCTCTCACACGGTGCTAACTCCTACTCCCAACTGAAAGACTCTGAACTAATTCTTAACTAAACATAAACTAAGTTGAATCTGCTACTAATCATGTTTCTCGAATGATCTAACTGAGTTAAGCTGAATTTACTTGGTTCCGTATCTGACGGAATACTAATGAATCTCATTATCTAACTGAACAACATTGAGCTTGGGATAGATTACTCAAATACTACTGAGGATTGAGCCGAACACTTGAATACTACTAGATCAAAGCTGAGTACAGAACTCAGGCTAGATTACTAGCGATACTGAGACTACGGAGATTACTGAGGTTACTTAAGTTTTGTATCTGGCTGACAGTACAGAGTTATATAACTCACTGAGTTCTGAGAATTATAGCTTGATTGATATTATCAAGAAAACTGACACTGGCTGTAGATTGCAGCTAAATTTTTGGGTATAAATAGCCTCAACACTCGATAACATAAAAGTAAAACATAACCATTCTTGAATAATCAAGAATATGGATATTAATTCACCATCACAATCACTGAAGCTTCTCTTCAAGTATTTAGAAATCATAAACATGTGATAGTATAGGGAGACATGTTATTGGCTCATACTCCATTCAACAAGATCTTGCATCAAACACTTAGCATGTATTAAAGTCTTAGCATGTATCAAAGAGCACATAATTGGGGAATTTCATGCTATCATTCCACAATTCATTCACTAAGGCTTTTCAACAAACACGTGGCATGCATGGACACACACAATCGAGGATCTCTAGTCAACATTCTATAATGGCTCTAATTCATTCACATAAGCATTTTATCAAAAATATGCGGAGCATGCTTTGCTTATTCAACAATTTCTACACTTAATTGACATGAACACATCACTTAACAAGCAACTTGAAGAGGGTTTGTCACGAATATCACATGGGTATCACATACTAGGGTTATAGCTTGAAAACCTTACAAAAAACCATGAATCAAAACTTAATAATAGCATGAACATCAATTTCAAAACACATGAATCAGGGAAACTCATAAACATAAAAGCTTTGAAATTTAGAAAATGGTTCTTAAGCTTCTTGGATAAAGGGACCCAAGAATCAATATTTGCATAGCTTAGTTTCTTAATTCTTGAAAAGTTATTGGAGCAATTTTGATGACTTGGGTCTTGGATTAGAAAACATAGGTCTTGCTCTTGGTTTCTTGAGAGAGAAAATATTTTGATTTGGGGGAAAAATTGATGAAAAAGAAGTATTTTTATTATTTAGGGTATGGATCCCTTATATAGACTGGTTTGGGGCTTTAGAAAATTTCCAATTGGTCGTTGAAATTTAAAAATGGAATTTGAAAATCTCGATTTCACATGCTGGTACAACGCAGTGGAATCACACTAGCTTACTAGAAACTAGACAATTGGGAAATTGGTTTATAGCTTGACGCGATGGAAATCGTGTTGCCACCTTGGTTGTGAACTGGGAAGGCATCACGATGTGGTAGAATTGCGTTGGTGCATTGGAAATTAAAAATTCTAATACTAACCCTTGGCGCGATGCACCATAATTGTGGAGGCTCACTGGATTTTAACGATTGCCATTTTGGCTAGCTCCGTGACGCTCTAAAGTACCAAGTGGCACACTATATTTCTAAAATAGGTCTAACTCTTTGCCCGAGTGTAAAATTTGGGCAAATTTGGTATTGAATGAAAGCTTATTCAATTATCTACAAAACACAAAGTCTATATTATGGAAATTATTCACGGTTTAAAATACTTCTCACTTGGAAAGACACTTATCAACCTTTTAGGGCTGGATTAACACTTTACTGAAAACACTCTAAGGCTTAGACTATGATAGAATTTTGTGGGGTCTTACAACTGATACTAAATATCTTTATGTGAGACCATGCCTATCTAGTGAGTAGTCCATGAATCAATAGAACTATCTAAGTTCCTTACTGAGATAGGTAATTGTATCTAACAGTCCTGCTTTCTGAGTTCTACTATAAAGACTGATACTGAAACTGTAACTGTGGGAGTGCTCACTTAACTGATATGCCTTGAATGTAAAATGGTGGGGTCCAACCTGTAACCCCAGCTGAGAGGATGTAAATATCATGCCACGGGTAAAGACCTCTACTCTAGTCATGCCGCTCTAATGGGTGACCCTCACAGGAAGTCAAGCATAAGGCAGTATATAAGTCAATCCTTATTCTAATGGATGACTCCTACTCGTGTGCTGGCTACGCAGTTTTAGAGCTCAGGGATTACTCCTAACGACTCTGCCTCTCTAACAGGGAGCTTCCATCCCTACACTCGCTCGGTTCTAGCTCTTACTCCCAACTGAAAGACTCAAAACTAATTCTTACCTGAACTTAAACCGAGCTGAATCTAATACTGATCATATTTCTTGAATGACCTGATTGAGTTATACTAAATTCACTTGGTTTCGTATCAGATGAAATACTTCTAAATCTCGTTATCTTACTGTATGATGCTAAATTTCAAACTGAACACTTGAATACTACTAGATCTAAGCTATGTACTGAACTGAGGCTAGAATACTAGCAATATTGAGATTACTAAGATTTTTGAGATTTCTTAAGTTCTTTATCTTTCTGAGCGTACAGAGTTCTATAACTCATTGAATTCTGAGAATCATGTCTTAACCAAGATTATCGAGGAAACTGACATGGGCTCTAGACTGAACCTAATTTGTCGGGTATAAATACCCCCAGGACTCGATAACATAAAAGTAAAACATAACCATTCTTGAATAATCAAGACCATGGACATTTATTCACCATCATAATCACTAAATCATCTCTTCAAGTATTTAAAAATAATAAACATGTGATAGTATAGAGAGATATGCTATTGGCTCATACTCTATTTAACAAGGTCTTACATCAAACACTTAGCATGTATTAAAGTCTTAGCATGTATCAAAGAGCACATAATTAGGGAATTTCATGCTATCATATCACAATTCATTCACTAAGGCTTTTCAACAAACACTTGGCATGCATGGGTTTGCACACAATTGGGGACTTCTAGTCCACATGCTATAATATATCTAATTCTTTCACATAAGCATTTTATAAAACATATGGGGAGCATGCTTTGCTTATCCAACAATTTCTACACTTAATTGACGTGAACACATCACTTAGCATGCAACTCGAAATGGGTTTATCATGAACACCATGATAAACTCATAAACATAAGATCTTTGAAATTTAGAAAAGAATTCTTGAGCTCCTTGGATGAAAGGGACCTAAGAATCAACATTTGCATACCTTGCTATGTAATTCTTGAAAAATTCATGGTGAAACCTTGATGATTTGGGTCTTAGATTAGAAACCCTAGGTCTTGTTCTTGAATAAAATTGAGACAAACCAACAAAATTTAGGTGTAACTATGCTGAATCTCGTGTTAAAGAGTATATAGGGGTTGGGAAAAGACCCTTTTTACCATTGGAATTAAAATCTGGAATTGGAAAAATACTAATTTTATGTGTTGGCACGACGCGATATAATCACGCCAGCTTACTGGAAATTAGAAAATTGGGAAACTAATCCATAGTGCGATGCGGTGGAAATCGCTTTACCACCTTGATTGCGAATTGGAAAGACACTGCGATGCAGTGTAATTATGGAGGCTCACTGGAATTTGACAATTTTTATTTTGGCTGGCTCTGTGATACGCTAAAGTGCTAGATGGCATACTATCTCACTAAAATGGCTCTAACTCTTAGCCCGAGTGTCGGATTTTGACAAATTTGGTATCAATATTAGAGAAATTCTACACGGTTCAAAATACTTCTCACTTAGGAAGATAATTCTTAACCTTTTAGGGTTGTATTAACACTTTACTTGACATGCTCTAAGACTTAGACTACAAAAGAACTTTGTGGAGTCTTACACATTATTTGTATGGTGTAAATATAGACATTTTTCCTCATCATAAGAGTCTACAGTATGTGTTCTCTCAGAAGGAGCTCAATCTCACATAGAAGAGATGACTTAAGCTTCTCAAGGACTATGATATGAGTCTTCACTATCACCCAGGTAAGGCTAATATATTGCCAATTTTCTTAGCAAGTTGTAGATGGGGAGTTTGGCTCATATAGAGAAAAGAAAGAAGGAGTTGATGAAGGATATTCACCACTTGACTAATCTTGGATTTTTCTCCTTGGACTCAAAGAATGGAGGTGTAATGGTACAAGAAGTGATTCGATTATCTCTTGGTTCAGAGATTAAGGAGAAGTAAGTGCTAGGTCTTGTCTTGGTAAAAATCAAGGGTGATGTTGGTGGGAAAAAGGTGATGGTGTTTAAGATTAGTGGTGATGGTACTTTACGGTACTAATGGAGGTCGTGTGTTCCTGATGTCGATGGTTTATGATAGAGGATTTTTTCTGAGGTGCATGAGTCATGCTATGTTGTTCATCTCGGTTCCATAAAGATGTATCATAATCTTAAGGAGATATATTTGTGGAACGGTATGAAGAGGGATGTAGCTGATTTTTTAGCAAAGTACTTGGTGTGTAAACAAGTTAATGTTGAGTACATAAGGCCTGGTGGGTTATATCAAGAGATAGTTTTGCTCGAATAGAAATAGAAGGTAATCAATATGGATTTTGTTATCGATCTTCCTCGACCTCATAATTAATATTATTCTATATGGGTCATTGTGGATAGGATGACAAAGTCTGCATACTTTTTGCCAGTGAGAACTATCTTCTCGATGAAGGATTATGCAAGCTATATCTTTAAGAGATGGTGAAGCTGCATAGGATGCCTGTTTTGATTATTTCTGACTGTGTCATGCAGTTTATGTCTCACTTCTGGTGGTCTTTCCAGAAAGGGTTGGGGACTAAGGTTGGTCTGAATACTGCTTGCCACTCGCAGATGGATAAATAGATAGAGAGAACTATTCAAACATTGGAGAATATGCTTTAGGATTATGTGTATGATTATGGTGCTAATTGGGTTAAGCATCTACCTTTGGTAGAGTTTTCTTACAATAATAGCTATCACTCTAGTATTTGTATGTCTCCTTTTGAGGCATTGTATGATAAGTGGTTTAGATATCCTACTTGTTGTTTTGAGCTTGGAGAGGCAGATATATTTGGTCCTGACATGGTTTACTAGGATATGGAGAAGGTGAAGGTTATTTTAGATAGGCTTATGGCTGCTGAAATTCGCCAAAAGTCCTATGCAGATGTTAGGCGTAGATACTTAGATATTAAGGTATAGGATAAGGTTTTCATCAAGGTATATCCCATGAAGGGAGTACTATTGTTTGGTAAGAAGGGAAAGCTCAGTCCCCAGTATGTTGGTCCTTAAGAGTTTCTGTGGAGGGTTGGTAATGTTGCTTATGAGTTGGAGTTACCTTCTAGCTTGAGTTTGGTTTATCTGGTATTTCATGTCTCCATACTGAGGATGTGTCTTGGTGATCTTTTTTCTATTTTTCCTTTGTAGGGGTTGGGTATCTCGAACTCTAGGTCTTATGAAGAGGTCCCAGTTGAGATCTTAGATAGACAGGTTCGTCGGTTGTAAATCAAAGATTTCGCTTTGGTTAAGGTTCTATGGATGAACCACAAGATGAAACAAGCTTCGTGGGAAGCGGAGGAGGACATAAAGTCTAAGTATCTACATTTATTTTTTACTCCTGGGATTCGTGTAGAACATATGTGTCTTTAGCATATCTTTATTTTCTGAATTTGTTAAAGGAAAGATCAATATCTTTGACTCTATGTTTTCAAACTTTTGTAAAGATTGGACATATATTTGATAATACAAATGACTCATGCGTGTGGTTACCCCTATCTTATCCGTCATTTAGGGATGAATGCTCCTAGTAGGTGAGACTGAAACACCTTGGTTTTTGTACCTTAGAAAATTCCTGGAATTATGGTCTCTTGACCTAACACAACTCATGAGTATGAGCCATATGTTAGGGTACGAGTGGTATGGTCAAGTCATATACTAACCAGTGTTGGTTGGTTGGATGAATTTTGATCACTTGAATGGGTACGACTTGGTGGTACGAGTCGTATGGTTGGATATAGATTGTTTGGTTCCTTTAATTAATCTTAGACAAGGTAACTTAAGTTAGATATGAGTATGAGTGGCTCACTAAGATCTGTAAGCTAGGGTACGAGTCGTATCAGGGACTCGTACTGTGGACAGTGTTCAAACCTTCTATGATTCTATCTTTCCAGGGATAAGAGTGAAGGATATGGATCGTATGCTATCAATATGACTTAGGTAGGATGAGTCATACACTGGACAGTGTTGGATCCAAGGGTTAAGGCTTAGGATACGAGTGGTGGGTACCACTCATATCAAAGGGTACGACTTGTGAGGGTCAGTCACCCCTATGATGACATTTTATGCAACTTAAGTGGGGGTATTCTGAACAATTCCCTACTTACCCTAATAAAGCCCCACAACTTCTAACTCACTTCAGAGGATATTTACCTTATTATTCTATTCATTAACACTTTGAAACTCTTCCTAAACTCTATAAATTCACTCAAGAGCTTTTAGGCAAGGAAGCTAGGGTTTCAACTAGATGACTAAATTAGGGATCTTGTTGTTGGTTTCTCTCTATCTACTTTGTCAGTTAAGGCGTATTCTATTCCCTAATTGTCAGATCAAAATAAAGGCATGGTTTTATAAAGTGTTTTTATGATTTGAATGTTGTATGATTTTGGGTTCTCAAATATGATTTGGAGTTTTGCTTACAAATGCTTGGTTATGGTTTTCCCATATTTTAATTATGCTTTTATATGCATTAATGGTGGTTTTGGATAATTGATTGCATGGGAATGGTTCTTTGGTAATGGACTTTGGTTTAGAAATACTATGCCCCTAATGTGTTTGATAAAATGCATTTACCAATGTTTCCACTATAATATTGGTTTTTCAATGGAACTTATGCATGGTTAAAACTTGGTAATGGAACCCTAAATGATATAAATGGTTTAAATGGTTCTAAATAGATTAGAAAGGCATTGGTGGCCAAATTTTTGGTTAATAGGAAATCTTGAAGGGTACATGGAATCCCTTAAACTTATATGTGGTTGTCTATGGACAAAACTTGCAAGTATATTCACTATGACGTTACCACTACTAATGGCCTTGGTTAAGAAAAGAGTTAATGGATTGGTTTATTGCTTGGTAATAATTTTAATTGAGCAATAATGGTGGGGTATGTAGCAAAGTCATGGAAGGTGGAGGTCCCAAGTGAACCAAAACTGGAAACTCATAATTGCCAATGTGAGGTTTAGTCCAAGTGACTATTGGATGATGTCACACTTATAGTTTTGGGATGTACTAGTAATCCCAGCTTTTCTTCCCTGGTCTTTCAGCTTCACGCGCTGGGGCCTTTTCAGCAGGGATATTTTAATGACACTCTAGATTATTTCCTATATTTATGTGCATTTCTAGCATTTCAGCCTTCCCACAGTGGTTATAGGTTATTTGTGACTTGTCAGAATTGTCGATTCGGTTATCAAATAGTTCATTTAGGTTTTATGCCCATTTACCTATTTTTGAACTTTCATTGTTAAAGATTTGGTCTTGAACCAAAACTCCTAGTAAACTACCTCAGATGAGGATTTTAAAGTGCTATTAGCTTTGGAACATTTATTTTAGGCTAGAGGGACCCTTGGTTAGGGTCCCAAGGCTTCCAAAATTATTTTTTGCTAGTGGGTGGATTTCATGAAAATAGAACTATAAGTTTGGGCCCCAAGTTTAGTCAAAACAAACTTGAATGAAAGTTTTTGCAATTTCATTGAGTCCAAAACATCAAATTTGGTATGGTACCATAGTTTGTTTTCACACATGGGGTTCCAAAAGAATTTCGAGCACCCGACTGGAGTCCATTTTTAGACTTGGAAAATTGGATGCATCAGGTTGCTGGTGCAACTGCTTAACTGATCATTTGAATGCTTATGCTTTTTATTATAATAAAGTAGGACTTACATACCTTTTATTAGAAATAAAAAGATGATCTTTACACAATAAACAAATTGGCCACTCCAGCAGCCCACAATCCAAATCCAAACCACTCTCAGACAAAACAAAATATGAAGGAAAGTTCTAGATAGCTAAATCAAACAAAAACAAATTTAAACGCTTAAGCAGTTATTGCTTTAGCAATATTTGGTCGCTTTAGTGGCCATGTCCATTTTTCTAAGGGCCTATTAAGCAATTAATGTCTGCTTTAGCAGACATTGCTTAATTGGACTAGACTTCACTTAAATGATACCTGCGGCTTATACCATACCGCTTTAGCGATTGAGCATCTGCTTAAGCAGCATCTCTTAAGAGACTAGGTAACTTCTTTAGCAGCACCTAGGGTATTTTATATCCCTTCCTCACTTGAAATTCTTATTACTTTCTCCTTCATCTATACACCATTTTGAGAGCTTAAAGAGAGGAAAAAAGTAGGGAACTATGCATTGAAGCTAAGATAAGATAGCCTAATGCTCGTTGATTATTTCATATTAATTTTCCTTTCAATTTCCATCCTATTTCATGGTAAACTCTTAAAAATTATGTCTAAGCACCTTTAGACCGTAGGAGCTTATTAGCTCCCGATTTATGCATTATTAGGGATCAAGTTTTTAACATACATTTCTTGTCTTTCTAGGGACCTCATGGTGGATTCAATTTTGGATTCCATTTGCAGGACCCCCATGCTAATTATTGACCCCAATTCTGACCCGACTTTTTATATAGCAATATGGATCTGGTTTTACTTTTAATGATTGGTAGATTTCTATTTTGATAGCGTGGAGACATTTTGACATCATAAAGAAAAGGTAGATGATTTATGGACGATTGAAGGACTTGTAGTTTGAGTTCAAGGTAGACTTCAGTTTACTCTTCTTCACTAGATAGAGTATGATATATATATATATATATATATATATTGTGCATGTTGGATAGGGATGTTAGGTTCTATTATGGGTAGAACATCATGACTTAATCTAATTTAGATGTTTTGCAATAGAAGGGTGAATTGACCCATAAGATGAAATACTTGTCATGCTTATAGGATCCTATTACCCTATGTTACTAGTATATTAGACATTGTTGAGGCTAAGGACCATTATAGTATAAGGTTTATTACTTAAGTAGGTGGATTTTGATGGTTTCACAATTTATGGTATGGTTATGCCAGTTGTGTATTATTAGGCCCAAGGTCATGATGACCATATTAGATAGATTCCGGGTGTGTGATCTATCCTTGTAAAATACATAGCCGTAGTCTATGAAAGTTTAGATACTTATAATTGTATTTTTAGATATTGGTGATGGCATTCTTAAATTTGGTACATTTATGCTTACTTTAATCTATGATTCTAACTAAAAATATGGTCTTACTACTATTTTCCTAGAAAACGATTTATTTCAACTTTTCACCTTTAAAATGGATTCTTCTATAACAGGAATCCTACCACCTTAATGGATGATTTATAAGCTTTTGGAATTGATAATGATGTTTTAGAAATTTGACCAAGATAGATTGTTGTTATTATTATAGTTAGTTCATGGCAGTTGATTATGGACTAATACTGAGGTTAGAGGTTTAAATATGATTTCTTTATTTTTATGGTTCTTTATACTATGGATAATTATTCATGTTTACAGATTTAGGTTGGAGACCCTAATTATGCCAGCACTAGATCCTTCTATTATTAGGAGGCCTTAAGATGTTAGTAAAACTATTTTAGGTTGTACCTTTGATTTAGTCTTGTGTGTGTATGTGTATGTATGTAATGAATCTAGCTATAACATTATCATATATCCCTTTTCTTTCATTTATTCATGTTGTATATCTATTTCTTGGCCTTGTATACTGATATATATCCTTCTTCTACCTTTTATTTGTATATTGGCTAATGATATACGGTATAGTGCTTTAGTACCTGAATAGGGCTAGAATAAGGTAGTTTATCCTTATTACCTTCCAAGTTTTACTATGTTAGGTTCGTAGATATTTAGTTGTATTTACGTTCCTAATTGCATTTTATCTATATTTGCATTATCTTTAGAGCTCAGTCTATAGTCGCTACTGAGTACCACATGTTTGGTACTCATACTACACTTTCGTAGCCTACAGATCATATCGCGGGTTTTTGTCATTGTTATGTACATGTGTCGAGCAACTATGGATTAAACATTTGGGGTGCGCTCCTAGCATTCAGAGTATTACTATTCTCCCCCTTCTAGATTAGACTGATAGCTATGTTGTGTTCAGAGAAGGGTTGTACCTGTGTAGTCATTAGTACTTTATTTTGTATTCTTCTTATATTAGAAGATTTTTTACTAATTTCACTAGGTTTTGGGAGAGCCTAGTATATATTAGTCTTTCATCATAATTATTTTTCTATCTTCATGCATTTATCTTGGTAGCCTGTTACTAGCGGTTCCTGACTGTAGGTTAGCTTACCTACTAGTGGATTATAGTAGGTGTCATCATGATCTAAGAAATTGGGTTGTGACATTAGTGACCAGCCTTGGTCCCCATCTAGTCCCTTAACTAGAGGCCTCATCACTTAAGCAAAGGTCGCTTGCTTAAGCGAAGGCTGACTTTAAATTAAGGGTCGCTTTAGCGACACCCAAATGCTTAAGCGGTGATTGTTTAATCGATCATTTGATCATTTAAGTGGTCATTGCTGGTACTTGCCCTTTATAATTCATTTCCCATTTGGCCAAGCTTATTTTTCAAAGTCCCAAGACTCCATAAAACCTTATAGAGCTAAGATATTGTGGAGTTTGGTCATTAGGTAATTGGGGTGAGTTGATTAGTTCGGTCAAGTCCTTTCCTCATTTAAATTTTCATAAGTTCCCCTTGATTTGATATTTAATTGTCCATTAGTAACTTAACCCCTAATGATTTGTGGGCTGATTTAGGGGTTTAATTGTGCTTTAATTTTACTCATTTTAGGGTAAATGACGCCCCTTGAGGGATGTTTTGGTTGTTTTAATGTTGTGATTTCGCCAGCGATCTCCACATAGAATTTTAGCTCAATTTTGGACCCAATGTATTATATACAATATGTGTATCATTATTCTTATATTAGTGTGTATATCATTATTTTGATAGCATGGCATCGTGTAGAGGCTTCTTGGAAGGGAAAATCTCCAATATATTTGACTTTCTCGAGCATTCGTTGGCATCCAGGCAGGCTAGACCTACTTTACTCATTGATTGAGATTAATTTTTGTATTAATATAGTATTGTGTTAGATTTGGGATGGAATTTACAACTTGGTTGCATGTGTAGTGAATATTTGGAATACATAGCTAGTTAAAGAGTCGTTTTAGGTAGAATTGACCTATTCATCCTTCACTGAGTTATATTGTTGCCTTAAAACTATAACACCTTGTGTTTTGGCCCTTAGAAAATTTCTTGGAACTCTAGTCTCTGGACCCAGTATGACTCGAGGGTACGAGCCATATGTTAGGGTACGAATGGTAAGCTCCAGTCATATACTGACCAGTGTTGGTTGGTGGGATGGATTTTTGTTACTAGAATGCATATGACGTAGGGGTACGAGTCTTATTAGTAGTTACAGATCATTTGGTTCCTTAAATTAATCTTAGAATTTGTTACTTGGATTGGATTTGAGAATGAGTGGCTCACCATGAGCCATAAGCTAAGGTACGAGCCATATTATGGACTCGTAGGGTGGGCAGTGTCTAAATCTTCCTTGAGCTCAAATCTTCCAAGGTTATGGATGAAGGGTACAGATCGATATTGTTAATAGTACTTGGTTGGATGAATCGTATGCTGGACAATGTTGGATACAAGGGTTGAGGCCAGGATACGAGTGGAGGATACCACTTGTATTGGAGGGTACGACTTGTGTGGGTCAGTCATACCCCTGTGATGGGATTTTAGTTCAACTTAAGTTGATGTGTTCTGGATATTTCCCCACTTATCTTAATAAGGTCCCACGACTTCTAACCTACTTGGGAGGTTATTTACCCTATTTTCCATTCATTAACACTTAGAAACTTTTCTAAAACACTCCATAATTCTCTCTAGAGATTTTAGGCAAAGAAAACTAGGTTTTCAACTAAAGGATCAATTTGGGGCTTGTCTCTGTAATTTTTTTCTGCCATCATCTTGGTTTAAGGCATATTCTATTTCCTCATTTTTAATTCTAACTAAAGGCATGATTTTTATGAATGTTTTCATTGGTTGTATGATTTTGGTTTTCAAATATTATTTGGGGTTTTGATATTAAATGGTTGGTTATGGTTTCCCATGGTTTTAGTTATGCTTTTATTTGCATTAATGGTGGTTCGTATAATTAGATTGCATGGGAATGGTTCAATGGTAATTGTAATTTGGTTTGGTCATATTATACCCCTAATGTGTTTGACAAAATACTGAAAAGATATGTTCATTGCATTGACTTCTTTTAATGGAACTTTTGCTTGTTTTAAAACTTGGTAAAGGAATTATGCATTATTTAAACTGCTTGGAATGGTAAATGGCTAATGGTTACGCTTGAGGGGCACATGGAATCCCCCAAGTGGTTTAATATAGTAAATAGAAGGGCACTTGAAAGTACCTTTAAACCTCTATATGGTTGGTTATCGATAATACTTGCAAGTAAGAATTGGTATGACGATACCATTATTAATGGCCTTTGTTAAAAAAAGAATAATGGTTTTGTTATTTGGAAATTGGTTTTAACTGGGAAATAATGGTGGAAGGTGTAGGTAAGTCATGGAAGGTGGAGGTCCCGGGGGGAACAAAATTGAAAACTCATATTTGTTGATATGAGGCTGGTCTTAGTGACCGTGTGCATGATGTAGGGGGAGCTAAACCTATATAGCCCATGGTTGGTTTAGGACACAAAGCTACACAGCCCAGGTAAAGGTTTTAATGGTATGCTAAACCCAATCCCTTTTCCTGGCATAGTTATATACGAGTGTGTGTTTGGTTATATGCATATAAATGGTTTTACTTGGTTTTGTTAATATAATTATTTAATCCTTACCCTGATATTATGCTAGGGATCACCTCACTAACCCCATCTACTAGTGGGTATATACCAATGCTATACAAGAACCGACCATTTTACTTCTCCTACATAGTGATTGACTCGAGGACCAATATTTGAACTAAAGTGGTGAGTTTTCGTCCTTTCAAAAGGCTTCATTGCATGTTATGGATATTTTAATGCACTTTGATTTTATTTTGGACATAATTTTTGACTATGGTTGGTGGCATGTCCCAACTAAATTTTATTACTCTTTTGATTAGGGGCTTTATGGTACTTTTATGGGTTGGAATGGGTGGGACCGGTATTGGTCTCAGACTTGGCATTGCAATAAGCTGAAAGGGTGACATCATTGGATAAGATTGTTGGTTGTTCCATCCTATTTAATTTTTGGATTAATTATATTATATTTTAGAACATTCTTGGTTATGGCCTGGTTTATAGCCCTTATTTTTGTATGATTTGGTATGGTTGGATTATTGATATGGGATAGTTGGACTCGGTTAGGTTGATCACGATTGTGATCCTATCCCAGAGTCTTTATATGAGTTGTTACACTATTTTGTTACATGCTCAAAATTCAGCCAACTCAGGGCAGGCGGCTGAATGTTAGGTTAGGTAATGGGGGTGGTCTCCGATCCTTGTTGGACTTGGGATGACCATTATGACAAGGCCCTAGGTCGGGTTGGGTCTAGTTTGTATTGGAGCCTAGGTTCATGGTCAATTGGGAGTCTATAAAGTCGTGTTGAGCAGAGTTTCTTTTAGGTATGTGTAGTATGCCACACTCATAAGGGATAGGCTACAAGGCATTTAGGAATTTTTCACTTTCTTGGTATTCAAGTTTTAAGCTTGGAGTCTCAATCCTGGAATATTCTCTAATCCATGTTTGTTCATCTTTTGGATCATTCCTCGTAGATCTGGAACATAAGGATATTTTTTTATCCCATCTAAGGGTAATTCTGAAGGGATACATCTACTTTTGGGCATCATCTTTGATCTCACGGTCCTAACCCTGATAGTCCTAGAGTTCCACCAGTTGCTACTAGTCCTTCTCAAGGAGAGGTGACTAATGTACAATTCCATACATTTATGTTATTGGTCAAATGGTCGCTGCTCAGGCTGAGCATGGTGCGGCTGGTGCTTTGTTTGCTGAGGCCATAAAGGTTGGCCAATTTATGAAGATGGGTTCTCCTACTTTTTCTGGAGTGAAGGTGGAGGAGGATCCATATGGCTACCTAGATGAAATAGAAATGATATTTTGGGTGATGCTGGCTACCAGTGCGGAGAAGGTAAACTTTGTAGCTTTTCAGCCCAAAGATGTTGCTTATCAGTGGTATGAAGAATAGGATAGAGATAAGGGTGATGTAGAATAATTAGTCTTGTGGGATACTTTGTCTAAGGCCTTCTTAGATCATTTGTTTCCCCAAGAGTTAAGGAAAGAAAAGACTGAGGAGTTTGTGAACCTTAAGAAGGGGAGAATTTTTGTCAAGTAATATGCCTTGAAGTTTCATCAATTGACAAGGTATTCTCTTGATATAGTGGCTAGCATACGGGCAAGGATGAGTAAGTTCTCTTATGGGTTGAATCGGGAGAGAGCAAGATTGCCTTGCTGATTAAAGATATGGATATCTCTAGATTAACTATTTATTTGAAGTAGGTAGAGAATGAGAAGAAGAAAAAGGCAGAGTTTGGGCATAGGTAGGGTAAGACGAGCAAGTTTTCTGACTAGGGAGGTTCTCAGTCTCAGAGTGATCAGGATGGTGGCAATGGCAGAAAAAGAAGTGGGGGAGTTCTAGTTCCTACTCTTCTACGAGTGCTCCTTACCAGTCAAGCGATAGTCGTCATTATAGTGGTGACATTTTCCAGGCGCAGGGTGCCCTATCTTAAGCAAGTGAAGGTCAGTCAGTTTCTTCATGCCTTTTTTGTCAGTTCTGTGGTCAACCACATCGAGGTTATTACGATGAAAGTAGGGACAAATGCTTCAAGTGTGGCTAGGTAGGCCATCGATTAGGGATTGTCTAGTTTATAAGGTTGCTAGGGGAAAATAAGATTCCTATGGCTTAATCTTCTACTCCTAAATCAAGTGGTGTTGCTCTACTTCTGTTACTACTCCTGATTCTAGTGTTGGTCAAAACAAATTGTATGCTTTGGCATTTTGCAGGAATCTGAGGCATCACTCATGTCGTTACTTCTACATTACAACTTTTCTCTCGTGATGTATATTATTTTCTTGATTTAGGGTCAACTATCTCCTATGTGACTCCTTATGTGCCTTTATTTTTTGGTTTTGATTCAAAAGTTATTTCAGATCCTTTTCCTATTTTTACCCTAGTAGGTGACTTACTCAGTTATTGCTAAGTGAGTCTATAGGGGGTGTGTGGTATCTGTTAGTGGCAAGCAGACCTTGGTGGATCTATTTGAGTTGGATATGGTGGATTTCAATGTTATTCTAGGTATGGATTAGTTGCACTCTTGCTACGCGTCCTTTGATTGTCACACCCATAAGGTTTTATTTAGGTTCCCTAGTGAACCAGTGATACAGTGGAAGGGAGTTTCTTTAGCTCCTACGAGGAGGTTTATTTCTTATCTTAGAGCTCGAAGATTAATTGCAAAGGTTGTTTTTATCATATAGTCCTGGTTAAAGATTCTAACTCAGGAGGTCCTTCTTTCCAGTTAGTTCCAGTGGTTAATGAGTTTCCAGAGGTATTTTTGGATGATCTTCCTGGTGTTCCTCCATAGAGGGTAATAGAGTTTCGTATTGATTTAATTTCAGATTTTTGTCAAATTTCTATTCCTCTATATAGAATGGCTCTGGTTGAGTTAAGGAAACTCAAGGAGCAACTTAAGGATCTTCTGGATAAGGGGTTTATTCGTCCTATTATATCTTCTTGGGGTATACCTATGTTGTTTATATGCAGGAAAGTTGGTTCCCTTCGGATGTGCATTGACTATAGGTAGTTGAACATGGTAACGATCAAGAACAAGTATCCTCTTCTAAGGATAAATGACTTGTTTAACCAGTTGCAAAGTGCCAAGTTTTTTTATAAGATAGATCTTCGGTCTGGATACCATCATCTAATGATTAGGGAGGTGGATATCCCTAAGACAACTTTTAATACTTTTTATCGGGACTTTGAATTTTTGGGGATGTCATTTGGATTAAGAAATACTTCAGTAGCATTTATGGATCCGTTGAATAGGGTTTTTCATCAGTATTTGGATCTCTTCATTATTGTGTTCATTGATGACATTCTATTTTATTCAAAGAGAGAGGTAGATCATGCTAATTACCTCCGTGTGGTGTTTCAGACCTTAGAGAAACAACAGTTGTATGCCAAGTTCTCCAAGTGTGAATTTTGGTTGAACGTTATAACTTTCTTGGGTCATATTATTTCTACAGAGGGATGATGGTGGATCCGTAAAATCTTATTGTGGTAAAGAGATGGCCTATACCCACGACTCCATTCAATATTCAGAGATTCTTAGGTTTAGTCTTGTATTATAGGCGGTTTGTGGAAAGCTTTTCGCTGATAGTGGCTTCTTTGACTAAGTTAACTCAAAATAGGATCAAGTTTTCTTGTTCAGATGATTTAGAAGGGAGTCTAGAGAAGTTGAAGGATAAGTTAACTTCGGTTCTAATTTTGACTTTTCCAAGAGGCAATAATGGGTTTGTGGTTTATTACAATACATCTTGGGTAGGTCTTAGTTGTGTGTTGATGCAGCATGGGAAGGTGATTACCTATGCTTCCAGTCAGTTATAAGTACATTAGAGGAATTATCATACTCATGATTTGGAGCTGTTGGCGATTGTGTTTTCTTTAAAAGTATGGAGGCATTATTTGTATGGTGTTCACATAGATATCTTTTCTGATCGTAAGAGTCTACAGTGTGTGTTCACCTAGAAAGAGCTTAATCTCAGGCAAAGGAGATGGCTTGAGCTTCTCAAAGATTATGATATGAGTCTTTACTATCACCCAAGTAAGGCTTATGTGGTTGCTGGTGCACTTAGCAAGTTATTCATGGGAAGTTTAAATCAGTGGAGAAAGGAAAGCGGGAAATAATGAAGGATATTCACCACTTGTCAAATCTTAGAGTTCGCCTCTTGAACTCCAAGGATGGTGTGTGATGGTGCAAGAAGTGGTTCGATCATCTCTTGTTGTGGAGATTAAGGAGATGCAAGTGCTAAATTCTATCTTGCTAAAAAACAAGAAAGACATTGGTGGGCAAAAGGTAGTGGTATTTGAGATTAGTGGTGATGGTACTTTACGGTACCAAGGGAGGTTATGTGTTCCTGATTCGACTGGTTATGATAAAGGATTTTAGCTGAGGAGCATGATTCACTCTGTGATTCTCATCCCAACTCGACTAAGATGTATCATGATCTCAAGGATTTTGATTGGTTGAATGGCATGAAGAAGGATGTGGTTGATTTTACATCTAAGTGCATAGTGTATCAACAGGTTATGGTTGAGCACATGAGGCTAAGAGGGTTGTATGAAGAAAATAATTTTCCTAAATGGAAGTGGAAAATGATCAATAAGGAATTCATTACCTGTCTTCCTCGGTCTCAAAATTAATATGATTCGATTTGGGTCATCATGGATAGGATGACTAAGTCTGCACACTTTTTTCCAGTGTGGACTACCTTCTTGGCGAAGGATTATGTTGAGTTATATCTTCAGGAGATTGTAAATCTGTATGGGATGCCTATTTCAATTATTTCTGATCATGGCACGCAATTTACATCTCACTTCTGGAGGTCGTTTTAGAGATGGCTGGGGACCAAGGTAAGTCTGAGTACAACTTTTCATCCATAGATGGATGGGAAAGCAGATAGAACTATTTAGACACTGGAGAATATGCTTAGGGCTGGTGTGATTAATTATGGTGGCAATTGGGTTACGCATCTACCTTTGGTGAAGTTTTCTTACCTCAATAGTTATTATTCTAGTAAAGGTAGGGCCCTTTTTTTAGGCATTGTATGGTAGGAGATGTGGATCTCTTATTGGTTGATTTGAGCTTGGTGAGGCGGACATCTTTGGTCCCAATTTAGTTTACCAGGCTACGGAGAAGGTGAAGGTGATTTGGGATAGGCTTAAGGCTGCCCAAATTCACAAAAAGTCCTATACGGATGCTAGGCATTGAGACTTGGAATTTGAGGTTTGGGATAAGGTTTTCCTTAAGGTATCTCCCATGAAGGGAGTAATACAATTTGGCAAGAAAGAAAAGCTCAGTCCCTGATATGTGGGTCCTTATGAGTTTTTTGGGGAGTTGGTAATGTGTCTTATGAGATAGAGTTGCCTTTTAGCTTGAGCTTGGTTCATCCGGTCTTTCAAGTTTCCATGATAAGGAAAAGCATTGGTGATCATTCTTCGACTATTCCTTTGGAAGAATTAGGTCTCACGGATTCTTTGTATTATGAAAAGGTCCTGATTAAGATCTTAGATAGGCAGGTTCGTCTGTTACGAACCAAGGAAGTAGCTTTGATTAATGTTTTTTAGCAGAAACATAAGGTAGAAGAAGCTACATAGGAAGAAGAGGAGAACATGAAAATTTCAGTGGGGGAGACTACAACACCCTGGGTTTTTACCCTTAGAAAATTTCATGCAATTTTATTCTCTGGACCCAATACGACTCAACGGTATAAGCCATATGTTGGGGTACATATTGTAAGGTCTAGTCATATACTAACCAGTGTTGGTTGGTAGGATGGCTTTTGGTTACTGGAATGGATACAACATAAGGGTATGAGTCGTACTGGTGGTTATGGATCGTTTGGTTCCTTAGCATAATCTTTAACTTAGTTACTTGGGTTAGATCTGTGTACGAGTGGGTCACTATGGGTTGTAAGCCATGGTACGAGTCATACCATGGACTCATAGGGTGGGCAGTGTCTGAATCTTTCTTGAGCTTAAATCTGCTAGGGGTACGGATGAAGGGTACAGATCGTATGTGGTCAATACGACTTAGTTGGATGATTCGTATGCTGGACGGTGTTAGATTCAAGGGTTGAGGCCAGGATACGAGTAGAGAAACTGATCATATTAGTGGGTATGACTTGTGTGGGTCAGTCGTACCGCCATGATGGGATTTTGGTGAAACTTAAGTGGAGGTATTCATGATGGGATTTTGGTGAAACTTAAGTGGAGGTATTCTAGACATTTACTCACTTATCCTAATAAGATCCCACAGCTTCTAACTTACTTGGAAGGTTATTTACCCTATTATTCCATTCATTAACACTTTTAAACTTTTCTAAAACACTCAATAATTCTCTTAAGAGATTTTGGACAAGAGAATCTAGGGTTTCAACTAAAGGATCAATTTGGGGCTTGTCTTGGTGATTTCCTTCCATCATCATCTTGGTTGAGGGCATGTTCTATTCACTCATTGTTAATTGTAACTAAAGTCATGGTTTTTATGTATATTTTCATGATTTCATTGATTGTATGATTTTGGTTTTCAAATATGATTTGGAGATTTTGATATTAAATGGTTGGTTATGGTTTCCCATGGTTTTAATTATGCTTTTATATGCATTAATGGTGGTTTTGGATAGCTGGATTGTATGGGAATTGTTTAATGGTAATTGGAATTAGTTTTGGTCGTATTATGCCCTCAATGTGTGTGGTTTAGAATGACAAATCTACACAGCCCATGTAAAGTTTTTAAAGGCATGGTAAACCCAGTCCCTTTTTCCAGCATGGTTATATATATATATGGTTATATGCATATGGATGGTTTTACTTGGTTTTATAAATGGAATTATTTTATCCTTACCCTGAAATCATGCTATTGGTCACTCGCTAAACCTGTCTACTGGCGGCTATATACCCAGCTATATAAGAACTGGCCATTCTACTCCTACTATATAGTGATTGATTCGGGGACCAGCATTGGCACTGAAGTGGTATGCTTTCATTCTTTCGAAAGGCTTCATTTCATGTTACGGATATTTCTAGAAAATTTTATTTTATTTTGGATGTGGGTTTTGGCCATGGTTGGGGGCATGTCACAACCAGATTTTATTACTCTTTTGATTTGAGGCTTTATGGTACTTCTATAGGTTGGAATGGGTGAGATCGGTGTTGATGTCGACCTTTGCATTGGAATAAGCTGCAGGGATGACATCATTGGACGATATTGTTGGTTGTTCCAACATATTTCAGTTTGGGAGTAACTATATTATGTTGTTGAACATCCTTGGTTATCGCCATTGTTTTGGTATGGTTTAGTATGGTTGGATTATTGGTATGGGATGGTTGGACTCGGTTGGGTCGGTCATGGTTGTGATCATATTCCAGAGTCTTTATGTGAGCTGTTACATGCTCAAAATTCAGCCAACTTAGGGCCAGCGGCTGGAGGTTGGGTTGGATAACGTGGCGGGGGTGGTCTCCGATCCTAGTCGGACTTGGGACGCCCATTACGACAAGGCCCCAGCGCGGTTTATCTCAAAAACTTATTTAGCTTATTTAACTCCTAGTTGTAGAACTTGGAAGCCTTTGTATAGTTTTTGGGTAGAAATCACCTTATTATGAATAATCAAAGTTTAGTAGCAAGACCCATTGGTCCTCTTTTAGGTCAAATATCTTATTAGCACCTCTTAGATCTAGGAGGCCTTCTTTTGTCATTTTACATATATTCTTGGATCCTAGTATAATTTAGCCATCTTTTTTATTCATGACTAGCCTTGGCAACCTGGATTTATTGTAAATACCTATTTGAGTCCTGCATATGTGATACTAAAGACTGATTCGAGTCCAGCACATATAATACAAAAGACCAATTCTTGTCCAGCATATATGATGCTAAGAACTTAAATGAGTCTAGCATGTATGGTTCACTTATTATATAATGGATTTGATTTGAGTTTGGTTTTTATGTTACGAAAGGATTCATAGATATAGTGTGATGAGCGGTAGTATACCACTCATTTGTACTCGACATTCAGGCACATTACCATGATTAAAAGGTATAAATGAAACATATGTGTTATTGAATGCACTAATATCCATATTTTGCAGGCATACAGGTTACGAGAAAGAAAGATGTGCTCTTGAGCTAAAAGGGATCAAAATAAGAGAAAGGAAGTGCAGCTGGAAGATCTGGAGCAGAAATAGGCCTTAGTTACCACAATCACAGTTTGAGGGTCGCGATCACAGCCAATCAATAACATCAGCAACCACAATCTCATTGATCTACCCATGGTCATGGTAACCGTGGTCATGGTAAATCTAGTGCAATCGCGGCCACCCGAGATTTAGCCCGGGGGCAGTTTTGTAATTTTTAGCAGCCCACCCCAAATTCTTTAAAAGCTTAAAACCATTTCCCATTTTGGGCATTCTAGAGACTAGAAAATTTTAAATTGAAACCCTAAATTGGGGAAGCATTGTAATTTGATTT
Source organism: Capsicum annuum (assembly GCF_002878395.1). Lineage (NCBI taxonomy): Eukaryota > Viridiplantae > Streptophyta > Magnoliopsida > Solanales > Solanaceae > Capsicum > Capsicum annuum. Next base: position 74,982,286 of record NC_061121.1, read on the forward strand.
GGAGATTTGGATTTTGGTATTTGTGAAGAATGGATGCCTTGAACAACCCATTTGGTATATGTTTCTTTTTTTCTTTATGAGTAGCTAAATCTTTTAGTATTGGGATTATGTTAAACTAAGGTGCAAATTAGTTGTGGGTTGTGATGTATTTGTGTATATGCTAGTTAGATGGTAATGGGTTCTACTATTTATTGATTAAATGGATTGGGATTTGTGGGTGAAAGACGCAAATACCAACATAGGATTGTGGGTGAAAACCCCATGTTCTTGAAAGCCCAAACCATCCTTGAAAAAGAGGTTTGGGTGAAGTTTAGGAACCCTCATAATCCTTGAAAGAGGGATGTGTGAACTATGGCAAAAGTATATAATTATTAGGTGTAGTTTATTCATTTTCAGTATCTTAGACATAAGTTGACTTTTTAGTTGACTATACCTTGGGTATCATCCTAGAAATAGGGATGCCCAAATTGAGGTAGTGGGTGAATGTGATTGTCACACTTGTTAGGTACCCTAAAGGGTCAACAAGTGAAATCTTTGAGGTTTTATTGAGAAATTAGCCTCAAGGGTCTTATACCTAGCCTACCATATTAGTAACTTACTAACATGTGCACCAAATCTCACACACCCATACTTAAGTTGCCCTTAGGTAGACTAATCCCAAGATTTTCCAAATATCAAAATTTCATTAAAATTTGTTGCTTACTTTGTGGAATCAAGTTACTAGTGACGTACATCCCCTCTTAACTGAACCAACCTATTTTTAATTATGTCATTTACTTTACTAGCACTTTGGGTATTATCTTAGTAAGACTTAACTACCCATAAGATTAGAACTCTATCTTTCACTTCTTGTGGATTTGACCTCAAAGAAAGTTCGGATATTGAGAACGATCATCCTTTACCACTTTAAATGGTATATGTGAGCGTTATCAAACTAGTAGCATTTCCACAGAGTGAAATTTAGTTTTCACTTGTGCGTTGTTGGTTCTTACTTAGGGTATACCCGTACTAGTGTGTATTTATTTTGGTTGTTATTTTTGTTTCTTTATAGGTGATCTACATAGCATACACAAATATATGAGTGACAATGCTAGTCAAGCTGGGTCTTTTGACATCCCTCTTAATGATAAAGGGCAACTCAATGACGTTGGTCGTTGAAGTTCCATCTGGATCCCACCTACTCAAGGGAACGGTGTCTTTTATATCACAAATGTTATATTGTACATGGTACAAATAAAGGGACTTCTTAGGGGAAACCTAATGAGGACTCTACCGTTCATTTGAAGAATTTTGTATAGGTGTGTGCACCCTTTGATATCACATAGATAACCCAAGAGTCCATCCAACTTTGTCTCTTCTTGTTTGCTCTAATAGGAGAGCTGGTATTATGGCTTTGATCTTTTTTGGCTGGGTCTATCACTTCATGGGATGAACTCACCACGACCTTCCTTTACCAGTATTTCCCACCATTCAAAATGCTCTAATTAAGAGATGGGATCATCAACTTTAGTCAATTGAATGCGAGGACAAAGGGTGGTATTCTTAGTGACACTATTATGAAACCGAAGAATGAAGCTCAAGTTTTAGCAATAGTCACTAGGAGTGGGAAAACCCTTAGTGATCACTTGAAAGAATATTTGGGTGACAAAAGGCCTAAGGTTAAGTCGAAAGAAGCGCCACCAAAATCTCAAGAAGATAATGATGAAACGAAACCGGTGAAAGTTGATGAAGAAGTGGTGGAAAATGAGAAATGACAAAGTGATGTGATGCCTATAATACAAGTCCCTCCTAAGATTCCTCAAAGGCTTCAAATAAAATAAAATGGTGATAAACTCAAGAAATTCATGTCCAAGCTTAGTAACCTCTCCATCAATATCCCATTTCTTAAAGCAATCCAAGAAATCTCGGGATACGCTAAGCTTATGAATAAGTTAATGTCAAAGAAGAAGCTCATCGAAGGTGACACAATTGAAGTCACCTATGGTTGTTGTACTATCATTAGTAGCAAAATTTTGGAAAAGAAAAAAGACCCCTGAGCTTTTACCATCCCTTGCACCATCGGAATGCATATGTTTACGAAAGCTATATGCGATATCGGTGCAAGTATAAACCTCATGCCTTTTGCCATCTACAAAAATATTGGATTGGATACTCCAGCTCCATCATCTATGTGATTGTTAATGGCGGATCAGTCTATCAAGAGGTTGGTCAAGATTTTGTTTGATGTTCTAGTAAAAGTGGACAAATTTATACTTCCAGTGGACTTTGTGGTTTTGGATTATGAAATAGATCAAAAAGTTCCCATCATTCATGGTCGACTTTTCTTAGCCACCGGAAGGTCCATTATTGACTTAGAGTTGGGTGAAATGAGGTTTAGAGTTCATGATGATGAGGTCTCTCTTTGACAATGAAAAAAAAGCAACCCATGGAACTTCAAGTGATATCAGTGATTGACATTGAAACCAAAGAAATGAAAGAGGGGGCCCTTAAGGACCCAACTTGAGAAAAGAGGAAGACATTTGGCCATGACATAAAGTAAGGCGCTATGTGGGAGGCAACCCACAAATGCCAAGAGAGTGGCTCATATCTTTTGCTTTCACTTTTGTATAGTAGATTTTAGTTTTGTCAAATGAATAACCCATGCATTTATGACGCTATATAATGTAAAAAATTTTCATGCTGAACTGAATAGGGGAAAATCTATCAAATTGTGAAATGAGTTAAACAGGGGAAAATAAGGTAACAGAAATACCGCAGTTACCGTGATCGTGGGACATTGTCCGCGATTACGGATCCTAGTGTGTCCACAATCACGGAACCTTAATAGCGATCGCAGTTGCATCAGTTTTATAAACACCCAAACCCTACTTTCTCTTAACAATCCCTTCTCAATTTTTCTCTCTAATTGGACACAGCTCTTGCCAAATTGTGAGCATTCTAACAGCATCTTTGCATTTCTCTTGTATCACTTATCTGGTAGGTGCCTTAAAATTATGCCTTGATTATGGAAAATAGTGTGTATAATGTATGTATAGGGAAGTCCTGAAATTATGTTTTTCATGTTTTTAATAATTCATATATTTGACTTGTGTATTGTTAACTGCTAGGATATGGTGTGCACATGAGTGGGGAAGTCTTAAGTACCCAAATGATGTGTGAAAGTGAGGCACATGAAGAGTACACACCAAGTGCTCGATAAGTTACAATGAGTTTTCACAAATGGGTTTTGTATTCTAGGGGCATAAAAAGGTACCTATAGCTTTTGTTCAACATGTATAGTGCTAATCCTTGTTGTAGAATAGTTTTGAGCTTCAAAAGTAAATTTTTGGACATTGAAAACTTTTTGTCAAAACTTGTCTCAGATCCTGTAATCGCGACTCTATGTCCCGCGATCGCGGTAACTAAGGCTGATTTTCTGCCCTACACAAATATCTTGTGCTTCAAACATTTGTCCAAACACCACCAAACAGCTAGCCAAAGAGCTTTAGCGGAAAATAGCATAGTCTGTGCATGAAAATGTCAATGATTGATGATTAGTGTTGTATGTTGCTTTTAAGGATAATCTCATGGACAAATATGACCATATCCAATTCATGGAATTTGAGTGACATACTCACTACTATGGTGATCTTATGAGGACAAAAATGCTCCCTGGGATATTACTAGGCTTGAGAAATCCTACTCTTCCTTAGCGGCATCACATCATAATCTTCGGGTTTCATATGAAAAGTTGGTCATAAGGAAGAAGAAGAGAGATAGGTTCTTCAACAAGATGTCGAAGGGAGTGAAGGTCCTTTGAAAGTTCATAAAACCCCGTGATCTAATTTCTTCATCTCGAGTAGAGAGTGATGATAAAAAAAACCGAGTAGTCCGGTCCTGAGGAGGCTGATGAGGATGCAGAGTCTGAGAGTGACAACAACTCTTGATGTGATTTCAGAGAGCACTCTTATCTATCTTTATACTTAATTATTTATGAAATGAGAAAACTGCTATATTTTTAGTTGGGGGTGCTTGTTGCTATATTCATTTAATCCGGACCTATATTAGTGATATTTATGGATATTTTTTTGTTTTGTTTTGACAATTTTTATTTTTATTTGGGTTGTAATATTTGGTCACTTTGATGGTGCCCACATTTGTATGGATTAGTTAGTTTATCATGGATTAGTTATTTTTTCCTTAGAATTATACTTTTTCTTTCATTTACTTATGGAAATATCAAATGAGCTTTTTCCTATGATAGATTGAGTGGCAAAATTCTTAAGGGGAAAGCGTCGTGTTTGTGTTTTGAGTCATGGATGCAGGGGAAGTCTGGTGCCGTGGAACCAAACTCACAAAATGCAAGGGAAATCTAATTACCTGTAGAATTTTCTATTAGGATCACATGTATACCTATGGAAAATATCGAGTAGCCATATGGTTGGTTGGCCCGTACAAAAACCACAATGTGAGATCAAGGAATGGGTTGGTGCCATAATTAGCAAATCATGTGTCATGCTCATGCAAAGTAAATACCCCCCCCCCCTCTGTCTAAAAGTTTCAAAAATTAAGGTCATGGATGTAAGCAACATTTTAACAAATCTTTTTCTCTTTTTGTGACTCTAAAATTTTGACTTGTAAAAATTATGAGATACTCTATTTTTGTCTCTAGCAGAAGGGGCAATTGAACCTCCTTGGAAAACTTTACATGTTGTGTGTGGTTAGCTTATTTGTCCAAATCTCATGTGTACTTGTACTAACTACAACTTTTTCCATTAGTCGCTCAAGGCTAATTCTTATTATACTTGATGAGGGAGATGATCTTAGGCCCTCCTTGTGTCATTGGAAGTCTGCTTTAGCCTAAAAAGTCTACCCTTGCATAGATGTTATCCTTAGTCACCCAATTTGAACCTTTAGACCTTTCTTTGGAAAACACATTGCAAGTCATTAGCCTTTTGATCTTTATCTTTCTTTTGAGTCCAACCCTCCTTGAACGTAAAATTGAAACTTGAGGCTAAAAACCTAAGTTTGGGGTGGTGATGATTGAAAGAGGTAACTTTGGGCCACGAAGTTGTAATTAAGTGCCTAGAGCTAAAGTATTAAGAAAAAATGAATAAGAAAAGGAAAGGATCCAAAAAATGAAAGAGAAGCACAAAGGGTGCAAGAAAAAGAAATGAAAAGAAAATGGGTGAACCAAGGAAATAAAGAGTACGCACTTATGTAAAGAGTGAAAACAAAAGAAGTGGTCCAGAATCAAAAGTTGGATAGAATAATGTGATGTCGATGTTCAAGGAGGGTTTAGCCATATTGTTCATAAAAGGTATCCTACCCTACCCTGGACCTATGATACAAGCTCAAAAAGACCTTCATGATTTCGAACCTAGTATAGTCATTGTAGTGGTGATTGAACATAGGGGCAAGTCTATGGCATGTTACTTGTTAGCATTGAGAGTTCTTGAGAGAAAGTGAGTTTTACACTTAAATTTTTTGTTTCATAATTGATGGCTTGGTGCGTGAAATTTTCTTTCTTGTGATGAGGCATGTAAATAAGTTGACGTGGGTAATTTTGTCATCTCCCAAAAAATGGAGAAAAAAGGAGTATAATGTAGTTGGAGTCAAAGATGAGTCAATTTTATAGTATTAGTGATTATTGCATAGTTGCTCTTTAAAGTCTCTTGCATCCATGAAAAATCATATTTTATGTTAAGGGGTGTTGTTAAAATAGCTTTGCCCATGTTTGAAGAGCTAAATTATGGTATTAAATAAGCTTGAAGTCATTATGATCATTTGGGTCATTCAATGTGGGCATAAATGTGCATAGTATCATGGTCAGAGGTAGTGTTGCTTGAAAACAAGCAAAGCTTTAAGTTGGGGGTGTTGATGAGCGGTGAATTTACCACTCATTTGCACTCGACATTCGTGCACATTACCAAGATTTAAAGGTGTAAATGAGAGATATGTATGATTGAATGAACTAGTATGCACATTTTGCAGGCATACAGGTTATGAGATAGAAAGATGAGGACTTGAGCTGAAAAGGATCAAAAGAAGAGGAAGGAAATACATATGGAAGACCTAAATAAGAAACAAGCCTTAGTTACTGCGACCGCGGTATGAGGTTCACGATAATTGCCATTCAAGAAGGTCAGAAACCACAATCACATTGATCTACCCACGATCGCGGTAGCCGCAATCACGGCAAAAATAGTGCGATCGCAGCCACGTGGGATTTATCCCAAGGGCAGTTTTGTAATTTCAATAGCTGATCCCAAATTCTTTAAAATCTTAAAACCTTTTCCCATTTTAGGCGTTCTAGAGACTATCAAGACTTTAAATTTGAAATTAAAACCCTAAATTGGGGAAGAATTGTAATTTGATTTGGAGATTTGGACTTTTGTATTTATGAAGAATGGATGCCTTGAACAACCCATTTGGTATATGTTTCTTTGTTTTCTGCATGAGTAGCTAAATCTTTTAGTATTGGGATTATGTTAAGCTAAGGTGCAAATTAGTTATGGGTTGTGATGAATTTGTGCATATGCTAGTTAGATGATAAGGGGTTCTACTATTGCTTGATTAAATTTGTTGGGGTTTCTGGATGGAAGCCCCATGTACCCACATGGTTTTATTGCTGAAAACCCCATACTTTTGAAATCCCAAAACATCCTTTAAAGAGGGGTTAGGGTGAACTTTAGGAACCCTCATCGTACTTGAAAGAGGGGTGTGGGAACCAAGAAAATAGTATACAATTATTAGGTTTAGTTTACTCATTTTCCCAATCTTAGACATAAGGGTGATTTTGTAGTTAACTTTACCTTAGGTATTATCCTAGAAATAGGGATGCCTAAATTGAGGTAGTGGGTGAATATGATTGTCACACATATTAGGTACCCGAAAGGATCAACAAGTGAAATCTTTGAGGTTTGATTGAGAAATTAGCCTCAAGGGTCATAGACCTAGCCTACCTGATTAGTAACTTATAATCATGTGCACCAAATCTCAAACACCCACACCTAAGTTGCCCTTAGGTGGACATAATCTCATGATTTTCCAAATATCGAAGCGTAATGCCCCAAGATCCCATCCCGGGATGTCACACGGTTCTTAAGGCCACATGCGGCCTCAAGCTAACCCTCTAAGCCTGTCTTCACTTCTATAACTCACTATGACAATAATGACGTTATAATAAGGAAGAATAATCATGTCATTAAAACACTGGAATACAAAGAAATATTGTCCTGTACAAATAAAATACTGAAATTCTGTACATACTGGTACTCTAGTCTGACAAAACCTCTACTACATAAGTCTAAGGAGCCATTGGGACAGATCCCCCAACTGACTCGCACTGAACTGAAAGGCAACAACAATCTCTTAATGAGACAAAATCAGGGACATATGTCCTCGAACCATGAGGACTCATCAACTACAGAAATGTAGATGAAGGTACTAGAAGATCGTTGTCGCTGCTGAGACTGAGCACCTGAATCTACATCACGAGGAAATATAGAGCACAGAAGAGTATGGAAATTGGTACTTGGGAATGTACTGAGTATGTGGAGGTGTATGCAACATTTTTAAATAATATCATAAATGTAATATAAAATCATGCATGCTGACAATAATGACTCTCTTCGCTTGAATTTCCTAAGATATAATTTCCATAAATCATCAATAATAACACATGCTTCATAAATCTCATAAATCATTGGACTCGACTTAAACTCTTTGACTCATGACTTAGAGTGACTCAGTAACTCAAGAAACTTAGACCATTATGGACTTGAGAGTTTCTTATAACCGACATAAACTAAACCATGTGAGTCGTATGGAGTCCAATGTTTTACTCTCCTAAGGAGATAACCCCACATTGGCGGGAGCGTCGTACTCTTTCCAAGGAGTACAACCTCAATTTCATTATCAGAATCTCATACTCGGCCTCTGGTCCATAATTTCAATACCAATTCTACAATGGCATGTAGTTTCGAGGAAATACCACATTTTCCACTCGATGCGAAATACTCCTCCCACACTCAGCTCATAACGCGTTAGGAAATCCACCTTAATCAATATCAACTCATGGGTCTACCATAGAGACCAAAACATAAATATATCTCATTTGTAAATCATATACAACTGTGGATTCCTAACTCGACTTAAAATCAAAATAATCTTTCTCAAAATCAAGTGTATTGCTCATCAAATCATGTCAAATGTCAAAACTTTAGGAAGACATGAAAAGACTCATTCTTGACTTTTAGTCCCAAATATCAATATATATATTAAATAATCAATATTTCATAGAAAAGATTGAATTATAACACTTATCTCAAATCATTTAGAAATCATCAATACGTAATAACAATATGCATCTCATGGCATAAATCCTCAATTTAAGAAATATGATGGTAAATAAATCAAAATAACAAACTTAATCAACTCAATTCTCATAATTCATAAATAAAGTAATTTGGGCGTAAACCCACTTGCAAAGATCATGAAATTCCCATAGTAAAAATCAATTCTTTGGGCACAAGATTGAAAGGATGTTCTTGTTCAAGCCAAACATACCTTAGATTATAAATTTGAGAATAAGAGACTTGATTGGATCTTATTTCTCGCACTTTTAGTCTAAGATTCTTGATACCTTTGACTTGGGGAACTTAATTCTTGAACAACTAGGAGAAATATATGGAAGATTCTTGAATTTCTTGGAGATGATTTGGATTTGGAAAAGAGAAACCCTAGTTCTTTAGATATTTCTTAGAAGAGATTGAAGAGAAAATGAATGGCTCTTATCTACTTGGATATATATATATAATAGACCAAAAGGGGCGTAAATGATGAAAATGCCCTTTAAAAAGAGTTGAAAATTATTGATCGGGGTCTGTGACGGTCGAACTGACGATCCGTCAGAGCAACTGATGGTCCACTAGATCGTCCATTACTCAAGTGCCAAAATTGGGATATTCTGCCTCGACGTGATGGTCTAAGTGAAGATCCTTCAAGAAACTGATGATCCACCAGATCATACGTCACTCGGGAGGTCAGAAATGGGACATTCTGCCTCGACTTGATGGTCCTCTTGACGGGCCATCAAATTTTTGGCAGCCTACTATTTTGGCCATTGCACGATGGCCAGAAAAAGGGGTTAATTCCTTGGCTTGATGGGACAACTGATGGTCCACCAAGGACTTGACGATCCACCAATCGACCTTTAAACCTGGGCGATTTCGACAACGCTCAGTAAAACAGCCATAACTTCCTCGTCCGATGTCGAATTTTGATAAAATCTATATTGATGGAAAGCTTATTCAATTCTCTATATGAAAAAAGTAGAAATTAGAGAAATACAACACAATATAAACATCAATAACTTTAGAAGCCACCTTTATCCACTCAAAAGATAGATTTAGGCTTAATGAACGATCGGGGTATTACACGAAGTTAAATTAAAATTTGTTGCTTAGTTTGTGGAATTAAGTTACTAGTGACATAAATCCTACCTTAACCAAAAACCCCTATTTTTAATTATGTTGTTTACTTTACTAAAACTTTGAGTATTATCATAGTAAGACTTAATTACCTATAAGATTAGAACTCTATCTTTCACTCCTTGTGGATTCGACCTTAATGCGAGTTGGGATATTAAAAATGACCATCCTTTACAACTTTAAATGGTATAGGTGAGTGTTATCACGGTGTCAGAGTTTGGTGACTTTATATTTATTATTGTTGGTGTTTCTCTCTTGATTGCATTCGTCATATTTATGAGGGCTTGCCCTTTTATCCCTGACTTTACTTTACATTCTCACATATTATTATGCTTTTATTATGATTTAGCTTAGTCTTCATATAATTCTTATTGAATAACCATTATTTTGGTAGTCATACTATAATTCTACATCTTCTTGATGCATATTCGAGTACTAGCTATTATAGTTGATTTCTATCTAGCTGATTCTAGAGTCAGGAGATAGGGTTCATTTTTAGAGATAAAGTTGATTCTCTCTCCTTCTGTAACTTTTGGACAGTCTTTCCTTCGAAGACTTTTTGTATATTGATACTATCATTAATCTTATTCTTTTGATTAGTGGCTCTTGTACTGATGTTACTAGGTTGTGGGATACTCTTTTGTTATTTTATCTCTTATCTATATGTATGCTATCATACTTATGATTTATTTCCTACAATCTAATTGTATGCTTTAATTTTGATATTTTTTATACCTTCCACCAATTAGTCCATTACTAATATTCCAAGTTGTGGTTTAGCTTACCTACTAGTGGGTTAGAGTAGGTGTCATCATAACTCATGAAATTGAGTTGCGATGTGAAATAAATCACAATGGAGTAATTAGTAATCCTAACTTGTATATTCCTATAAAATAATGACAATTCTTATCCCTAAGCTTACTACCTTATGAGGATTCACACATATAGGTCATTGCCTACTCAACATAATCAATGCATGTATTCTATGGTAAAGATCTACGTACTCACCTAGGACAATGTATTATATAGAAACTATGCCTTATCGACCAGCTAGTGATACCGCTAGTTAACACTGGTAGGATAATTTTATGTAACAATCAAATCTCATACCGTACCTTAAATTTGTAAAGAGATAATTTAATTGCCTCTATGCTCACATTATACACTATCCCAAAGCTTATGGGTATATCACCGAGGGAATACTAAGGATCCTTCATATGCTAAAATCCAATAAGTAATAGATGGATCACACAAAGAAGTGATGAGTGATGATTTTACCACTCATTTACACCAAATATGTGTGCACAATACCATGTTTTGTATAATAAAATGAGGCATCATGATGATTTAAATGCACTAATATCCATATTTTGCAAGTATATAGCTGAGAAGGTGAAAAAATATGGATTAGAGATATAAAGAGATCAAATAGAAGAAAAAGGAGTGTAGCTGAAAACCTGGAGCAGTTCAAACTCAGTTACCATGATCTCGGTCCTCAGGCCATGGTCGCGGTCAGTCAAGATGGTTAGGATAATACGATCGTGGAGACAAACTGTGGTCACATAGCCGCGGTTGTGGTCAAATTTGTGTGATCATAGTTCAACGGGAATATGACCCAAGGCAATTTTGTAAAATTGCATAAATGAATTCCAAACATCATATAGGAAAAAACCCTTTGTTCTTGGGGGATTTCTTACCACATAGACATTAATTTTGAATTGGAAGCAAGAAACCCTAATTAGGCAAGTGTGTGACTAATTTTGGAGGCTTGATTTCCTAGAAATTTTGTGAAAAATAAATGCTTTGGATAATCCTTATAGTGTATATCTCTTTACTTTCTTCATGAGTAGCTAAGTAATTTAGTCTTGATATTATGTTAAATGAAAGTGTAATTCTGTGTGGGTGTTGTTGTGTTTGCGTGATTGTTAGCTGTTGACTATGGATTCCACCATTGCTTGAATTTATGAGTTGGAATTTTTGGGTGAAAACCCCAGACTCTAAATGGGTTTGATGGTTGAAAACCCAAAACTCTAGAAACCCTTCCTCATCCTTGAAATAGGGTTATAGAGGAAGAATATGAGGTAATCCATAACATCCTTGAAAGAGGGTTATAGAGGGATAAGGCAATGTTGGACAATTAAGCCTATGGTTTACTACCTTCTGCAATCATAGAAATAAGTTTAATAAGAGTGTAAATCATGTCAAGAGCATCATCCTAGAAATAGGGATGCTTAATTGAGGTTTTGGGTGATTACAAATTGCGCATTTATTAAGTGCTCGAAAGAGCCAATGAGTGAAATTGTTATGGTTTTATTGAAAGATTATCCACAATGATCTTTGACCTAACCTATCCTTCAGTTAATAACTAAGTTTCATGTTAAACCATCATCGACCTATATGTTTTTACCTTTAGGTATACATAATCCCAAGATCTCATCAAATCTTGATTTTAAATAAAAAGTGTCATATTCGTGCATTGTTAATCAAAAATCATTACAAACAAATCCCAAATCAATTCCCCTATTTTATTTTACATGTCATGTTTGTTAGCATTCTGGGTAACCTTTTAGTAATTTGAGCATCTATAGGACTTGAAATTTATAATTTTCTCCATGTGGATTCGACCCCAACTCGAGTTGGGTTATTGGAAATGACCTCCTCACCTTCAAATATGAAAGTGAGTTGAGCGTTATTAAAATGGTGTCATTTTTGGGGAATGGAATATAGATTTCACTTATGTGGTGTGATTGTTACTTGGGAATACTCGGGGTGGTATAATTTACTTTATTTTTTTTGAATTTTTTCAGGTGATCGAAGTGTTAAGAAAAAAATCAAGCAACATGGTTGCCTTTGATGGTCCCCTAGATGATGAGGGACAACTAAATGAAGTGGGGCAAACAAGTGTAATCTATATACCACCTACTAATGGTAACAAAGTCTTCCATATGACTAGCATCATGCTTCATATGTTGCAAATGAAAGGATTGTACAAGGGTCAAGCCTTTGAGAACCCAAAAGTACCTTTAAAGAATTTCATGGAAGTGTGTGCTCCATCCAATATAGCACACATTACTCTAAAATCCATTTGTCTTCTCGTCTTCCCATTCTCACTTACGGGTGAGGCTGTTAATGGCTCCATACACTCCCACTTGGCTCAATTACATCTTTTGATGAGCTTACTATGGTGTTTCTTAATAGATTCTTCCCACCATCTAAAATCTTCAAAAGCGAGAAAAGATTGTGAATTTTTTGCAAATCAATGGAGAGTTGTTGTTTGAAGCTTGGGAATGGTTTAGTGGAAATTTGACTCAATACCCCAAACATAAAGTCTCAAAGAAGATGCTTCTTCATATCTTGTACCGTGCCCTTGATCTATTAAATAAAACGGAGGTGGATAATGTGGCAGGTGGACCATAGTGTAGATGAACCACCATACGGCCTTTCTACTGATAGGAGAAGTGTCAAAGCAAAAATGGGGTTGGCATACCCGGGATACCGAAGTTCCCAAGATCCCTTCCACTACTTTCATAAATGATAATAAACAAAGAAAGCGGGATAAAGATAAGGATGGGACCATGGAAAAAATAATGACCCAACTTGAATTCTTGACAAAGCATGTTATAGTTGCACCCACAAAAGCAATAAACATTATAGCATCAAAATCTTTTGAAGATGATGAAGAATTAAAGAAGTTGGATGAGGAAATTTGATATTTGGCTAACTACTCGGGGGGTTCCCGACCTGCCTATCAAAGGAAAGGTAGGAATCAAGGTTAGACAGACCACGAGTAGGATAAAGATTAGTGGGATAGGAAGTATGATTATGACTATTATGTTCCCCCTCATGATAAATCTAATACCAAGGAGTCAAGTGCCATCGACCCTAAAAAATTCAAGACCGAGAATGTGTTAGCAAGAATAATGAATCTAGGGACAGGTATAGACAAAATGGCTTGTGAGTTGAAAAATGACTTCTCTCAACTATCTCACATTGTGGTGTCTCACTCTGCCTCTATCAAGTAATTGGAAACCCAAATTGGGCAAATCTCTATGCAACTAAATGCTAGGCCTAGAGGTGGAATCCCTAGTGACACAATTTCTAATCCAAAGAATGATGCTCAAGTTATAGCAATTGTCACAAGGAGTGGAAAGACACTTGATGAGCCCTCTAAAGAAGATTAGAGTGAGAAAATGCCCAAAGCTAAAGCAAAGGAGGTGTTACCTCAAAGTCGAGAATAAAATAATGAGAAAGAGACCGATGAAAGTGATGAAGAAGTGGTTGAGGTAAAAAAGCCACAAAGTAGAGCAAGTCCCAAAATCCAAGTTCTTCCCCTATTCCCTCAACGATTTCATAAAAAGGAGGAAGGTGACAAATTATGGAAGTTCATGGCAAAAATTAAGAATCTATCGATAAACATCCCATTGCTCGTGGAGATCCAAGACATCCCAGGATACGCTAAGCTAATGAAAAATTTGATGTCCAAAAACAATCTTTTCAAAGGTGACACCATGGAGGTCACTCATGGGTGTAGTGCTATTATGGTTAGTAAGGTTGCGGAAAACCAAGAAGATCCTAGAGCGTTCACCATTCCTTGCATAACAGGGACACATGAGTTTGCAAAATCTCTATGTGACCTTGGTGCAAGCATAAACTTAATGCCTTTTGTCATCTACAAGAATCTTGAATTGGATACCCCAACACCAACCTCTATGCGACTCTTAATGACAGATCGGTGTATCAAAAATCCAGTGGAAATTTTTTTTGATGTCCTTGTTAAAGTGGGCAGATTTATACTTCCGGCGGATTTTGTTGTATTGGATTGCAAAATGGAACAAGAGGTACCGATCATCCTTGGCCTCCCCTTAGCTATCGGCAGAGCCATTATCGATTTGGATATGGGGGAAATAAAGCTTAGGGTACAAAAAGATAAGGTCTCTTTCAAAATATGCAAGACAAAAAAGCAAATCGTGGATCTCCAAGTTGTTTCCGTGGTGAATGTGGAGAGTGAAAGGGCGAATGAGGAGGGGCTTGATGACCCACCTTTAATATGGATAAAGAAAGACGTTGTGCCACAACGTTAACTAAGGAGCTAGGTGGGAGGCAACCTACAAATGCCATGAAAGTGGTTCGTAACCCTTTTTTCATGTTTTTGTAGTATATATGTTAGCTTTTTCATATAAATAACTCATTCATTTATGGTACTGTGGGGTGCATGGATGAGCTTGGAAAAGGAGAAGTGTGCAATTTTACATTAAAAACTAAACAGGGGAAAAATTTGTAAAAATTATGTAAAAAGTTGAACAGGGGAAAATAGGGGAGCAGAAATACTCTCAGTTACCGAGATCACAGTCCCTATGCATGATCATGGTCACCCATATATCCGCAATCGCGGCTACCTGACTACGATCGCGATCACTTCAGTGACTTAATCCCTAATTTCCCCTTATTTTCCTCACACCCCCTATCAATTTTTACTATCTAATTGGGCTAATTTTTGGCTAAGTTTGTGAGCTCTCCAACAACATCCTTGCATCCCTCTTGCATCACAAATTTGGTAGGTGTCATGAATCTATATTTTTTATTTTCTTAAAAATAGGCCCTAGAATTCATGATTAAGAGAGGGGCCAAAGTTTTGATTGTTATGTTTTCCATATTGCCCTACTTGGATTGGTGTGTTGACCGCTGCTTGAGTAAGGTGTGCAAACCAGGGGAAATCTTGAGTACCCATAAATGCATAAAAATGGTAGACAAATGAGGTGCGCACACCAATTATTTGACACATTGCCCAAATGAACTTTCAATAATGATATTTGCATGTTAAAGCGCATATTCAAACACTTATTAGCATTGTTCAATTGGTATACATGAGAATCCATATTGTAGAGCATGCTGGAGGCCTAAAAATTTGGAGAAAATTCAAACACGAGGAGATGGCATCAAACCAGCCTCAAGTATCGCGACCGCAGTCAGGTAGCCGTGATCTTGTCAATAAAAATGCAGTTATAGCCCATGATCACAGTAATCGAGGCCAGTTTCCTGCAATGCCAAAAATCATGCACTTCTAATTTTTAGCCTAACACCACCAAGCACCCATTCTAATGAGCTTTAGTGCATAATATGGTACAGTTTGCATGATAAAAAGTCAATGATTGATATAATGTATTCCCAGTGCTATCAGGACAACCTCATGGACAAGTATGATCATATCTGATTTATGGCACCTAAGTTCCACACTCACTACTACGGTGATCTTCTGAGGATAAAGCTTCTCCCAAAAAGAGGTATTTACTTGGAGAATGTGCCAGAGAAACTATTGGCATTTTATGGCAAAGTTGAAGCCATAGGGTGGAATAGTGCTTTGCCTCGGATTCCTGTATTGCAAATTAACAATGGATCTGTGAATTTTATGCCAACATCAGCAAAAGTGTCCTTCTTGGACCCATTCAATGTGATTATTAAGATTTGGGGTAAACCGGTGAAAGTTAGGGAAAAGCAAATCAATGATATTTATAAGCTCCAACATGTTGGCATAGGTACATTTAAAGCAAAGGGGTGTAACCGGGGAGTTCGTTGGCACAATGGCTATGCCCCAGAAAAGAAGTTTCTTGGACAAAGACTAAAAAAACATCTCTATGAACGACTTCACTTTTGAGGTTTGGATATAGTTACACATTGTTTGTAGATGAGTCTCTCCTTTTAACCACATGAAAAAAGTCCTAGATTTGCATGCTTGAATGATTGCTTGCATTCTAGATGGCTTCTCTTTAGATGTTGATCATCTTGTTGTCAATGAAATGGATCAGTTCAAGATCCAAGGTGGTACGTATCTCTTTTTCCCCTCTTTGATTACTGAGCTTTGTAGGAGAGTGAGAGTTGAAGAGTATGCTAGTAATATACCTGTGTGTTCTAGTGCTCCCATCTGCCCCTTGAGGATTTCCAAAGAGGGCGCACCTGGCAAAGGAAAGAAGACAAAGATCGACTTAGAAAAGTTGACTTATATTGATTCTAAGTCTCATAGGACAACCACTATTAGACTTCTTGAGGAGATTGGACTTAATATTACTGCCATCATAGAGTTTGTGTCTAGTTTACCCCAAGGATCGGGAGAGCCTTCCACCACCCATCATTCATATGTGTCACGTGCCGATTAATAGAAGTATAGGGAGGACCAAAAGAATCTTGAAGCTACCATTGATAAGCTTGAGAAAGCCTACTCCTCTCTTGTGGATTTATACGGAGACCTTTGGATTGTACATAAAAAATGGTTATAAGAGAAAATAAGAGAGATAAGTTCTTTATCAAGATGTGGAAGGGGGTGAAAGGCATATGGTAGGTCCTAAAACCCCCAAGATAGACTTCATTCCTATTGGGTGGAGAGTGATGATGAGGCCCCAACTGAGTGGTCTAATCTTGAGCAGAACGGTGATGATGTAGAGTCTGAGAGTAATAGCAGCCCTTGATAAGATTTTAAGGAGCACTCTAATCTCTTTTACCCTTGATTATTTATCCAGTAGAGACACTACTACCTTTTTTGTTGGGGTGTATCCTTATTTATTTGATTTGGGCCTGTACTATTGATATTTTTTTCATACTTTTCTGCTCTTTTGTATAGTTCTTATTTTTAACTGGGTTGTAATATTTGGGCACTCTGATGGTGCCCACAATTCCATGGATTAGTTACTTTCTTCTTAGTTTTTTACTTTAGTTTAGTTTTAATCGATGAGTTTTTTCCTATGGTAGATTGAGTGATGACATTCTTAAAAAGAAAGTGTTGTGGTTAGGTTTTTAGCCATGGATGCAAGGAAAGTTTGACTACCCGTGAAATCATGGTTAATGCAAGAAAAGTCTGAGTACCTATGGCATTGATGATTTAGGAATGTATTAATACCCATTGGTGAAGTCTGAGTAGCCATGTGGGTGGTTTACCCGTATTAGAGCCACAATATGAGACAATAGCTTATGTTGTTTCCATGATTAGCAAATTATGCATGGTGCAGATGCAAAGTAAACACCCCCCCCATTCAAAAATTTTCACAAAATTCGAGGGCATGGATATGAGTAACCTTGTAACAAAACCTTACCTCTTTTTATAACTCCAAAAAGTGAATTAAAAAATAGTTGGTACTCCATTTTCATCTCGAGCGGGTAGAACAATTGAACCCCTTTTCTGAGATTAGAATGCCATGTGTGTGAGCTTATATGTCTACATCTTATGTGTACTTGTACCATCTAGAACTTTCCCCATTAGTCTTTCAAGGCTATATTTTTATTGCTCATGGTTGGTAAAATGATCATAGGCCATCTTGTGACATTGAAATCCCACTTTAGCCTAAAAAAAATACCAATTTATAGGAGTTATCCCTACTCAACCTCTTTGAGCCTTTGGAATTTTCTTTGGCAAATACATTACAAGCCTTAACCCTTCTATTTTTTTATTTTTTGAACCCTACCCTCCTTGAACTTAAGAATATAATTTGAGGCTAAAGGCCTAAGTTATGGGGTGGTGGAAATTAAAAAGGGCATAGTTAGGCCTTGAAATCATAGGAATGTGCCTACGAGCTTAAGCGATTAAAGAAAATTGATTAGAATAA